>NC_139632.1:38879047-38989047 GCF_964638095.1 Poromitra crassiceps
CCATTTCCTCGTTCAATGAAGCGCAGTGCATGATCAGAGTTTTAGCGGATATTTAATGTATCCGCGATTTAATGTCAGAATGAAAATCCGCGTTGGATAGTCTGCTGAAGGGCTGTCTAAAGCAGCAGCTTGTATTCACATCAGTCATTTGATTTACTTTGATCAGCGATTTCTGTCTGATACAGCAGCAACAAATGTAAATGTGTAATCTCAGTCTATACATTTCCACAATCTGTAAGCCTATTTAGACCATAGATTTAGAAACGCATGCCCAATGAATAATGATCTCTATCACTCATGTGTGTGGTTGCACTGATCGAATAATTCATATATAAAATAGCCTAGTATAAAGCCTAATAGCCTACTATAAAAGATAAAACTGCTGAACTGAATTGAGACGATGCGGGCATAGTTATCATTGATAAAAACTAGCCTATTTTTGCTCATATATTGGCATACAGCCTACAGGACACAGTTCCAGCTGAAAGATGCAAGAATAGCCTGCATATTTAGTATTGGGGCTATCCCATTTATCCCATATCTATATTATATGTATAGGCTTTTCTGGCATGTTGGAGAATATCACCCTCACTCCATTTGAGGGTCCGTTCATGATATGCGCGCGGTGATTAATAGTGATAATATTTCTCCACGCATCGTTGAGCTGTTAAGACATAAAGTGGTAAGTACCGGTAGGCTTAATTTAATTATGTAGCCTACAGAGCCACGAATGTTTTGCTTGTTCTATTCTCAGTTGACTGCAATCTATTTTTCATATGGCGATCTTATGAATGGTGAGTGACTCCAGAGAGCCGATTATATGGGTCTCTCATGGATTTTGATCTTATCCTCTGAAGCTAACCTGGTCGCGACCAGGTTAGCTTTGCAGCGTCAGTTGCCATGGTGATTGAAAGTTAACTTGCTTTGTAGTACGGCTAAACCAGGTTTAAACTCAAACTTACTCGGATAAGGCATTAAACTAGCTTCGTAGTACAGGCTACAGTACTACGAATGTTGGATAAGAAGATCCAGGATCTGTCCCTTGATCTGGTTTGTCTAAACCAGATCAGCTCGATTGTAGTTAACTTGTACTACGAACGTCGATTGCCACTCGTTAACTCGAACCAGGTTTTTCTAATCAAGTTGACTGCGCGTGCACATGAAAACGCCCGTGCACATGAGCTCGTGCCCGCAAAAGAGGCGTGGTTTTTAACAACAAGCCAATCACAATGCAATATGGACCGCTCAGCTCAGAACCGTAGCTTTTACACCGCCACACACGCCTATTTCCTCATTCATCAAAGCCATCTACTACATGTCAGAATCAAAATCCGCATTGGATATTTTTAGTCTGTTCCCGAATGACTGTCTAAAGTTACCACTTTTATTCACATCAGTCATTTATTTGAAGAGCGGTTTCTGCCTCCACGTATCCTACAGCAGCTGAATTCACCCTCTCAATAAACTGCGAGTGGAAGCAATGTGTAGCCTAATGTCTCAGTCCAAAATCCGTATGTATAGAGTAGACCATTAGGCTCAACGAATAATAATGTCATGATGTGTTTAGTCGCACTGATTGAATAATTCCTATAGGCTATCAATAAAAAAAAGAATGATAATAAAATTAAAAGAGGCTTCTGAATGACACGGTACGTGCGGGCATAGATTTCATTTATAAAAAATAGCCTATTTTGTGGTCACATATATTGTCAGCAGAGTCGCATATCTCCATATTTCATATAATGATGCTGGAAATATGAAGTTCAATCACATCATACAGGCCAAAAGCAACACAGTTGCAGCTGCAAAATGCAGGAGTAGCCTAGATATGAATCATCTTAATATGGGATCGCCTGTGTGCAGGTGATCCCATATTAAATTGCTTAGATGTAGTAGGCTATGACCATTTCAATTCCAACCCAACGTCAGTCTCAGCTCCATTGCGCACACGGCACCGTGCGCTTTGGAGACGTTTATGTAACCTTTTTATGCCGGTTTAGTGATATTTCTCCACTCACTATTCAGCTGCAATCGATCAGCGGGATCAAACAAAGTATCTAGGCTACTTGAGAGCACAAAAATGAATATATAAAAACATATTCCAAAGTGGTAAGTAGGGCTTAATTAAAATAGCCAACAAGTGCAAGGCTTTAGTCCTTGATTAACATTAACATTGATTAACATTACTCATTCAACATTACAATTCGTGCTCCTTCCTAGATGGGAAACTCATCCAGAAAGGGGTTGGCCATTTTTCCAAACTGCTGATTCGATTGGTTCGTGGGCGGTGTATTTAAGGTCTAATCTTATCCTTGCAACTTAACCTGCTACGGACCAGGTTAAGTGTGAAGCATAAGTTGCTATGGAAATATATGTCGGTAAGAAGTTAACTTGCTTTGTAGTACGGCCAAACCAGGTTTAAACCTGAAGTTACCTCGCTAAACCACTAATCTTGCTTTGTAGTACAGGCCCCTGGTTACACATTGTACAGTATCGTAAACAAACTGTTTCCCACAGTATTATTAGCTTCTCTATAATAACAGCTCATAATTTACCATACGCACGGTGGCTCAGTGGTAGAGCTGTCGCCTCACAGTCAGAAGGTCCTGAGTTCGATTCTCGCCTGGGACACTGTGGGCGCTGTGGTTGTGTTCCCCCCCATATCTTCAGTGCCTACTGCCCAGGTGGGGTATCTCGTCGTAAGGGCCTTTCTCTCTGTGTGGAGTTTGCATGTTCTCCCCGTGTTCCCCCAGGGGGTTCCTCCGTATATAACCCCCCCACTAAAAACATGCAGAAGATCAGATCGTCATCGACAACATCCGAAGTTGGTCCCCGGGCACTGTACGAGAAATCGACCACTGCTCCTGGCCTGCCCCCCGGAGGAAAGGACATGCCTGGATGGGTTAAATGCAGAGGACACTTTTCACCGGCCACCGTCAGCATGAGTGTGTTGTGGCCGCATGCATGTGTTGTGGTGTTCGTGTGACAATGAAAGACAAGGCTTGTCCCGTTACGAGAGAGTTATACCGTATGTTACATTCTGTTACCATGTTGTTTCACCATAATTATGGTAATAAGTGGACGTCAAATTGAAAAGCTGGCAGAAAGAGACTATAGAGCACAGTACAATGCCCTAAAGAATTACAACATTTCCATCCCCATGTCTTTTCCTTGTCACAGTGGATGGCGGCGTGGCCCTCAGATATATTTCCAGCGTTGCTCTTAACAATGCTTACAAGCACCAGAGCTATTGTGCACCGGCGGCTAATTACCCTGCACACTTCAGAAACAGAGGACCCCCCGAGGTCTGGCAGGAAGTGTCTGCCACAAAAGAAAGACCAAAAAAATATATATACGGTTTTGGTTTTGGTTCGTCTGCGGCGGCTGGAGGGAGTGTGTGCATCGTCAAGGTCATTGACACACACACACACACACACACACACACCAAACATCACAGAACATGGTGAATGATAAGGTCCTGCTTTAGGGACGGGGAAACAAAATGAGAAATAGCCAGCAGTCCCAGAACACATCAAAGTAAAGATACACACAAACAAACACGCACGCGCGCGCACACACACTTTGCTATCCAAATTCTCTCGCCTGCTAACACAGGTGCTCCGTGATGTCTTCAAAAGGAAATTAATTCAAACAATGCCCCCATCGTACTGTACTGTATGCATCCACGGGGTATTGTCTGCTGCAGCAAATGACAAATATTAATTTCCATCAAACAATTGGCCCTCTCTCTCTCTCTCTCTCTCTCTCTCTCTCTCTCTCTCTCTCTCTCTCTCTCTCTCTCTCTCTCTCTCTCTCTCTCTCCCTCCCTCCCTCCCTCCCTCCCTCCCTCCCTCCCTCCCTCCCTCCCTCTGTGTTTCTCTTGGCCTTACCTCGGCTGTGGACCCCTGGGATACAATGGGCTTCTATTTGAAGCCTAGGACCTAGTTTCACCGTTACCACGGGCCCTATCTTAGATGTTTTTTTTTGTTTTTTTTACACAAAATAAAAGAGGGAATTAAACGGGGAGATGGCGGATAGGTTCGCCAGTGAATTTTTAACGGGTGAAAAAGGACGATAATGAGAAGTTCCCCTCTGTGAACAGTCTGTCTCACTCGTGGGGGAAATCAGGTCACTGCGATACGACTGGGAAGTGCCTGTTTTGCAAAATTAATGAATGAACGAACGAACGCAGAGCTTGAAATAATCCCGATCCCCCAGTGAAATGATGGTAAATGGGGAAGTGAAAGAATGCACCAGCCACCATTAACCACCTCTTTGTTATCACACACTTGTTTGGGCAGCTAAGGAATTTAAACTGGAGTCTCTATAGGCACTGTGGTCAGCTGATGAATTAAACTGGTTAAGCTGGAGTCTCTACAGCCACTCTGGTCAGTTGATGAAAACATTGATTTTGTGCCATGTAAAGGATAATCAGTAAGACTAGTAAAGAATATTTTACAATGATGGCCATCATCAAGTGGGTGTGGCAAATTAGATTTTCCAGTTTTTATCTTCAAGATATGAAGTGAAGATCAAACAAACTTATTGTTGACGTCCAACAGGAAACTAGAATAACTGTAGATACACGTGTTTAATATTGACTGGAATTGCAGCTGATTAAGGATGACAGACTAACTTTTCCTGCTGCTGCTCTTATTGTAGATGGATCCAGATTAGAGCGACAGATAATGACTCAGCTGCGATGTCAGCCTAAATAAATAAATAAATAAATAAATAAATAAGTTGAACCCTAGTGGTTGTTGACCACACAATGAAGAAAGACACAATGCAAAAAACAACAACATTGGAATATTTAATCTAAATAAATATGATTGAATAAATAAATAAATGTGATTACATGAGAAAAGATATTACGATTTTCTCAAATACCAATGTGCAAAACATAAAAAGAAAGACCGATATTATCCACTAATATACAGATGCCTTTGGTCCTTCCTACTTACTTTCAATTCATCTTCAATCATGACAAGACAATCTTGAATTTGTCCTCAATCATGACCTAATCATGAGTATTTGCACCAGTAATTTGCCCTCAATCTCTGCAGTTGCTTAGCACTGTAATTGCGTTGTGAAACTGCGGTTACCTCACCGTGATGGAAAACAACCATTTCCATCCTGCAACATTAATAATTTGACATGGAGAGCCGAGTGTCCTTGCAAAAAGCTTTCTTGAATGAAATGTATGCGCTTGTGGCAGAGAGGAGAGAGAGAGAGATGGATAGGTGTGAAAGAGAGAGAGAGTGGAGATATGAGAGATGAGTCAACTGTGTAGTTGGAGAGAGGTATAGGGAGGCATCAATATGCATGGCCAGAGGCTATCTTTGTAGAGGAGCTTTGACTTGAGCTCCAAGCCAGAGAGGGTCCACTTCTGTCATTCTTTTCCCTTTTCTTTACCTCCCTCTCTACCTCTCTCATCTCCCCATCCACCTCTCTACCTCTCTCTCTCATCTCCCCATCCACCTCTCTCTCTCTCATCTCCCCATCCACCTCTCTCTCTCATCTCCCCATCCACCTCTCTCTCTCTCATCTCCCCATCCACCTCTCTCTCTCATCTCCCCATCCACCTCTCTCTCTCATCTCCCCATCCACCTCTCTACCTCTCTCTCATCTCCCCATCCACCTCTCTACATCTCTCTCTCTCTCTCTCATCTCCCCATCCACCTCTCTACCTCTCTCTCTTCTCCCCATCCACCTCTACCTCTCTCTCATCTCCCCATCCACCTCTCTACCTCTCTCTCTCATCTCCCCATCCACCTCTCTACCTCTCTCTCTCTCTCTCATCTCCCCATCCACCTCTCTACCTCTCTCTCTCATCTCCCCATCCACCTCTCTACCTCTCTCTCTCTCATCTCCCCATCCACCTCTCTACCTCTCTCTCTCATCTCCCCATCCACCTCTCTCTCTCTCTCTCTCATCTCCCCATCCCCCTCTCTACCTCTCTCTCTCATCTCCCCATCCACCTCTCTACCTCTCTCTCTCATCTCCCCATCCACCTCTCTACCTCTCTCTCTCTCTCTCTCTCTCTCTCATCTCCCCATCCACCTCTCTCTCTCGCTCTCATCTCCCCATCCACCTCTCTACCTCTCTACATCTCTCTCTCTCTCAACTCCCCATCCACCCCTCTACCTCTCTCTCTCATCTCCCCATCCACCTCTCTACCTCTATCTCTCTCTCTCCATCCACCTCTCTACCTCTCTCATCTCCCCATCCACCTCTCTACCTCTCTCTCTCTCTCATCTCCCCATCCACCTCTCTACCTCTCTCTCTCTCTCATCTCCCCATCCGCCTCTCTACCTCTCTCTCTCTCTCATCTCCCCATCCACCTCTCTACCAGTCTCATCTTCCTCCCTGCCTCGCTCTCTTCACTTCACACCCTTTTCCTGTTTTTCCACCCCCCCTACACACACACACACACACACACACACACACACACAGACACACACGCAGGCACATAAGACACCACAAGGCGGCCAATACTGTCAGTCTCTGGTGCATCAAAACCAATATCAACCCTCTCCAAATTAATTAGCGCCTCTCGCCCCAGCTCTGCCTCTGTAATAAGTCTCTGAGGGAGATGGAGTGATGGGCTGGACCGCCGGGTCCTCTCCCCCTCTGCCTGGGCCGTACCACCATGTCCTCTCCCCCTCTGCCTGGGCCGTACCACCGTGTCCTCTCCCCCTCTGCCTGGGCCGTACCACCGTGTCCTCTCCCCCTCTGCCTGGGCCGTACCACCGTGTCCTCTCCCCCTCTGCCTGGGCCGTACCACCGTGTCCTCTCCCCCTCTGCCTGGGCCGTACCACCGTGTCCTCTCCCCCTCTGCCTGGGCCGTACCACCGTGTCCTCTCCCCCTCTGCCTGGGCCGTACCACCGTGTCCTCTCCCCCTCTGCCTGGGCCGTACCACCGTGTCCTCTCCCCCTCTGCCTGGGCCGTACCACCGTGTCCTCTCCCCCTCTGCCTGGGCCGTACCACCGTGTCCTCTCCCACACGACCTGACAGCCGTGGTCTCCCAACACCTTATGCCCCCCCACCTCACCTCCATCCTCACAATGTGCAGGGAGAGAGGATGAACCTGTGAGACAATCACTCGCCAAATTGGCTTTGTGTCAGGGAGAATGAAGTCATGGGGGCCCACAGCACAGAAATAGCCTCCGTGTGTAATGTGCTGGCACCATGTAGATGTAAAAGCACCTGTTGAAGGTCCAGATCAGACGTGGGGCCTCCACGCTGTGCGGGAATATTAATATGATGAAGCAGCTAGGATGGCTCTGGCTGCAGCCTTTGATCAGTCATCCACTCGGCTATCTGCCAAACATGGCTGTCAATCTGAACAACAGACGGTTACATCCATCAGTGTGCAGCTCGCTAAACTCAGCTTAGTAACAAATGACTCTGAAATGTGAGATGGTTGGATTGTCTCCAAAATGGATGCATCAATCGGCTAGGCAGTTTAGCCGTCGCTCTGCTAGTCCAGAGGTCTGCAAGCTCCTCCTGATGCCGGTGATCCACAGGGGCGTGTTTGGATGCGAGGGATTGCCCGGCTTCCACCTGATTGGACGAACGCTGTCGCTCGGTCCTGATTGGACGGACTGGGCCGTCTGAAGCGTTGGGAAAACTATGTTGGCTCGTTTCAAACTCAGCGAGATGTGTTTCTGAAAACATTTGAATAGTGTGATCCTCCCACGCCCTACGTCCTTGCTGGTGAAACTCCTCGCTCTCAAGTGAAAAGAAGCGGCTGGCGACTGCACATATATCGGAGGAAGCATATACTATCTACAACCCTCCCCAGATCAGCAGAGGGGGTGGAGCAAAGGCCGAGACAGCAGGGGGAATTGGCCGGAGAAATTGGAGGAAAACCCAGAAAAAAGTGTAATGACGGATCAGCACCTTGAGTACATGAGGTCTGCTACTCCTTATGTATGAGAACTGAGGTGTATAAACTACACCTGAGGTATAAAACTGAGGTCTGTAAACTACTCCTTACTGTAGGTATGAGAACTGAGGTCTATAAACTACACCTGAGGTATAAAACTGAGGTCTGTAAGCTACTCCTTAGGTATGAGAACTGAGGTCTATAAACTACACCTGAGGTATAAAACTGAGGTCTGTAAACTACTCCTTACTGTAGGTATGAGAACTGAGGTCTATAAACTACACCTGAGGTATAAAACTGAGGTCTGTAAGCTACTCCTTAGGTATGAGAACTGAGGTCTATAAACTACACCTGAGGTATAAAACTGAGGTCTGTAAACTACTCCTTACTGTAGGTATGAGAACTGAGGTCTATAAACTACACCTGAGGTATAAAACTGAGGTCTGTAAGCTACTCCTTAGGTATGAGAACTGAGGTCTATAAACTACACCTGAGGTATAAAACTGAGGTCTGTAAGCTACTCCTTAGGTATGAGAACTGAGGTCTATAAACTACACCTGAGGTATAAAACTGAGGTCTGTAAACTACTCCTTACTGTAGGTATGAGAACTGAGGTCTATAAACTACACCTGAGGTATAAAACTGAGGTCTGTAAGCTACTCCTTAGGTATGAGAACTGAGGTCTATAAACTACACCTGAGGTATAAAACTGAGGTCTGTAAGCTACTCCTTAGGTATGAGAACTGAGGTCTATAAACTACTCCTGAGGTATAAAACTGAGGTCTGTAAGCTACTCCTTAGGTATGAGAACTGAGGTCTATAAACTACACCTGAGGTATAAAACTGAGGTCTGTAAGCTACTCCTTAGGTATGAGAACTGAGGTCTATAAACTACACCTGAGGTATAAAACTGAGGTCTGTAAGCTACTCCTTAGGTATGAGAACTGAGGTCTATAAACTACTCCTGAGGTATAAAACTGAGGTCTGTAAGCTACTCCTTAGGTATGAGAACTGAGGTCTATAAACTACACCTGAGGTATAAAACTGAGGTCTGTAAACTACTCCTTACTGTAGGTATGAGAACTGAGGTCTATAAACTACACCTGAGGTATAAAACTGAGGTCTGTAAACTACTCCTTACTGTAGGTATGAGAACTGAGGTCTATAAACTACACCTGAGGTATAAAACTGAGGTCTGTAAGCTACTCCTTAGGTATGAGAACTGAGGTCTATAAACTACACCTGAGGTATAAAACTGAGGTCTGTAAGCTACTCCTTAGGTATGAGAACTGAGGTCTATAAACTACACCTGAGGTATAAAACTGAGGTCTGTAAACTACTCCTTACTGTAGGTATGAGAACTGAGGTCTATAAACTACACCTGAGGTATAAAACTGAGGTCTGTAAGCTACTCCTTACTGTAGGTATGAGAACTGAGGTCTATAAACTACACCTGAGGTATAAAACTGGGGTCTGTAAGCTACTCCTTACTGTAGGTATGAGAACTGAGGTCTATAAACTACACCTGAGGTATAAAACTGGGGTCTGTAAGCTACTCCTTAGGTATGAGAACTGAGGTCTATAAACTACACCTGAGGTATAAAAACTGGGGTCTGTAAGCTACTCCCGAGGTATAAAACTGGGGTCTGTAAGCTACTCCTGAGGTATAAAAACTGGGGTCTGTAAGCTACTCCTGAGGTATAAAAACTGGGGTCTGTAAGCTACTCCCGAGGTATAAAACTGGGGTCTGTAAGCTACTCCTGGGGTATAAAAACTGGGGTCTGTAAGCTACTCCTGAGGTATAAAAACTGGGGTCTCTAAGCTACTCCTGGGGTATAAAAACTGGGGTCTATAAGCTACTCCTGAGGTATACAAACTGGGGTCTGTAAGCTACTCCTGAGTTATAAAAACTGGGGTCTGTAAGCTACTCCTGAGGTATAAAAACAAACTGGGGTCTGTAAGCTACTCCCGAGGTATAAAACTGGGGTCTGTAAACTACTCCTGAGGTATAAAAACTGGGGTCTGTAAGCTACTCCTTACTGTAGGTATGAGCACTGAGGTCTATAAACTACTCCTGAGGTATAAAAACTGGGTTCTGTAAGCTACTCCTTACTGTAGGTATGAGAACTGAGGTCTATAAACTACTCCTGAGGTATCGGCCGATATGTTGGCCAATATTGCAGATTTTTTATTTTTAAAGTTATAGACAGCATGTTGTGTACCGTAATTTCCGCACTATAAGCCGCACCGGAGTATAAGCCGCAGCAGCAAAATTGCCTGTTTGTTACATATATAAGCCGCAGGTGTTTTAATGTTTTGTTTTTTTAATTGTGTTTTAATGTTTAATTACCATATGTAAGGGTTCGTGCACAGAGGGGATTGTCGGGAAAGAGATGGCTGTTTGAGGAAGCTCCCATTTATTAACATTTCAACAAAACAACATAACACAACACCACCTGTGTTTTTTTTTTACAGTGCACACAGTGTCCGCGGTGTGGTGAAAAGAGGGCAAGAGAGGAAATTAAAACAGAAGTGGATTTATAGTTAGAAAGAGTGCTAAAGAAGAGAGAATTCCGTTTTTTATTTTTATTTTTTTGCTGAAAAAATCCATAGATAAGCCGCACCGTTATATAAGCCGCAGGGGCCAAAAAACGGGGAAAAAGCCGCGGCTTATAGTCCGAAATTTACGGTATATTGGATCCTTTTTCTTAACTCAAGTTTGATATTTGAGGGATCATTGCAAAATAAATTGTGTAATATTATGTGTATATATAATATCGGCCGATATATCGATATCGATTTTGTTTTACTCCCTAATATTGGTATCGGCACCGGCCTAAAAAATCCAGTATCGGTCGGACTCTACTCTTGAGGTATAAAAACTGGGATCTATAAGCTGCCAGAGGAAAAATCTTCTGCTCAGGATAGTCTTTTCTTTAACTCTTGAGAAAGTAGCGAGAATCTCAATTGCATATGTTTTTGAGATCACTTCAATCTGAAATGTTGCTCCTAAAAACCCCTTAGGTGCTCAAGTTTAGGGGATTAGATGAGATAATGGGAGATCGAGTTTTTGAGAAGTGTTGCTTATTGCTCCTAAAAAGCCATGAGGAGCCGTAGGGAGTAAGATCTCTGCATGTATTTTATTCTTCAATGAAATACGAAAGACGATTGGTGCATGGTTTTTCATTTTCTGTACCGTTAGTCCAGTCCTAAATGAAATTTAAATAGAAATAATAAAAAGTACATGAAATGCCACACCCGCATGTTGCGCATGGCACTTGTTGGCATCTCCTCCTCCATACTGTGTCTGATGAACACCGTCCTTTCTGGCAAGCTCCCAACAGTTGGTGACAAGACGGCACCACGTAGAATGCAGCTGGCAGGTAACGGCCAGAGGCACATGGACCTCAGGGCCCATCACGCTCTCCTGTGGGACCTCAGGGCCCATCACGCTCTCCTGTGGGAACCAACTCACGAGTGGCGGGCACAACACCTCGTATGTCAGGGCGCTGAAAAACGACACCATAGCGAAGAACAACGACCCAGTAGTACAGTAGTAGTAGTAGCATAAAAGCGGAGGTGTGGAACCTCCATGTGAGGTGTGAAAACGGATTAAGTTTTACACTGATCAACATGCACTCTACTGGGATGATGCACTCATATTGGATTTCAGCCAAATATACCCCCGACATGCTGAGTAGTATTGCACAGCCCCAGTCCATTTACCCAAACTGATTTGCAACAGCAATCTTTAAGGTTAGTGAAGTCACGGTGGCGTGTCAGCAAATGCTTTACTGAGATGCACTTAGAATGAGTTGGAGGCGGGGGCGAAAGCGAAATGACCGCACACACACGCACGCGCGCGCACCCACCCACCGCGCTTCAGGCCGATTCCCTATTCCATTTACAGTAGCATCGCTCCTGAGAAAACAGTAAATATTATTTCTAATAAACAATAAAACGGCCTCCTTGCTTTCCACTTAAGCCGTTAACCGGGTGACTCCGGTGGCGGCCGCGGTGGGAGCCGTTCCTCACTCTAATCCTCGTGTAGCGGTGGAAAGGATTTCCAATACTCCATAAATTCCGGTCTTATCTCCAGACAGTGACTAGTAAATGGTAAGCAACGCTATCAATCACGCAAGCTCCCCTGCTGTGTGATTCATAGTAATGTGTTTCCATTTAAAACTCCCCCGGGGGGGGTGAGAGGAGAGGAGAGAACAGCCGGTCTCTAGGCATCCGATTCCCCCCGCAACAATCAATATGTGGGAGCTCAAACAGCCCTCGCCTCTCGCCCGCAGTGGGAAAATAAATGTATTAAGGTGAGGAAAAATGCATTAAAAGCGAGGGGGCGATGTGTTTAGGGTGAAGGGAGAATAATCATGCATGAGGCATCAGAGTGGAAAGCCACAGCTGCCTGTAGAAGCAGCCTAAGTGCAACAGCTTTGTGTATTCAAATGCTGCTAATGGTACATTAGGCCAGTGGTTCTCAAACGGGGGTCCGGGGACCCCCAGGGGTCCTAGAGGGGGTTCCAGGGGGTCCCCAGCCAAAAGGGGGGTAATTTATTTTCGCTATAATTCCATTCATAAGTAACACCATGGCTATTTTGGTCATGGGTTTGATACACTTTCTGTAATAAAACATCTAAAAGCATCAATGTTATTACGTGGGACAAAATCCTATCAGGGGGTCCGTGGTAGGGCATTCACAGACTAGTCGACTAGTAAAACCACTAGTCGACACTGTGCTTAGTAGTCGACTAGTCGTTTTAGCAAAAAAAAAAAAAAAAAAAAAAAAAAAAAAAAAAAATTATCTTTAAGAAAGAACATACATGGACTATCATATCCCATATCCCCCACAAAGAACATCAAAACACAACAAAACAAAACAAGAAAACTGCATAAGATACACAATAATCCAAGAACAAACAAGACTATTGGACAAACAACCAAACAAAAACAATGCATTCAAAGTAAATACATAGATCTTGCCCTGTTGGCAGCTAGGAAATGCATAGCTTTAAATTGGAAACCATCCAATCCCCCAGCTGTAGTTCACTGGTGGAATGAACTCTCAAGCTACCATACGTTGGATAACATTTACTACAAGAGCAAAGGCAGATTCTTAGACATCCCCAAAATATGGCAACCACATACAGAGTTTGACTTTAAGAACTTTTTACCCCAGTGTCATTAGGCTTATCAGGATAGGAGCTGAATGCATTGTTTTTGTTTGGTTGTTTGTCCAATAGTCTTGTTTGTTCTTGGATTATTGTGTATCTTATGCAGTTTTCTTGTTTTGTTGTGTTTTGATGTTCTTTGTGGGGGATATGGGATATGATAGTCCATGTATTGTATGTCGTGTAAATACCTCATGTTCTTTCTTAAAGATTTAAAAAAAAAAAAAAAAAAAAAAAAAAAAATTATTAAAAATAAATTAAAAACGGTTAGTCGACTAGTCGACTACCTTTAGGGACGACTAGTCGACTAGTAAAATTCACTAGTCGTGAATGCCCTAGTCCGTGGTCTAATTTTTGTCAGTTTAGGGGTCCTTCATGTGAAAAAATGTGAGAACCACTGCATTAGGCCAACGGCAGAGCGAGGCAGAGGCCTATTGTGGACAAGGAGGGAGAGAGAGAGAGAGAGAGAGAGAGAGAGAGAGAGAGAGAGAGAGATGGATAAAAAGACAGTCAGGTATTTTAGTGATAGTGGATAAAGCTGGCGAATTATGACAATCTGTGATCCAGCCTGGATGATTTAACTCCACATGCATCACATCTGCCTAACCAGCGGCTCTACTGTGAAGGCATTGAGTGTAGTAGCTTTGGTTGAGGATAGTCTCAACCGCCAGACCCATGAGAGTTCTTACAACTACGTTACTGCATGCTGCAGAGCTCTCTCTGGGTCTGGGACACTTTCCCTCAGCCCGCTGGTTATGGGAGGGAACCGTTCACTTGGCCAGTGATTGGCCAGTGGTGGATTCGGTCCCCCCCCCCCATCAGTAACGACTTTGCGATCAGACGACACGGGAGGCGGAGCCCATTTTTTCGAACCGCTCTCTCATCGGTGCTACGACCCGTCACTCATTCAATTTCAACCCGCCTTCAAAAACCAGCAGTGGCTGTGAAGTGGCACAGACTCACTTATGTAGTATTCGGAGCGCAGCGATTCAACGTCATATTTGAGTCTGGGGAGAGACTAGGTTGAGGGCTGATATTGTGGAAATGCATGTCATGTAGTGTCTGGTGTATTTGTTTCAGAATAATGCCATGCAGCAGCAAACATATTCAGGAGACGAAGTTCCAGACATTTCTTGCGGTGAGGCTTTTAGGATGTAGAATTCACAGGTAAACACCAGTCGGCAGCCTTGAAAAAGTGGCTAAAATGATAGTTGCAAACATGAATGTTGATAAGACAATGAGATGAAAGTCACATCCAGAACTGGTTAGAAATGTATCCTCTCTGTTGAAAGAATGAAGCAACAAATAGGTGAGGCGCTACCTGAAATTAAATCAAGATGGCGCCACATGTTTGCAGCGTGGTCCTCCATCGTCGAGGGAGGGTGAAAATGCATGAAGTGAATTTTGACTGTAAAGTAATGGTTGATAAATGTGTATTGATCAATAACCCTTTCAAAGCCCTGCAGATATATACTGATCATTTTGTGCTGTGGGGCAGTAAAAACCTTATTTATTGCCCCTTTAATATGATTTACTATTAAAGCTTTAATTTTGTTAAATAATTTTTATTTATTTGTTTGGCCGAACAAATGTCCCCCCTCTCGATGGCTATCCTCGCCATTTCTATGAGAAGCATGAAGGTAATGATGTATGTGATCAATCAGCCAATCAGCACGTCGCTGTCTGAGGTGCAGGAAGACTTCATCCATCAGGCTGTGGAGCACTTTAACCCATTGATACCTGATGCAGCATTTGTGTGTGTATCCCTTCAAGACCGCGAACCACGTTAACGCGGTTCGTGGTCTTAAAGGGATACGCACACAAATGAGGGATATACACGCAAATGCTGCATCAGGTATCAATGGGTTAAACTGCTGCAGCGAAACATGGAGGAGAGACGAGACGCTAACTGATGTGCATCACAGCCCCGCACGCACGCACGCCTTCGCAGGAACTAATGATGCTGACTGTTTCTCCAGGTGTTGACATCTTAGCCTACCATTGATTATCATATCCCACTTTCATGTCCATTGATCCGGGTTCAACAAGGCCATTTATATGTAGAGGGCTGCATGATCGCAATTCAGGTGGAAAATAAGCTCCAATCATTGCTAAATTTTGAGATAGCATATTATGCTACTATAACTACTGTTGTTTCATACAATATACAAGCAATCACATTTTTAATGAGTTATATATCTATCTATATAACTATATCTATCGATCTCTATATATATATATATATATATATATATATATATATATATATATATATATATACACATACATATGAATATGTATATACATACATCTATCTATATCTATATATCTACATCTATCTACATCTATATACAGTAGATAGATAGATAGATAGAGAAAGATAGATAGATAGATAGATAGATAGATAGATAGATAGATAGATAGATAGATAGATAGATAGATAGATATAGAGCAGGCTGCTGCAAACTGATCCAAAAACGGACTCACGCACACAAACCCACACACAAGCATCAGAGAAGCATTGCGCAACTTTGTCTCTCACACAAATAATACACTTACAAACTCACACACAAATCCAAATAAAGGCACACAAACACACAAACACACACACACACACAGAGCAGCAATCCAAGTGAAAAATCACTCTGTTGTCTCCTGATTGACGTTCATGTAGGCTAAAACAAGTGTCAAGAGCGGCAGAAAAGGCAAAGTGACGGTAATGCGTTGTGACGTGAGAAAAACAGAGAGATCTGAGGCGCTCCTCCGCACGGCGGCTTCTCTGTGGCACATTCCCATTAAAAGCCAACAAAGACTTAACAGACGTGTCAGCAGACACAACACAGCCTCAATGGAAATCGCTGCGGGTTCATTTGACTTTCATTCTTCCATAATCGCTCGCACACACACGAGGGAAGTGGAGATGGAGTGGTGCTCGCGAGCACAAAGGACCTCTTTCCTATAGTGCTCAGAGATCCATCCCCGCGTTCCGATTCCATCATGTCAACAACACGCTCGCAAAACTCATAAATATATTTGATCAAGGCCCATTCGCTCTCTATTTCAAAGAACCAGACTTGAATTAAACTTCCCCGGACCCTTTCATAAGCCTACAATGTGATTGATGAAAAATCCAATATTCTGTCCATGGAAAATATTACCACTAGGCATTTTCCTCTTCTTCTCTTTTTTGCCCGTCCTCTCACACACACAATGCAAGCCTCTTCCAACATCAATTAAGAGCGATCACATTCACAGGGAGGTGTTGGGAGTCCCAGCAAAGAGAGAGAGACAGAGAGAGAGAGAGAGAAAGGGGAAATGGATGGCTCCTGTCATTCTAAAGGCAGATTTCTCATTATGGCCGAGTTAAATCAAACCAAGATGACAATTTAAGGCTGATTAGGGCAACACATTAGAGCAGAGCAGAGATTATAAAAGGGAGCCACGTCGTAAAAATGTAAGAGGTGACAGAGGAGCTGCTATTTCACATCAGGATAAATACAACCGCTTCATGCTAATAGCGTTTGAAGTGCTCCACCCTAAAACTAAATTATTTGAGCTGATAAGCGTTGCACAAATGATGTCTATATCAATCATGGCCCTTGAGGTTGTTTGCAGTCAAGAGGATGCATGTACTCAATCCTGCTTTTAATGGCAAAAAGGCCTCCGGGAACCATGAGGGGTATCAATCATCTGATGATCACTACCTCCACAACAACCATCTCCAACGATGAGAGGTATCAATCATCTGACGATCACTACCTCACAACAACCATCTCTAACCATGAGGGGTATCAATCATCTGACGATCACTACCTCACAACAACCATCTCTAACCATGAGGGGTATCAATCATCTGACGATCACTACCTCACAACAACCATCTCTAACCATGAGGGGTATCAATCATCTGATGATCACTACCTCACAACAACCATCTCTAACCATGAGGGGTATCAATCATCTGACGATCACTACCTCACAACAACCATCTCTAACGATGAGAGGTATCAATCAGCTAACGATCACTACCTCACAACAACCATCTCTAACGATGAGAGGTATCAATCATCTGATGATCACTACCTCACAACAACCATCTCTAACGATGAGAGGTATCAATCATCTGATGATCACTACCTCACAACAACCATCTTTAACGATGAGAGGTATCAATCAGCTAACGATCACTACCTCACAACAACCATCTCTAACGATGAGAGGTATCAATCATCTGATGATCACTACCTCACAACAACCATCTCTAACGATGAGAGGTATCAATCAGCTGACGATCACTACCTCACAACAACCATCTTTAACGATGAGAGGTATCAATCATCTGATGATCACTACCTCACAACAACCATCTCTAACGATGAGAGGTATCAATCATCTGATGATCACTACCTCACAACAACCATCTCTAACGATGAGAGGTATCAATCAGCTAACGATCACTACCTCACAACAACCATCTCTAACGATGAGAGGTATCAATCAGCTGACGATCACTACCTCACAACAACCATCTCTAACGATGAGAGGTATCAATCAGCTGACGATCACTACCTCACAACCATCTGTAAAATGGACAGTGTACTGTAGGAGTGTCCACATCATCCTGCCATAGCACTGTAAGTAAAACGGCAATAATGACATTCCCTCATATCTATCTTTTCTGCTGGATTATCATGGATGGCAGGATTAGTGCTACAGGATTATGCAAACCGTGCGTTCACACACGGAAGGCAACACCGTCAACAAGTGACCATCAATGTTGATTTCCTATAGAGCTAAGCGACCAGGGAGACTCAGCCCATGTGTGGATGTGATTTTGTTTCACGAACAGCACTTCACAATGCACGAGAACATGATCAGCCGCTCAAAGCTTTCTGATTCTCTCCACGTTTTATTTGAAAGACTGGAGGAATTGATTGATAGATTTATTGTCACTCCATGGTACAAGTATCACGTGTGAAATTCTGCTTGGTTCGCTCTCAGAGTCGGAGAGCAAAACCGTGTCGCCATTGAACAGCGCCAGCTGTAACAGGAATCCACAGGAATTAGCTCTAATTTACTGGTTATCTTTACTGGTTCTCTGGTTATCTTTCTCTCTTTACTGGAACTTACACATTACTAAGAACTGAAGACCATGGGGTTGTTCAGCGCACAGCAAATCTGCCATTTCGGCCTGAAGGAGACTACTGTAATGGCACCAGCACAGACATCCGGCCTACAAAGTGCCGTACAAAAGTACCTCTAAGGAATGGTGTGTCTCTCTGGTTCTGTGCGGAGCAAGGAGGCGTCTTCAGGCTAAAATGGCATTCAGAGCTGTTGTCAAAAAAGCACTACAGCTTTGTCTCTTGGCTTCTATATATACTCTTTGGTATCACGTCATCTGCAGCGCTCTCTACAATATCTCAATGTATATCGCACTATTCCATAATACTCTGCCCTACTATTTCACACAGAAGCTATTCCCATAGCCAACTATCCCCATGGTGTGTGTGTGTGTGTGTGTGTGTGTGTGTGTGTGTGTCTTTGCCTGTGTCTGTGTGTATGTCTGTGTGTCTGTGTGTGTGTGTGTGTGTGTGTGTGTGTGTGTGTGTGTGTGTGTGTGTGTGTGTGTGTGTGTGTGTGTATTTGCCTGTGTCAGTGTGTGTGTGTGTGTGTGTGTGTGTGTGTGTGTGTGTGTGTGTGTGTGTGTGTGTGTGTGTGTCAGATAGCTCCAGAGGCAAGGTAGCATCATTGATGGCCCAGTGAGTGTACTGATGGCTATCGGTGGGCTCTGGCAGGGACAAAATGCCCTTGATGCTTCTACAATAATAATCACACTCCTTTTCTATCTATCTATCAAAGAATGCCCCACTGATAAGCACAACAACAACAACAAGTCCCCACAACCCCAACCCCCACTTTCAATTTACCCCGGAGGACTTTTAAAGGTGTTGTTAAAGGGGATGTTCCAATCGGCAAACATGATTTTTTTAGACTAGTCTTGCGGCCTCCTCCTCCCATCCCTCGTTTGGCCATAAACGCTCTGCAGGCTTCGGGAAGGTAAGCGTGGCTAAACGCTAAAGGCTTAAAAAGGGGGGTCAGGTGACTAAAAAGATCAACAGCTGCCTCAGGTGGCTGCATTTTCCACACAAACTGGAGGAAAAGCCTTCAGAGAATTGGGAGCTCATCATATCTAATGCAAAAAACCCAGCGCTGAACCCAGGAATACTTAAGATGTGTTTGGGGTTTTAGGAAGACTTAGCGGCGGCCTTGGGGGGGAAAACAGCCCGCGGTGTTAATCGCTTTAATCTCACTCTAAACAACGCCGCTATCTCTTCCTCTCGCATTGATCATCTCCCTGTGCACGCCGCGCGGCCCCCCCGGGGGAGGCGTGTCCCACATTACACTCCTCAGCAGCCAATCCTCTTACTGCATAATAATCTGCTTTATTCCAAACGGGGAGCCACAGTTGGCATCGCAGCACCCATGGCGGCCCCCCCTCAGCCCACACAACCGCACGTAAATCTGACCGCAGGTTTGATCCCCGAGGTGATATGGTGCGTGAAATGGTATTTTGGTTATATATTTATCAAATGTGACTTGCATCACCAAAGATATGCACTACTACAAAGTGACGATGAAGCTTATTAATACAGAGATGGCCAACTTTGATGGGGGCCAGAGAGAGAGAGAGATTGTGTCTGTGTGTGACACACAATTACCAACACTGCAAACTGGATCCGATGTCATTTGAACTCTTGAGCTATTTAAGGGATAATGGTTTCCTATTACTGTACTAATGCAATAATGCAAGAGCTTCATAGTAGCCTCTGCATTACAGTCTGTGACGTACTAATGCAATCAAGTGCTGAATGAAAACATTATGATGGTAATCATCATCAGTTAAACGGCTTTCACGAACAATAATAAACTCTATTTTTTACAAAATCAATGTGTGCTTTCCCTCCCTCAAAGGACCCCATCCTCTTATACAGTAACTTACATGAATGTAATACCATTTACGATGATGTGCAGTATTCTTTTTTTATAAAGGGTGGAAACCGCTCCGTCCGCTACATTCTTGGACTAATGTGACTAATATGATGTTATGTGAGGTGCTATACGAGTGCTGTGTGCAGGATCAATGTTCTCTTCAGTGCAGCACATTGAGTTGCAGTCTGGCTTGGCTGTCATCCATCATTCTGCTAGAGACTGAGTGGAAAGAAACAGCGTGAGGGCATCGACTGAAAAGCACATTTTGTTATAGAGCTCTTTCAGGTGATGAAACGCATGCTAGAATGGCGGCCATGTTGGCGGTCCTCGGCTCTGGAGCTACAATACAACGGAGTGTGTTTCTGTATGTACACCTCGGCTGTCTGAACAGAACTGAATAGACACGTGGTTACATTTTCTGTTGTTTTTGATTGATCATTTCACCACTGATACACATACTTTGCCAGGCCCTCCCGTTTTTCCCAGGAGACTCACAACTTTCATTGCCTTCGCCCGGTTTCCTCGCAGGGTCGTAAATTCTCCCGTATTTGGAGCTTTGGTCGTGAAATCCTCCCTTCGTTGACGTCTCAAGGATAGCAAGTAAGCTGATACAGCTGATAATCTTCCTGTGTAGATAATGTCATCTTATTAGCCATTAGTGGTCAGCTAGCTATCACTGTCATGTTGTAAACACATATGATTTGCACACTAGCTGTCATAACTGAGACCAAGACAAGACCCAGGGCCCAGTTGCACAAAGCACCTTAGGTTAAGATTTCCCTTAGAGTCAGAGTTAAGGTGTCCAAAAAAAAATAGAACCGGCTGCACAAAACACCCTTAAATCTTGTGCTTATATTTTCCTTAAAATGTTTAACCTTATGGAGAAGATTTAAGGGTGTTTTGTGCAGCCGATTCTATTTTATTGACAACTTAACTCTGACTCTAAGGGAAATCTTAACCTAAGGTGCTTTGTGCAACCAGGTCCAGACCTCAAGACTCGAGGTCGAGACCAAGACAAAATAGATCAAAGGCCAAGACTGGGATCAGGCTCCGCTGGTCTCAAGACTTAAGGTCTTTACACATCAAGAGCGATGCGAATATACAGCACGAAATTGCGATGCGAGTTTTGACCCACCTGTCAATCACAGCCACAGATGTGTACACGTCGGAAGCGAATTTCTGAAAAATCCGAAAAAATAAACACCGCAATAACGCTCAGCGAAACTTCGCCGTTGGTATGCACGGTTGCATTGACTGATATAGGTTCGGAAAATATTATTGACGTGCAAATTAATTGCATGGAAAAAACGCTCCCGATGTGGAGGACCTTTACTCTGCAAAAAGTGGTACTGCACATAATTCCAGCCTATAGAAAGTCAGCACATGTACTCATACTGTAGCTACACTGTGACAAAGTCTCTATTGTAATGTCATTATGGTTAATGTGCAGTATAGCTACAACACATGTACTCATACTGTAGCTACACTGTGACAAAGCCTCTATTGTAATGTCATTATGGTTCATGTGCAGTATAGCTACAACACATGTACTCATACTGTAGCTACACTGTGACAAAGCCTCTATTGTAATGTCATTATGGTTCATGTGCAGTATAGCTACAACACATGTACTCATACTGTAGCTACACTGTGACAAAGTCTCTATTGTAATGTCATTATGGTTAATGTACAGTATAGCTACAACACATGTACTCATACTGTAGCTACACTGTGACAAAGCCTCTATTGTAATGTCATTATGGTTAATGTACAGTATAGCTACAACACATGTACTCATACTGTAGCTACACTGTGACAAAGCCTCTATTGTAATGTCATTATGGTTAATGTGCAGTATAGCTACAACACATGTACTCATACTGTAGCTACACTGTGACAAAGTCTCTATTGTAATGTCATTATGGTTAATGTGCAGTATAGCTACAACACATGTACTCATACTGTAGCTATTCTGTAACAAAGCCTCTATAATGTCATTATGGTTAATGTAGAGTATAGCTACAACACATGTACTCATACTGTAGCTACACTGTGACAAAGTCTCTATTGTAATGTCATTATGGTTAATGTGCAGTATAGCTACAACACATGTACTCATACTGTAGCTATTCTGTAACAAAGCCTCTATAATGTCATTATGGTTAATGTACAGTATAGCTACAACACATGTACTCATACTGTAGCTACACTGTGACAAAGTCTCTATTGTAATGTCATTATGGTTAATGTGCAGTATAGCTACAACACATGTACTCATACTGTAGCTATTCTGTAACAAAATAACTATGATTAATGTTTTCTCTCCCTCTCCCCTTTATCTTGTGCTCTCCCCTGCACCCAAACTCTACATCAACATCTCTAACTCTGCCTCTGTACCTCTCACTCTCCAACTGCCCCCCTATCTCTCTCTCTCTCTCTCTCTCTCTCCCCCTCCCTAACTCTCCCCATCTCTCTCTCTCTCCCCGCTTCCAAAACTGCTGAACTCCCACCCTCTCCCTCAGGGATTGAGAAGCATTAGTGTGCGGCAGCTACAGAGTTTCCACCAACTCTGACATCTTTAGTTTTTCCCAAAGCTGCGACTTATATGAAAAAGGGATTACATTTAGTCCAGCAAAAGAAGCCAGGCGAATTCGACAGATCCCTCCTGCTTAGTCAGACCTTTTTTCTCTCTCTCTCGCTCTCCAAGTGCACTCCGTTTCTTTTCACGTGGTGTACAGCAACCCTAACATCAGGTTTTTTCAGCTTTGCATTTTCTAGCACAATCCGACTACAAACAGAAAGATCAAACAGAAAGATCTACAAACGGAAAGATCTGTTTGTAGAGTTTTGACACATGGGAATGTTCGGCCAGTAGTAGCAGTAGTAGCCAGTAGTAGGCAACATTTTGGCGAGGCAAAAACAATTGGATCTCTTAGCTCAATATCTGAATAAAAATTGGTTCTATGGGTACCCACGAGTCTCCCCTTTACAGCCAAGGGGATCGTCTACAAAATATATAATATAACACTTCATCTTAGTCTCGTGCCGTCATAGTCATTCTTACATTTCAGAATGGCTGGCCGAGAGGTTCGCCCACTGTTTTATGTACTAGTAGGCAGAGATGGTCTGTGAATGTTCCCATGAACACGATGGGGACTTCAGGCTGCTGGCCTGCTGCTCAGTCATCAGATCTCCATCCAACTGAGCATCTGTGTGTGATGTGTTGGAACAGATCAGAGCTCCACTAGCAGCCGACACGACACAACCGTTGGAAGCTTTTTAGCCCGTGTTGGCTGTTGGCCCGCGACCCATGGCACCTAAAAAAGTCAACAGTCTGACAAGCTGAGGTGGTCAGAGAGCAGGTGGGGGGCGGGGGGGGTGTCACACTCAAAATTAGGAGCACAATGAATATTGCAGAAATGCCTTGTAGTCCTCCACGAGGGACTCCATCACCCCTATAGAAATGCCTTGTAGTCCTCCACGAGGGACTCCATCACCCCTATAGAAATGCCTCGTAGTCCTCCACGAGGGACTCCATCACCCCTATAGAAATGCCTCGTAGTCCTCCACGAGGGACTCCATCACCCCTATAGAAATGCCTCGTAGTCCTCCACGAGGGACTCCATCACCCCTATAGAAATGCCTTGTAGTCCTCCACGAGGGACTCCATCACCCCTATAGAAATGCCTTGTAGTCCTCCACGAGGGACTCCATCACCCCTATAGAAATGCCTTGTAGTCCTCCACGAGGGACTCCATCACCCCTATAGAAATGCCTTGTAGTCCTCCACAAGGGACTCCATCACCCCTATAGAAATGCCTTGTAGTCCTCCACGAGGGACTCCATCACCCCTATAGAAATGCCTTGTAGTCCTCCACGAGGGACTCCATCACCCCTATAGAAATGCCTTGTAGTCCTCCACGAGGGACTCCATCACCCCTATAGAAATGCCTTGTAGTCCTCCACGAGGGACTCCATCACCCCTATAGAAATGCCTCGTAGTCCTCCACGAGGGACTCCATCACCCCTATAGAAATGCCTCGTAGTCCTCCACGAGGGACTCCATCACCCCTATAGAAATGCCTCGTAGTCCTCCACGAGGGACTCCATCACCCCTATAGAAATGCCTTGTAGTCCTCCACGAGGGACTCCATCACCCCTATAGAAATGCCTCGTAGTCCTCCACGAGGGACTCCATCACCCCTATAGAAATGCCTTGTAGTCCTCCACGAGGGACTCCATCACCCCTATAGAAATGCCTTGTAGTCCTCCACGAGGGACTCCATCACCCCTATAGAAATGCCTTGTAGTCCTCCACGAGGGACTCCATCACCCCTATAGAAATGCCTTGTAGTCCTCCACGAGGGACTCCATCACCCCTATAGAAATGCCTCGTAGTCCTCCACGAGGGACTCCATCACCCCTATAGAAATGCCTCGTAGTCCTCCACGAGGGACTCCATCACCCCTATAGAAATGCCTTGTAGTCCTCCACGAGGGACTCCATCACCCCTATAGAAATGCCTCGTAGTCCTCCACGAGGGACTCCATCACCCCTATAGAAATGCCTTGTAGTCCTCCACGAGGGACTCCATCACCCCTATAGAAATGCCTTGTAGTCCTCCACGAGGGACTCCATCACCCCTACTCAAAGCTCAAAGTGTCTCTGAAAACACTCTGTGGCAAACACTGACGTCTGATCATCTCCGCCAATTAGCAGCCCAAATGAGGTTAACGAGAGTCAGAGGAGAGAAGCACAGCTCAGTCTGTTCTCACCTGGCACACACAGTTCTTTCTCCTGCTTTCTGCTGCCAAGGATTTGTGATAGTAGTCCCTCAGGTCTGATTGGCTGAGACATGTTGGAAGCTGATGTAAAGTAGACACACACATCCACACACGCAGAGCGTATCAGCTATTTGATAAATTAATGATAACATATTTGAATATATAAACAGCTTTGAACACAACCGTTAACCGCTCAGCAAACACTTTGCTTAACTAGTGTTCAACAGCTATAATTGCCTATCAGAAAAATAATGACACTATATAATGGTGGTATGATGTAATAAATTAAACTTCAACAAAGTCTGACTGTGAGTTATGTTTATTTCTGAGTCTTCCCCCCGCCATTTTCTACCCAATTGTACTTGGCCAATTACCCCTTTTGGTGCCCCAGTCGCTGCCCTACCTCTGCGCGAGAGCTCTGGGGAGAGCCGTATACACACACATGCTTCCTCCGATACATGTGCACCACCACACCTTTCCAGGCACTCACTGACCCACACAGCCAGAGAACCCAGCGCCGTTCAAATCTTACTATTGCCCCATTTCACAGCAACCGATTTGAGGTGGTTAAGCAGAAAGTAAAGCAGGTGTAATCAATACCATTAATGATGATTCCATTCCGTTTCGGTGTTCCGGTGCCCTCGTTAAAGTTATTGATTACACCTGCTTTACTTCCTGCTTTGCCACCTCAAAATGGTTACGGTTAAGTTTTTCTTTTAAAAAAAGGTGTGACATAAAGAAAGTGCCCCTGTCCTGTAAAGTGGCAGCAAAACGCAAAAGCCTGTGGTGGCTCCGGGCTGGATTGTACCAAGGCCACATGCGCACGGTAAAGGCGGGGCACTGCTTTGACACTCCCATCTGACTCGGGCCTAATGGGGCGGCGGGGTCACGCTGTTTAATGGCAGTTAGCTCGCTGAGTGACGGCACCGCACCGGGACACGGGCTCAGCTGTCACGGATCGCAGGTGTGTGCCGCTGAGTTATGTGTCATTGTAGGATGCGATAAGGTCGAGAAGAGGAGCAGGGTGGTGAGAGGCAGAAAACAACAGGAAAAAGAGAGAGAGAGAGAGAGAGATAGAGGATGGAGAAGAGAGAAAAGAAAGGAAGGAGAGAGTTGGGGTGCTTTGAGTTGGGGGACCTTTTCAGAGCAACACTACTTGTCCCCAAATTGACCCCAGGTCCGGTTCGTTTGATCAGTGTGAACGTTGCGTTCCGTGCCCGGACACGGAACAGCGAACCGTGGCAGGGATCCACTTGAAAAGGTGGTCTAGGGAACCCTTCTAGGGGAACGTTTCAAGCACGTAGCAACTATGGGATGGAGTCATCTTAATTTTACGTATACACGCTTTTTTAGTTTGATTTAGTTTCTTTTTTTACATGGATGTAGGTGGTCATATCAGCATCTATTCAACATCACAATTTTGCCTGAAGGAGGAGAGACAGACAAAAAGAGAGGAGGGATTTAAAAAAGGGGGAGAGATAGAGGGATGGATTGCCAGCCTGCATACTGCTGATCCCACCTGCACGACTTCGCCCTCGTGTGCAATTTAAGTGGGAAATGTCAGCAGCAATTGTAATGCAAAGCTAACCTTTTGTGAGGGAGATTACTGCGCCGATATGTTGCAGCTTGTCCTACAGGCCGACAGAGAACGCTTTCTTGACAATTCTCCACCATGCTGGCACGGGGAATTGCTTTTCCTGTGTTGGCAACCTGGAGTCTGGCACACAATAATACACATGTAAGAAGAACCTGGAGTCTGGCACACAATACACATGTAAGAACGACATCTTGAGCAGGTGAAGTCAATCGTGTCTGTGCTCTGTATTCACAGGCAACAACAGGGTTGAATTCAGGTACAATCAGCTTCTATCTTCTCAGTATAGGGAATGTTCATAATAAGATATACTGCTTGCATAGTTGCGACTCTGTTCTGTCCTCTGTCGGAGGACAGAACAGAGCATGATATAGCATACCAAGTGCCTGGCAGAGACGGTGGGCAGAACAACAAGCCGGCCAGACAATACGAGCTAGATGACAGTGGCAAGAAAAAGCAAAGACTCAGCTGCCCAGCTGCTAATAGTGGAGGTTAAATGCAGAGGGGCACGGTGGCTCAGTGGTAGAGCTGTCGCCTCGCAGTCAGAAGGTCCTGAGTTCGATTCTCGCCTGGGACACTGTGGGCGCTGTGGTTGTGTTCCCCCCCATATCTTCAGTGCCTACTGCCCAGGTGGGGTATCTCGTCGTAAGGGCCTTTCTGTCTGTGTGGAGTTTGCATGTTCTCCCCGTGCTCCCCCAGGGGGGTTCCTCCGTATATAACCCCCCCCCCCACTAAAAACATGCAGAAGATCAGATCGTCATCGTCATCCGACCAGTGACGACAACATCCGAAGTCGGTCCCCGGGCGCTGTACGAGAAAGCGACCACTGCTCCTGGCCTACCCCAGGAGGAAAGGACAAAGCCAGGATGGGTTAAATGCAGAGGACAAATTTCACCGGCCACCGTCAGCATGTGTGTGTTGTGGCCCTCCGTGCATGTGTTGTAGTGTGTTGTGTGACAATAAAGACGGGCTGCCGTCTGAAAATCGTTAAAAAGATGCTTCGACCCCGTCAGCCCCATCCTGCATGAGGTGACCTACCAGGCCCATGGCCTGCTACGACCTTATTTGCTATCCTGGACGACACCTACACGTACAAGTCTGAAGACGACTCGGAGATGGAGGCCTTGCTGAACGGGGATGACATGCTCGGGATTAAAACGGAGGCACATCGCAGGGGAAGGAGGAAATAGCTGCAAACAAGAAACAGCCAGATGGAAAGATCACAATCAGCCGTTTATCACAACTGATGAAGGAGATGACCTCAGTCGTAAACATGCGACTCAGAAAACATCTGAATTTAATTGAGGGCTGCATGAACCTTTTCCAGAAGAATGTGGAGAAGCTCGGCAAAGCTGAACAGGAGCTGGCGGTGGGCTTGGGCGTGGAAGGGGTGAAGGTGCAAGACCCCATGGGGACACTGGTGCCGGTGCTGCGCCAGCACCCACCCTACAGCACCTACGACAAGATCAGAGTCGTGCTGCTCTACATCCTTCAGCCTCAACGGAACCACAGAGGAGAAACTTGAGCAAACTCATCCAGCATGTAAAGATCAAGGAGGAGCGAGAGTTTATCCTGAACTGGAAAGAGCTGGAGGTCCCCATCATCGGCCAGTTCATTCTCCCGCAAGCCGTGAAGAAGGGTCGCTCCCAAGAGGAGATGTACAACCTCTCCAGGTGGACTCCTGTCACCAACGATGTGATGGAGGATGCCGTGGAGAAGAAGCTGGACCAGAAGGAATGGCCGCACGCACCAGTCTGAATGTCCCGTGGCCTGGAATGGCTGCACGGCTGTCACAAGGCCAGCTCTCAGGACAAACGCATGAGCGTCTTGCACCTGCTCATCTTCATCATCGGTGGGCTCTGTCACTCTGAGATGCGCTGTGCGTACCAGGTCACCCAGGTGCTCAAGTCCTGCCAAGTCTCGTGGACGACATCAAGACCTGAGAGGAGATGTGCACCGGTGGGCTCAGTGGTTAGTAATGTCGCCCCACAGCGCATGGGTTACCTCCGGGGTACTCCGGTCCGGTTGTGTTGGTGGCCGCGCAGCCGTCCGTCCTAGTGAGATTAGAAAATAGGAATTGCTTCTGACTCGCATACCAAATTAATTTGATCTTTCATATGGTTCTCGATCAAGGGTGTGTGTAAGACAATGCTTGGGGAAAATATTACTTTCTTACAATAGCAGCTGCAAATCCCGAGGCAATGATTTTGGAGATAGTTGAGTGATTGGAAAATATTACCGATGTAAATGCATGCACAGGCATAGTGGTACTCCACGCCGGAGTGCCTGTTACACACTGTAGATTGTGCAGGTGGACTCCTGTGAGACAGTTTTAGTTTCTGGGTATCAGCAGAAGTAACTGGAATCTTCTCAGGCACCCATAGGATGTCATTAAGCTTCCAGCGAGGACCTCCTCATCAGAACATCAAAGGAGGAGACGTAGCAGCCTCTCCATCAAAGTGTGTGGCGGCGGGAGGACTGTTAAACTCCCCCTGAGCCAACTATGTCATTGTATTATTCATAAAGAAGCTATTCAGAAGAAAAACACCTGAGCAATACAGATTTCAAAATATATTCGTTAAAAAAGAAGACAGCGGGGCAGTTTTCCCCTCTGATGGAGCAGTGTGTTGCAATCTAAAGTGTCAACACAAACACATTAGTAACCTATTAGTAGTAGTACTGTACTAATAACAGTGGTATAGAGTAGCAGTAGTATTTTATTTTTCAATTTGATTGGCTGCTGTGCTGCGGACTGAAAATAATGATAATTTGCACCTAAACTGACATACCTCCACTAAATGCAATACATATTATACCAACTTTACAAGCACACACTTTACACACACTGATACTTGGCTGTCTTTTTGCACTTGACATTCTCCAAGTTATGGACCAGGTTTATTTACATCAAATACAACTTTAGATTTGTCTAAAATATCGGAGTAGTTGTGGGTTGTTTGGTCACACATTCAGATCATCCACTGTGAGACCTAAACCGTGATATTGTGCAGCCCTACAACAAAGTGTGACAGTGAACCAACCGGTTGCTTCAAACAATGAAAATATCATCTCAGACAGACCCATGTGCAGAAGAACCATCCCCAAAGCAGCGGATCCAAATCTGTTGACATTTTTAAAACGACTATTCTTTGTGCTTTTCACTGTGTGTGGAATGCACTTATTTAGCTTCAGTTCATAAGTTCATATCTTCAGTTTGTTGCCGTTCTGATTTGTATAAATCATTTTTATTTCACTTGAATTGTGCAGTTAATAAGTTGTTGATACTATGCAGCATGACCTTTAAGATGTAGCCACAGTGTTTATATTGAATAACCGACATCTACGGTTTGTGCTCAACCTGTATAAAAGCTAACTTGCAGGGGGGGGGGGGGGGGGGGGGGGGAACTCACTCTGAATTACAATATTCAAGCTCCCGTTCACATTCAAATCAACATACTTGAATGGTCAGTTGGCCAATTAAAGCCATTGCTGTTAAATATCCGAGAATGTTGTCAAGGAAGGTATATTAGTGCAGTGCATGAAACTCAAAGTGGCTATTTTTCCACGGCATCGCTTGGCTGAATATAGCCTACATGCAATTAAAGTGCATCTCCCTTTCGCAAAGTCAACAAAAATGTGCGACACTCGTTGACATCCTCATCCTTCCAATTAAGGAACACAGTTTGAAATTCAACAAAAACAAACACTGGAAATCAGATTTGAATGATTTCATGGCTGGCATAACAACATGTTATCTGAAGCACTGATGGGTGGGTTTACACCTAGATGTGTCAGGTATTTCAGTGCGTTTTCCAGTCTCTCAAATGAAGGCGCTTAGTATTTCCTTGTAAACATTACTGAAATTCCAAGATAACCATATCGGTGTGTACTGAAGGAGATAACCATATTGCATTAGCAATGACCTTTTTATATCCGTGCTAAATTTCATGACCTCACTGTCACATTAAGGCCTTGGCCACACTGATCCGTGGTGTCTGTCCGTGTGCGTTCATTTCTCTGTTCACTTCCATTCATTTTCAATGACAACTGTCCGACTGTCCGTGGAGCACTCAGAAGCGTACGTATCCAGAAAATTTGCATACGTTTTGATGGACAGAAAGTTGAAGAGGGATGAACTTTTTCTGGACGGACGTATCGGATGGTCGGATGGTCGGACAGTCACTGTCCGTTTAGCCAATCAGAGTCGAGGTCTCGAGAGGAGGCGTTCCGAGATTTGTTTCAACTTTTCAAAGAAGATGGCCGAGGCGGTGAACGAGGCTATAAGGGATTCCCCAGAAAAATGAGTAAAATTGTGTGATTTCACTAGGATTTCAGTGACTAGAAGTTAGTCCAAGGGGAGAATGTAGTGCATATACTTATCTCCAGTTATCTGCACATGATCTACATTATATTATACTCGCGCTGTTCATGTCATTTGCATCGAGTCACATTTCCAAGGAGCTGCACGCAGGCTGCGCAGGCAGTCTCGCCGGCCGCGGAGCAGCCCCGGCGCTTTCGGCGAGGGGTTTGACGTAGACTCAGTTCTCATCGGACAGACATCTGTCCGTTCAATAATTCTGTCCATTTTCTGACGGATCAGTGTGGCCAAGGCCTAAGCCAGCCTGCTCATTGCCACATAGATTATACAGCAAGTTCTCTTGAGTCCTATTGAACCACAGTGACACCAAAAAAGCCAAGGCACGCTAACTCTATTGTGAGGTGCTTCCCAAACTGGGCGTACGTGTACCCCTAGGGGGACATGGAGGTACTGCAGGCGGTACTTGAGAGAAAGGGGGAAATGTAAAAATGTAAGAACAAATCAATAAATCTGCTCACGAGGCACTAATTGCAACTCCTTCACTCCATTTCTTATTTTGTAAAGTTACTGTATATTCTTCAAAAGTTGGTTTATCATTCATTCATTGCATCATTATGCTATAGTTTTCTGCAAAATGATGTAGTCGGCTAAAGACCTAGGGGGTACTTGGATTCAGAAATTAGGAAAAGGGGTACTGAAGCCAAAGAAAGTTTGAGAACCACTGGCCAACATTATTCATGCAAATTAAAAAATCTGAATAATGTTGCAAGAGCTATAACAATTCTGCATGAAATGCCTGAACTCATATTTTCACACTCCATCTCCTCCATACCATCCTAATCCTTTCTCAGCTTATAGAGTCCCTGGCTGCATGTCAATCTACCTCTGCTGTAAGGATGTGCAATCAGAAAGAGAAAGACTGAAATATGATGGAATCATCTTTAAGTGATAAAAATAGATAGAATATACACAGGTATTTTTTTCCCAATAGACCAGTGAGTGACCACTGCACTACATGCAATGCCCCCCTGTACTAAATGTTAAAGCAGCTAAACGATTGGTCAAGTGGTGCTATTTTCTGTACAAATCATTGGCCAAAAAAGACAAATGAACTGTTGATCTCAAGAAAATCTCAGGGTTTAGAAATGTTGCCTAAGAATTTCGAGTTGAGGGTGACAGCTGATGAACTAGGGAGACTTTCTTCTGTCTGTCTGTGCCACTGATTATGTCATCAGTGATGTCATAAATTGTGACATCATCAGTGATGTCATAAAAGCAGTTGACATCATCAGTGATGTCATAAGAGTCCCACTGACGATGTCATCAGTGATCTCATAAGAGCAAGACACTGAAAAAGTCTTCAGCCATGGCCATTCAGGAGAGGTGATCCAGCATCCCTGAAGTATGCCATCAAGGAGCAGCCAGGGCGAGGCCGTGCAGCAGGCGAGCTGCGTATGCAAGCTGCAGGGCTACCTCGGCGAGGTGCTGGGCGGGGGAGCCTAGGGATCGAGCGCGCGTAGTACGCGAGATGCCTAGTATTCATAACAAGCGTGAGCTATGATTTTGCAAATAAACAACCCCTGGATTTACATGTGGCACTGGCATGGGTAAAAGAAGGTGCTGTCAACAAGACTGGATTATGTGATCATTGTCTAGATCTGAATGTAAAAAATGTAGTCAGTCTGTGCAGCCATTGCAGACCCCAGTGTTGCTTTGAGCGCTGTGTTAGGAGGAGGAGCCTTCGATAGGAGCCTTCGATAGGTTGAGTCTGTAACGCCACTGCAAATCTCCACCACACTCGGTAACACTATGACGATGGAGTCAAACACTGTATGAAATCACAAATCAGTTATGCTGCGTCTTTAAAGCACATTAGTGGCTGCATAAAGTAGTGCAGACAGTGGTGTCAGGACAGAACATGCCCTCTGAAATGAGAGCGGACACATGAGAACATGTAGCGCTTTGTCAAACATTCCTTATTAGATCAATCCAGAGATGCCGAATTTAAATGGAAATTTCCCTTTGGAGCGTTTTGTTCGTTCCTGAATAAGATGGTTACGCTTGAAGAAGATTGTATTTGCTGGCATGCTGTCGTAGATCATTTCCTCAATCAGCATCACCTCACCACTTGAATATCTGAATGCTTTGACATTTTAACTAACTACTCAACTTCCCCCTTTCTAACTTGTCAGGTTTACAATATTCAAAGTGCACCGAACCACACAGGGAATTCACAATTACGGGCTGAAAATAATGTTTTGGAGAATTGGTTCCTACAATGTGAACTTTAAGTTAGATCATTCCAATTTAATTTTCTATAGACACTCGAAGAGTCAAACAAAGAGCTGAAATAACTTGCGAGATACGATCGCTCAAGTGACTCTCATGTGGTTTCATTGCCATTCTAAATGTGAAACCTTGAATGGACTATTCTTGTCTGTTAACAGGATAAGAAAATATACATTAAAGTGCGATAAAAGGCCTTGATTGCTTGTGTGCTTGTGGTCTAAGTGGTGCGTTGGAGCATGTAATGGCAGAGACAATAAGAGGAGTAATGATGTCTCCTCAAAAGTCACCTTGACTGAATGGAGCTCATCATTTACGTCAAACACCCAGCCTCAATCACAAGTGGCCTCAATCACAAGTGGCCTCACAAGGGCTTCACCAGCGACCACTAAGGACACTGAGCATGTTATCATATAGCTGGTGAGATTCATCACACCAAGCCCGCCTTCATCATCACGACAAATGACAATGCTGACAGTGACATAGTGTGTGGCCTATAATAGCAGCGGTTCCCTTTGGTACTAGTTTCAATTCCGTGTGCTTGTGCTTTACGCTGTATGTGACACTCGGTATGGTTTGAGCTGCCATCGAATGGGGTGTGACACGGGTCAAAAGCATTAAGATACTGAAAAGGAAACATGCAAGTCAACGAAAAACATTTTAGGGATCTGAACAAAACCATTTGATATGCTCAAGGTCAAAACCTGGAAGACACACACGCAGACACACACACACAACGGCCAAGGACTAGTGGCCAGGGCTCAACGCTTACCATTTCCCCAAGGAGCACCACCAAAATCTAATCAGATCATCCTTAGGTCTAAGTGGATGTTTAAGGCAAATTTGATGAAATTCCGTCAAGGCGTTCCTCAGTTAACGAACCTCGTACGGACGGACAACCCGGATCCATAATGCCTCCGGCCTGGCTATCGCCGGCGGAGGCATAAAAACGTAGAGGGACATGCGACTTGGGGGCAAGCCTTGATTTGTTGTCACATTGCTGCTGGGTATTAGAAGTCAGAAAATATACGTGGACCCTTTACATTGACTATCTCAGGTTACATTATTGTAAACTTTGTGTGCTTGCTGCGTTCAAAACAAGTATGTGTGTTCAATCGCTGTGCACACATGTGTGCATGAACATCCTCCAATGCTATGCAATTGTCAAGATATGCCAGTTCCACATGTGAGATGTTCACCAAACGTTAATAATTTCTTCCATGCCCCATTACCAACTTGTCTCTCATCAGGAGATGCACACATCTTCCTGACTGAACCTGAAATGGGACATGTTGGAATTCTTGACACCACATGTCCACTCAGCTCTATGTCTGTTCAGAGGCTATTAGGGCTGGTCTTCTACCATGGCAGCAGATTGGCAGGAAGGTTGTGTCTAAAGTGGAAATCAGCTCTCCAGAGCCCCATATTGTTCCACTGGGCCAATAATGGAGGGTTTGCCTCTTCTTCTGTCTGACAGACCACACTGTTCACACATGACTTCAAAACATCTCACAGACCACACTGTTCACACATGACTTCAAAACATCTGACAGACCACACTGTTCACACATGACTTCAAAACATCTCACAGACCACACTGTTCACACATGACTTCAAAACATGTGACAGACCACACTGTTCACACATGACTTCAAAACATCTGACAGACCACACTGTTCACACATGACTTCAAAACATGTGACAGACCACACTGTTCACACATGACTTCAAAACATGTGACAGACCACACTGTTCACACATGACTTCAAAACATGTGACAGACCACACTGTTCACACATGACTTCAAAACATGTGACAGGCCACACTGTTCACACATGACTTCAAAACATGTGACAGGCCACACTGTTCACACATGACTTCAAAACATCTCACAGACCACACTGTTCACACATGACTTCAAAACATCTGACAGACCACACTGTTCACACATGACTTCAAAACATCTCACAGACCACACTGTTCACACATGACTTCAAAACATGTGACAGACCACACTGTTCACACATGACTTCAAAACATCTCACAGACCACACTGTTCACACATGACTTCAAAACATGTGACAGACCACACTGTTCACACATGACTTCAAAACATCTCACAGACCACACTGTTCACACATGACTTCAAAACATGTGACAGACCACACTGTTCACACATGACTTCAAAACATCTGACAGACCACACTGTTCACACATGACTTCAAAACATGTGACAGGCCACACTGTTCACACATGACTTCAAAACATGTGACAGACCACACTGTTCACACATGACTTCAAAACATGTGACAGACCACACTGTTCACACATGACTTCAAAACATGTGACAGACCACACTGTTCACACATGACTTCAAAACATGTGACAGGCCACACTGTTCACACATGACTTCAAAACATGTGACAGGCCACACTGTTCACACATGACTTCAAAACATCTGACAGACCACACTGTTCACACATGACTTCAAAACATGTGACAGGCCACACTGTTCACACATGACTTCAAAACATGTGACAGACCACACTGTTCACACATGACTTCAAAACATGTGACAGACCACACTGTTCACACATGACTTCAAAACATCTCACAGACCACACTGTTCACACATGACTTCAAAACATCTGACAGACCACACTGTTCACACATGACTTCAAAACATCTCACAGACCACACTGTTCACACATGACTTCAAAACATGTGACAGACCACACTGTTCACACATGACTTCAAAACATCTGACAGACCACACTGTTCACACATGACTTCAAAACATGTGACAGGCCACACTGTTCACACATGACTTCAAAACATGTGACAGACCACACTGTTCACACATGACTTCAAAACATGTGACAGACCACACTGTTCACACATGACTTCAAAACATGTGACAGACCACACTGTTCACACATGACTTCAAAACATCTGACAGACCACACTGTTCACACATGACTTCAAAACATGTGACAGGCCACACTGTTCACACATGACTTCAAAACATGTGACAGACCACACTGTTCACACATGACTTCAAAACATCTGACAGACCACACTGTTCACATGACTTCAAAACATCTGACAGACCACACTGTTCACACATGACTTCAAAACATGTGACAGACCACACTGTTCACACACGACTTCAAAACATGTGACAGACCACACTGTTCACACATGACTTCAAAACATCTGACAGACCACACTGTTCACACATGACTTCAAAACATGTGACAGACCACACTGTTCACACATGACTTCAAAACATGTGACAGACCACACTGTTCACACATGACTTCAAAACATGTGACAGACCACACTGTTCACACATGACTTCAAAACATGTGACAGACCACACTGTGTTCACACATGACTTCAAAACATGTGACAGACCACACTGTTCACACATGACTTCAAAACATGTGACAGACCACACTGTTCACACATGACTTCAAAACATGTGACAGACCACACTGTTCACACATGACTTCAAAACATGTGACAGACCACACTGTTCACACATGACTTCAAAACATGTGACAGGCCACACTGTTCACACATGACTTCAAAACATGTGACAGGCCACACTGTTCACACATGACTTCAAAACATGTGACAGACCACACTGTTCACACATGACTTCAAAACATCTGACAGACCACACTGTTCACACATGACTTCAAAACATCTGACAGACCACACTGTTCACACATGACTTCAAAACATCTGACAGACCACACTGTTCACACATGACTTCAAAACATCTGACAGACCACACTGTTCACACATGACTTCAAAACATGTGACAGACCACACTGTTCACACATGTCTTCAAAACATGTGACAGGCCACACTGTTCACACATGACTTCAAAACATGTGACAGACCACACTGTTCACACATGACTTCAAAACATCTGACAGACCACACTGTTCACACATGACTTCAAAACATCTGACAGGCCACACTGTTCACACATGACTTCAAAACATGTGACAGACCACACTGTTCACACATGACTTCAAAACATGTGACAGACCACACTGTTCACATGACTTCAAAACATGTGACAGACCACACTGTTCACACATGACTTCAAAACATGTGACAGACCACACTGTTCACACATGACTTCAAAACATGTGACAGGCCACACTGTTCACACATGACTTCAAAACATCTGACAGACCACACTGTTCACACATGACTTCAAAACATCTGACAGGCCACACTGTTCACACATGACTTCAAAACATGTGACAGACCACACTGTGTTCACACATGACTTCAAAACATGTGACAGACCACACTGTTCACACATGACTTCAAAACATGTGACAGACCACACTGTTCACACATGACTTCAAAACATGTGACAGACCACACTGTGTTCACACATGACTTCAAAACATGTGACAGACCACACTGTTCACACATGACTTCAAAACATGTGACAGACCACACTGTTCACACATGACTTCAAAACATGTGACAGGCCACACTGTTCACACATGACTTCAAAACATCTGACAGACCACACTGTTCACACATGACTTCAAAACATCTGACAGGCCACACTGTTCACACATGACTTCAAAACATGTGACAGACCACACTGTTCACACATGACTTCAAAACATGTGACAGACCACACTGTTCACACATGACTTCAAAACATGTGACAGACCACACTGTGTTCACACATGACTTCAAAACATCTGACAGACCACACTGTTCACACATGACTTCAAAACATGTGACAGACCACACTGTTCACACATGACTTCAAAACATCTGACAGGCCACACTGTTCACACATGACTTCAAAACATGTGACAGACCACACTGTTCACACATGACTTCAAAACATGTGACAGACCACACTGTTCACACATGTCTTCAAAACATGTGACAGACCACACTGTTCACACATGACTTCAAAACATGTGACAGACCACACTGTTCACACATGACTTCAAAACATCTGACAGACCACACTGTTCACACATGACTTCAAAACATCTGACAGGCCACACTGTTCACACATGACTTCAAAACATGTGACAGACCACACTGTTCACACATGACTTCAAAACATCTGACAGACCACACTGTTCACACATGACTTCAAAACATGTGACAGACCACACTGTTCACACATGACTTCAAAACATGTGACAGACCACACTGTTCACACATGACTTCAAAACATCTGACAGGCCACACTGTTCACACATGACTTCAAAACATGTGACAGACCACACTGTTCACACATGTCTTCAAAACATGTGACAGACCACACTGTTCACACATGACTTCAAAACATGTGACAGACCACACTGTTCACACATGTCTTCAAAACATGTGACAGACCACACTGTTCACACATGACTTCAAAACATGTGACAGACCACACTGTTCACACATGACTTCAAAACATGTGACAGACCACACTGTTCACACATGACTTCAAAACATGTGACAGACCACACTGTTCACACATGTCTTCAAAACATGTGACAGACCACACTGTTCACACATGACTTCAAAACATCTGACAGACCACACTGTTCACACATGACTTCAAAACATCTGACAGGCCACACTGTTCACACATGACTTCAAAACATGTGACAGACCACACTGTTCACACATGACTTCAAAACATGTGACAGACCACACTGTTCACATGACTTCAAAACATGTGACAGACCACACTGTTCACACATGACTTCAAAACATGTGACAGACCACACTGTTCACACATGACTTCAAAACATGTGACAGGCCACACTGTTCACACATGACTTCAAAACATCTGACAGACCACACTGTTCACACATGACTTCAAAACATCTGACAGGCCACACTGTTCACACATGACTTCAAAACATGTGACAGACCACACTGTTCACACATGACTTCAAAACATGTGACAGACCACACTGTGTTCACACATGACTTCAAAACATGTGACAGACCACACTGTTCACACATGACTTCAAAACATGTGACAGACCACACTGTGTTCACACATGACTTCAAAACATGTGACAGACCACACTGTTCACACATGACTTCAAAACATGTGACAGACCACACTGTTCACACATGACTTCAAAACATGTGACAGGCCACACTGTTCACACATGACTTCAAAACATCTGACAGACCACACTGTTCACACATGACTTCAAAACATCTGACAGGCCACACTGTTCACACATGACTTCAAAACATGTGACAGACCACACTGTTCACACATGACTTCAAAACATGTGACAGACCACACTGTTCACACATGACTTCAAAACATGTGACAGACCACACTGTTCACACATGACTTCAAAACATCTGACAGGCCACACTGTTCACACATGACTTCAAAACATGTGACAGACCACACTGTTCACACATGACTTCAAAACATGTGACAGACCACACTGTTCACACATGTCTTCAAAACATGTGACAGACCACACTGTTCACACATGACTTCAAAACATGTGACAGACCACACTGTTCACACATGACTTCAAAACATCTGACAGACCACACTGTTCACACATGACTTCAAAACATCTGACAGGCCACACTGTTCACACATGACTTCAAAACATGTGACAGACCACACTGTTCACACATGACTTCAAAACATGTGACAGACCACACTGTTCACACATGACTTCAAAACATGTGACAGACCACACTGTTCACACATGACTTCAAAACATCTGACAGGCCACACTGTTCACACATGACTTCAAAACATGTGACAGACCACACTGTTCACACATGACTTCAAAACATGTGACAGACCACACTGTTCACACATGTCTTCAAAACATGTGACAGACCACACTGTTCACACATGACTTCAAAACATGTGACAGACCACACTGTTCACACATGACTTCAAAACATGTGACAGACCACACTGTTCACACATGACTTCAAAACATGTGACAGACCACACTGTTCACACATGACTTCAAAACATGTGACAGGCCACACTGTTCACACATGACTTCAAAACATGTGACAGACCACACTGTTCACACATGACTTCAAAACATGTGACAGACCACACTGTGTTCACACATGACTTCAAAACATCTGACAGGCCACACTGTTCACACATGACTTCAAAACATCTGACAGACCACACTGTTCACACATGACTTCAAAACATGTGACAGACCACACTGTTCACACATGACTTCAAAACATGTGACAGACCACACTGTTCACACATGACTTCAAAACATCTGACAGACCACACTGTTCACACATGACTTCAAAACATCTGACAGACCACACTGTTCACACATGACTTCAAAACATGTGACAGACCACACTGTTCACACTAGGGTTGTAGCGGTACTAAATTTCTGTTTCGGTGCCGGTACCAATTTGTATTTCGATACTTTTCGATACTTTTCGATACTTTTTGTAAAAAAAAAGTGAAACTGTCCAATGTCAAGATTTGGCTTTATTTTAAGAGTTTGGGAACAATTACACCAATAAATTGGTGTGGCATTTAAATGCTGAACAAAACAAACCTTTTGAGCAGTGAGAATACCGGTAAGTAAAATAAAGTAATGCCAGTGAAAATAAAATGACCATAAAACACTAGCCTATAGCAGCAAAAACTCAGAGAAACACCAATAACAACAATAAATAAATAATTGGTGGCATTTAAATTCTGTCTAACTTTTACTTGTCAAATAAGTACACACTCAGTAACATAACACAAATCTTTTGAACAGTGGGAAATGGGAATAAGTAAAATAAATAAAATAAATAAAATAAATAAAATAAATAATAATATAATAAAACACTATAGCAGCAGAAACTCAAATCTTTTTTTCTTCAACAAGCAGCATAACTGGCTTCATATTCCCATTCTGTCCCCCAGCCTACTCAGTCTAAACCCTAGTTCTCCTATGGGTGGTAGACAGACTCACTGTTTGGCTGACTCTCAGTTTACTCACTCAGTCCCTCCCATCCCAATGTCTTCTTCAGGTTCCTAGCCAAGAAAACGAGGGTGTCAACATGTTCCTCGGTCAGTCTAGATCTTGTTGGACTGCAGATATTCCCAGAAGTACTGAAAACACGTTCAGATGCACAGCTTGATGCTGGAATACAGAGATATTGTCTAGCAAACTGAGCTAAGATGGGCAGGTCTGTCTGGTGTTGCTTCCACCATGCCAGGGGATCCTCTGCAGGGCTGATGTCTCTAAATTGTTTATACTCAGTAATCTCAACTTCCAGTTTAGCACTTCTTGTCATGGGTGGGGCATTCAGGCAGTATTACTCACAGTTTACATCTAACGTTATGTAGGCTACTTTCACGCATACTTCAGTCAGGGTTATCGACAGTCCATATTATTGCCTCTGCACGTTTCCCGACGCTACAGTGAGCGCTCGTTAACTAACGTTACTGCGGAGTCCGCTGTAAACGTTAGTACAGCGGAGTCCGCTGTAACGTTAGTACAGCGGAGTCCGCTGTAACGTTAGTTAACGAGCGCATTTTCTCACTGTAGCGTCGGGAAACGTGCAGAGGCAATAATATGGACTGTCGATAACCCTGACTGAAGTATGCGTGAAAGTAGCCTACATAACGTTAGATGTAAACTGTGAAAGGGCACAGCTGCTGCACCCGATCTACTCCACCCCATCGAATGGGGACATTTTGAAGCAATTCCTTTCCATTGAATGAGGTGATTCATAGTAGATCGGCTGGCTGCTGCTACTAACTGGGCTGGGAGAGGCTTTGTGTTTAGCCATAGCCTACTTTGCTAGTTTGCTTTTAATGTGCGCGGGTCTGCTCAGTGCTCAGCTGCTTTTTTTCCTCAAACTCTTTTCCTCACCGCTAGAGCTGCAACTATCGATTCTTTTAGTAATCGAGTATTCTACCGAATAATCCATCGATTAATCGAGTAATCGGATAAGAACCCTTTTTTGTGTTTTCAAAGGCTTATCGTAAATATACACCAAAAAATAAGATAAATCTCTTCAAATAAACAACTACATTAGTTTCTTTCTTAGAAAAAACAACATTTTGATTTTTAAATTGCATAGAACTGGCAGTGGCACCATTCATCTTTTCAACCTGACGTTTGAGTTCTTCCAGTGTACAGCAACCGTTAAATAATATGAATGAATGGCTTACTAGCTAGTTTACATCCTTCATTTACCTTACAGCTGCATGACACACACACTCTTTCTCTCTCACACATACTCACTCTCTCTTTCTCTCTCACACACCAACAGGCTAGTGTGATCACACACACACACACACACAAAACGCTGTTAAATTAGCCGCTAACGTTAATGTTAGGTTGAGCTTTGTATTTCTCACAGAAAACGGTCCAAACTTCTCAGAGAGAGCGGTCGGTATTCACTAAAGCCTTCATATCTCAGGCTCTGTAGTACATAGAAACATAAAAATAAAAAGCATTTGAGAGCTTAACCCTTTGGCTTTTCGTATTATATTTGCTCTAATGTTCATTAAAAAAAATCTTAAAAATCTTTAACCCCAAAAAATAAAAAATAAAAAGATTCTAATGCATTTTAAGACATGTTAATAAAGATTACGGCAAATGTAACCCTTCCAAATAAAAAGCCACGGGTTTAAGCTGTCAAATGCTTTTTATTTCATGTTGATAGCTACTATACAGGCTGAGGAAATACGTTCTGAACCCTTGACAATTACTGCAGCAACGTTATAGCGTTAGCGTTAACGTTAACGATCTCTGTTTTGCAGTCGTTGTGAAGACAGTGAAAAGCCCCGTTATCTAACAACCACAACGGCAGTGAAACAACTTATCCAGCTAACGCTAGCTAATTAAATAACGTTACCTGATGTTGTAGAAGTTGATGCCTCTCTCAACGTTACAGCTGAGGAGGTGCTGCTAACGTTAGGTGCCTGCTTCATTCACCCTCAGCCTATCTAATACGTTACAGTCTTCAGCATTTAGCTACTGTAAATATATCTTGTGTTTGACCATGCTTCCTCAAGTTTGAGGTGTTTCCCTGGCCAGCTTTGTAATTCACATCACAAATGTTGCAACCAGTGTTGTCTGAGTCTATCTTGGGAAAGTGTAGCCACATTTTCGGCTGCTCCCGTTTGTTGACGTTTCAGGTAGAGTGACGGAATGACGTAACGCGCTCTCACGTGTTGCCTTAAGGTTCCGTCGGAATTTCTATTTTACCCACTCTCTTCTATTACTCAGATGCGTGTCGAGGCGAATCATTTTGGCCTCGATCAATTTAATTATTCGAGTTATTCGAGGTACTCGAGGAATCGTGACAGCTCTACTCACCGCTTGACATGTGGATATGACGTCACTCACTCCAGCGCATTTCTTAAAGAGACAGGCTCATATTGACCATTATCAGTCATAGCAGCGGTCGGAAAAGTACCGGGTCTTTTTAAATCTTAGTATAGAACCTGTTCTACAGCAATAGTACCGCGGTTCGGGGGTAGTACCGGTAGTACCTACATCCCTAGTTCACACATGACTTCAAAACATGTGACAGACCACACTGTTCACACATGACTTCAAAACATGTGACAGACCACACTGTTCACACATGACTTCAAAACATGTGACAGACCACACTGTTCACACATGACTTCAAAACATGTGACAGACCACACTGTTCACACATGACTTCAAAACATCTGACAGACCACACTGTTCACACATGACTTCAAAACATCTGACAGGCCACACTGTTCACACATGACTTCAAAACATCTGACAGACCACACTGTTCACACATGACTTCAAAACATGTGACAGACCACACTGTTCACACATGACTTCAAAACATGTGACAGACCACACTGTTCACACATGACTTCAAAACATCTGACAGGCCACACTGTTCACACATGACTTCAAAACATCTGACAGACCACACTGTTCACACATGTCTTCAAAACATGTGACAGACCACACTGTTCACACATGACTTCAAAACATGTGACAGACCACACTGTTCACACATGACTTCAAAACATCTGACAGACCACACTGTTCACACATGACTTCAAAACATGTGACAGACCACACTGTTCACACATGACTTCAAAACATGTGACAGACCACACTGTTCACACATGACTTCAAAACATGTGACAGACCACACTGTTCACACATGACTTCAAAACATCTGACAGACCACACTGTTCACACATGACTTCAAAACATCTGACAGACCACACTGTTCACACATGACTTCAAAACATGTGACAGACCACACTGTTCACACATGACTTCAAAACATGTGACAGACCACACTGTTCACATGACTTCAAAACATGTGACAGACCACACTGTTCACACATGACTTCAAAACATGTGACAGACCACACTGTTCACACATGACTTCAAAACATGTGACAGACCACACTGTTCACATGACTTCAAAACATGTGACAGACCACACTGTTCACACATGACTTCAAAACATGTGACAGACCACACTGTTCACACATGACTTCAAAACATGTGACAGACCACACTGTTCACACATGACTTCAAAACATGTGACAGACCACACTGTTCACACATGACTTCAAAACATGTGACAGACCACACTGTTCACACATGACTTCAAAACATGTGACAGACCACACTGTTCACACATGACTTCAAAACATGTGACAGACCACACTGTTCACACATGACTTCAAAACATGTGACAGACCACACTGTTCACACATGACTTCAAAACATCTGACAGACCACACTGTTCACACATGACTTCAAAACATGTGACAGACCACACTGTTCACACATGACTTCAAAACATGTGACAGACCACACTGTTCACACATGACTTCAAAACATGTGACAGACCACACTGTTCACACATGACTTCAAAACATGTGACAGACCACACTGTTCACACATGACTTCAAAACATGTGACAGACCACACTGTTCACACATGACTTCAAAACATGTGACAGACCACACTGTTCACACATGACTTCAAAACATGTGACAGACCACACTGTTCACATGACTTCAAAACATGTGACAGACCACACTGTTCACATGACTTCAAAACATCTGACAGGCCACACTGTTCACACATGACTTCAAAACATCTGACAGACCACACTGTTCACACATGACTTCAAAACATGTGACAGACCACACTGTTCACACATGACTTCAAAACATGTGACAGACCACACTGTTCACACATGACTTCAAAACATCTGACAGACCACACTGTGTTCACACATGACTTCAAAACATCTGACAGACCACACTGTTGGGCTGGGTTCTAGCCGGCAGGCCTAGACAGGGGCAGGAGCTGGAGTTTAAAAAGCTCACCAATGCCAGGTATAAGTATGCAGTTCGCTATATAGGTAAGCATGAGCAGACCATGAGAGCTGACTCTATGGCTGAAAAGCTGCTGGGTAACAATGTCACAGGCTTCTGGAAGGAGGTTAAGGCTCTGAACAGGGCCGGGGCATTGTTACCCTGCACCATAGAGGGAGTCTCTGGTGCTGCCAATATAGCTGAACTGTGGAGGCAACATTACTCTGTCCTCTTCAACTGTGTTAAAAGTAGTCCTTATAATGTGGGCACCATTGTGAATGACGATATAGTGTCTGTTACAGCTAAAGAAGTTTACCAGGCGATCTTACAGCTAGCCGATAACAAAGCATGTGGATTAGATCATATTTCTGCTGAACATCTCAAGTTAGCTAGCCCCAAGGCTGCAGCTCTTCTTGCCATGTGTTTTAATGGCTTTATGACCCATGGTTTTCTGCCGCCATCTATGTTGTCAGTCACTCTGGTGCCTGTTATCAAGGATAAGACTGGCAAAGTTGAGAGCCTAGATAATTAAAGGCCTATTGCCCTAGCCAGTGTGATTTCCAAAGTATTTGAAATGGTGTTATTAGATCGTTTAAATTTGTTTATATCCAGCACTGACAATCAATTTGGCTTTAAGGCCAAGCATAGCACTGATTTGTGTATCTATGCATTGAAGGAGGTTGTCGAAGCCTATAAAAGGCAGAACTCCTCTGTTTTAGTTGGTTTCATAGATGCATCGAAGGCTTTTGATCGAGTCAATCATCATAAGCTGTTTCTAAAATTAAGTCAAAGAGGTGTGCCTGGCAGCATAATTCGCATACTGGCATACTGGTATGCCAACCAGAGTATGCTGGTAAAATGGGGCAATAGTGTCTCTACCCCTTTTTGTGTTGGTAATGGGGTACGGCAGGGGGGGCTAGTCTCCCCTGTTCTCTTTAATTTATATATGGATGATCTCTCTGTCCAGCTAAGAGACTGCAGAACAGGATGTATGATCGGTAACGCCTTGATTAACCACCTTATGTATGCGGATGACCTGGCGATCTTCTCCCCCAGCAGCGCTGGGTTTCAACATCTGCTGAATATCTGTTCTGATTATGGGGTCCAATTTGATGTTAAATACAATGCTAAGAAGAGTGCTGTTATGATCTGTAGAACGAAAGAGGACTGGGATCTTGCTTTTCCTGTCTTTCTTTTGTCTGAGCATGCTCTATGTGTCTGTGACAAAACCAAATATCTGGGCCACTTCATCACTGACCATATGGGTGATGATGATGATATGTATAGACAGCGGCGTGTGTTATACATTCAGGCTAACATGTTGGTCAGGAAATTCCACTCCTGTTCTGATGATGTAAAGATCACACTCTTTAGGGCTTACTGTATCCCTATCTATACTGCCCCCTTGTGGGCAAAGTTTAAGAAGGCAAGCATGCATAAACTTCAGGTTGCCTATAATGATTGCATGCGCATCTTGCTGAAAAAGCCCAGGTGGAGCAGTGCTAGTGACCTGTTCTGTAAGGCGGGGGTGGCCACTTTCCAGGCGCTCCTGAGAAATCTGAGGTACAGGTTCATCTGTAGATTGAACGTGTCTCAGAATGTTATTATTAAGTTGCTCACTGATCCTGGGCTAAGCACTGTGAGATACCAGTCACATATGTGGAAATTCTGGTATGACTCTCTTTTATAATGTACTTTTGTTCTTTTATTGTGCCCTTATGTGCTTTTTTGTAAATGTGTATGTGTCATCTATGGACCAAGCGTCTGCCAATAAAGGTTTGATTGATTGATTGATTGATTGATTGATTGTTCACACTAGGGGTGCTCCGATCTGGCTAAGCCACGATCCTATTTCCTGGGGTCACGATCCGATTCCATCAACGATTCTCGATTCCAGAATCTAGAATCGATTCTCAATTATGTCGTTTTATATTGCAATAACACACAAAGGCTAATCTAAGACAAAAAAGGTCACATTTATTCATGCTGAACTTCAAATTCTGAATCTGGATCCCTCTGTATCTGGATCTTATCTTTGATTTCAACTCTGGATTCTGACATCATTAGAGAAGTCTTGAGTTTATTCTTAGAATTCCGAATGCTTTTCATCTGTTCTACCACCACAACCCGAGAGAGATGTTCACTATACAGTGCACAGATGCTTGCCAGGTTGTGCGGGTTCAAACGACATCTCCACTGAACTCCATTATATGTATTTCAGGGTTCATTCGTCTTATTCTGGGAGAGAGCACAAGGAACAATTAGTGTGTTAGGAGAGGTTGTGTATTTTGTACGATTACAGTAACACTTCGCGGGCCTGTCACTCCCTATTGCCAAGACCTGCTTTTGACCCTGTAACCAACACAATGATTCTCAAGTCTAAATCCCCAGCCTCAGCAACTACGTTAGTGCCCTGGAGGCAGCCATTTAACCCCTCGCTGCTCCAGTAGAGCTGCTCAATGGGCATCAGTAAAAGACTTGGCTTTACACTGGGCGGCTCCCACACGGGGAATACATGAATGTGTATTAACCCCCGGTCCCCCTGGAGCAGCGCTCCCCGGCTGTTGCTGTAATATCCTCGGTGTATTTTTGCCTGATGAAATAATGGTCTTAAGTACAAAGTTAGGCTGACAGCAAAGTCTAGCCCTCACACTCACTGACGTACAGGAGCCGGTTGCAGCTATGCTTGAGAGAGACCGAGGAGAAACGCCAAAGCACCACAGAGCTGAAAAACATCAACCGTTAGCTACTACAAATTTGCAAATCAGTTCCATTCAAAATCAAATCACTTCCCGTCAACAGTTCTGCTCTCCTACATGCTTTTATTTAACACCAATCTCTACTTCTTGTGATTCATCCAAGGCTGCCTGATGGAAGGAACACAACAGGTGCCCCCCCCCCCCCCCCCAGGTGCCCTCCCCCACCACACACACACACACACACGGCTCCAGTCGAGTGGTTCCTCAGTGAGCGACATGCATCATTAACAGCTTTTAAACTGGAGAGGCGTCCTGCCCTCAGGATCTTCCAACACTCTGTCTGCCCCCCACTCCCCCTCCCCCTCCTCGCGACATCCCACCGACCAGACACACACTCCGCCCACCCCCCTCTCCCTGCAACATCCCACCGACCAGACACACTCTCTGCCCACACCCCTCTCCCCGCAACATCCCACCGACCAGACACACTCTCTGCCCACCCCCCTCTCCCTCTCCCTGCAACATCCCACCGACCAGACACACTCTCTGCCCACCCCCCTCTCCCTGCAACATCCCACCGACCAGACACACTCTCTGCCCACACCCCTCTCCCCGCAACATCCCACCGACCAGACACACTCTCTGCCCACCCCCCTCTCCCTCTCCCTGCAACATCCCACCGACCAGACACACTCTCTGCCCACCCCCCTCTCCCTGCAACATCCCACCGACCAGACACACTCTCTGCCCACCCCCCTCTCCCTGCAACATCCCACCGACCAGACACACTCTCTGCCCACCCCCCTCTCCCTGCAACATCCCACCGACCAGACACACTCTCTGCCCACCCCCCTCTCCCTGCAACATCCCACTGACCAGACACACTCTCTGCCCACCCCCCTCTCCCCGCAACATCCCACTGACCAGACACACTCTCTGCCCACCCCCCTCTCCCCGCGACATCCCACCGACCAGACACACCCTCTGCCCACCCCCCTCTCCCCGCGACATCCCACCGACCAGACACACTCTCTGCCCACACCCCTCTCCCCGCAACATCCCACCGACCAGACACACTCTCTGCCCACCCCCCTCTCCCTCTCCCTGCAACATCCCACCGACCAGACACACTCTCTGCCCACCCCCCTCTCCCTGCAACATCCCACCGACCAGACACACTCTCTGCCCACACCCCTCTCCCCGCAACATCCCACCGACCAGACACACTCTCTGCCCACCCCCCTCTCCCTCTCCCTGCAACATCCCACCGACCAGACACACCCTCTGCCCACCCCCCTCTCCCCGCAACATCCCACCGACCAGACACACTCTCTGCCCACACCCCTCTCCCTGCAACATCCCACCCACCCCTTTAAAATGTTACTAAAGAGGCGTAACAGCCCATACCATATTCGAATATAAAACAATTAAGAATATTTGAATATGAAAATTTATATTAATATGTATTATTATTATTATTATTATTATTGTTGTTATTCTTATTATTTATTATTTTACATTTAACCAGGTAAAAAACCTGGCCAAGAGGGCAACATCAAAACATTGATTGTTTGCCTGGTTATTTAAAAACATTACAAAAGTGTAGGCTACTACTGACTGAATAATATGAGGGGGAAAACAATGTTTATGTTGAAATAATAAACATGTTTATGTTCAAATAAATATACCAAGTACTTATATAAGCTCTCTGGTTGTATTGGTTTGCCTTGCCACGCATGCAAAAAAAAAAAAAAAAAGTATTTGAATATATTCGAACGTTGTTCTGTCTGTATGTTTTGTTTAGAGGTAATATTCGAATATGATTTTGGGCCAATTTTGACAGCCCTATTACAAAGGCGTGCACATGTACGTACAGGCTGCGAGTGGACAGTATACGCTTCATGGAATGCGGGGTACGTTACGCACGTCTCAAAAATAGATGTGAACTGTGAAAAGGTGACGCCGACGCGCACTTCTTTCTTTGAAGCGCCTGCATTAGCGTGGCTGATGGAGAGGTAAATGTCCGATGAAATAAACGCCGGCACAGGAAAGCCTTTCAACATCAAAACAGCCATTCAGCTGGTTTAGCCGGGGAGAGACACCCTGCAACACGCCATTCAAACATCAAACGGTAAAACATATAGAGCGCTTTATATATCCAACAATAGGGCTTGAAAGATGTGGCTGTGTTTGATGTGGCTGTGGAGCCGATGCAGGCGACAGCGGGCTCTGTGCTGTGCGTCATGGCAGATAGCAGCGCGGGCTGTAGGGAGTACTCTGGGATGTGTAAAGCCAGACGCATGCAGATTTACCTTTCCACACTGAAACTAATGATGCTGTCATTGGGGTTTAGTGGAATCCTGAGCGTCGCGATGGGATTCAGCCTGTGTGATTACAGAGACTTCAAAGTGGTCCCAACACCACCGTTCGTTAGCTGCAAAAAAAAATGCTTGGGAGGTGCAAAGTAAAATGGCTTCACGGTAGTGGATTGGGTGGTGAAATGAATGATCGTTGTCAGAATGGGAACTTGATATGTCATCGATGGGTCATTGTAGAGAACCATATTTGTATAGTGTTTCAAAAATGCCATTGTATTTATCCGATATTATATCTTGTTATGGTACAAAACGGCTAACGATGCGTTCATCTCAACCAAATAATCATTCGTATATATTGTAATATTCTGGATTTCGCATTCGCATTTCATGGAACTAAAATGCAAAAGCTTCAATTGAATTACTAAAAATGAATCATCATAATTCAACCATCATAATTTTGCCAAAACTACGATAGACGCCACCCAATATTGGTGTAGAATAATAGAAATCCCGCATAGAAATGAGCGAGACTGTACAGCGATTCCAAAAATGCCATCACTCAATGGCACAAAAGGAACCCCGAAATATCTTCTTAACGATTTTAACCCCGATACGGAGAAAGCAAAGCCACGTTTCTCCCCACAACGTGCAGCCGGAATGGAATCTTTTGCAAACGCAGCCGAGCGAAAGGTGCCGTGTTTCTTTCATTCCCAGCCTTTGTGGCGGGCGGCTGCGGCGTAGGCGAGGGCATCCCAGGCGAGCGCACAAAGCCAAGGGTTAAAGCCCATCCCACGCCGACTCTCTCTCCCTAAACCCCCGCGCCATTTTACCACCTCTCTATTTCCTCGCCACCTCCGCAACTCCTGCAACTTCCTGCTCGCAAGCCCCGCATTCGAGGCGAGGATGACAGAAGCGGCAGAGGAGGATGAGACAGAGAGACAGAGAGAGAGAGAGAGAGAGAGAGACAGAGAGAGAGAGAGAGAGAGAGACACACAGAGAGAGAGAGAGAGAGAGAGAGAGACACAGAGAGAGAGAGAGAGAGAGAGAGAGAGAGAGAGAGAGAGAGAGAGAAAAGGAGTGTTTTCTACAACATGAAGGGAGGCTCATTGTTCTGAGGGGGCTCTTACCCGAACCTATCGACGGCGTCCGGGAGCGGGAGACGGGAGCGGGAGACGGGAGCGGGAGACCTGCGAGAGAAGCAGAACAACAAAGACAGTTTGTGACAAAGCTGAAGGCGCCCGCAGTCCTGCGAGGGAGCGAAATCAAATGTGACACTTTTCATTTATTTGTAAATGCCTGCGTGGCGGCACACTCACTGGAAACGACAGTTGGGCTCTTGCCAAGTTAGGGGGAGCTGATGGTGGAATGGAGGGATCCTGACAGAGGTTGTAATGAGACGGCGCATTAGGGCCCCCGCGAGCCCTCATCCACTCTCCCCTCTCTCTCTCGCCCGGGAGCACGCCCTTCACTTCCAATCTAGCACCCCCCGACTGTTTGGAGACAGTTAACCCCGTGAAAACGGCACACTAACCCTCTCTGGAGCACTGATACTGTAGAACGTTCTGTGTGGGTTTATTTCGTCAGAGCTGCCTTTGATGATCTAAACGCCTTTGTCAGAAGGATTTCAGAGCGTTTGGAGTCTCGGGGAAGGTTAGCAAATAAATCACAAAATGATGCGTTACCTCCTGACGCTGTTAGAGCACTGCATTAGGTGGTATAGTATGGAGATGGTCTAACTAAGTGACATTACGGGGGCGCCCCGGGGTAGTATAGCGGTAGATTCCGTCCCTACCAAGACGAGAGTCGCAGGTTCGAGCCCCCGTCTGTGTTACCTCTTGGCTTGGTCAGGCGTCCATACCGACACATTTGGCTATGTCTGCGGGTGGGAAACTAGGGATGTCGAAAATCATAATTTTTCTTGACCGACAACCGACACTCATTAGCCGACAACTGTCGGTTAACCGAGAAGATTAAAATGCGCTATTTTACTGTCTGTGCCCCATTAAACCATTAGGCTACCAAATGCTTGATTTTTTTTCAGTAGAAAGCGTTTATTTTTACATCTACAAGCAGAAAAAAACACATTAACAAAAGGAGAAGACAAGTTGAACCCTCCAGCCATCTAAACAAAAACATTCCTCCGATAGGCTATACTGCTCGCATTGCATATTAAGGGCACGTCAACTGACAAGCAGCCGCCCCGTGAAGTAGTGTTTGAGCGGACGACAGCCCAGGCTGCAGGGCGCACTGACAAAGTGCGCAGCATCACTACAGTATCTTCTCTTTTAGCAATAGTCTCACTAATCCCACAGTGGTTTACCTGCTTTTGAGATCTGCAAAAAATAGTTTGCTTCTGTCTCACCCGTTCGCTCTCTCTCTTCACACACGCGGCGAGGGCTGTGCTCTCTGGCAGGGCTCCACAACATTATAAAAACGAGTCCGCACTCCGCACGCAGTCTCTTGTGAAACAATTTATCCGAACTGCCATGTGTTGGACAGTAACGTTAACGTTAATTGATACTTTTCAATCGTCAATTCGACCGCTTCATGTCATTTTTGTAACACGGTAAAAACTACTGTTTCATCATTGAGTGCGAGCGTATGCATGCGTGTGCCTGATGAACATGCACTGCAGAGAGGGAGGGAGAGTTGCCAGGCGCAGCAAGCACGCCACGCACACGCACATGCAAGATGTGTGTCCCGGCCGTTAGACCGAATGAGACAGTGAAGAAAAAGTAGGCTAATGACAGCACACACGGAGTTAACAAAACTATAGAACATGTATGAGCTGATTGTTTCGCTGGGTGTGTTAATCATTCTGAAGTGGTCACAGAGCACATCTGAGCTGTGTGCTCAGACATGAGCAGCAGAGGGGCGGGGCAGTCAGTGCGCTCACTTCACAGTGACTCTGTGGCTGCAGCAGGTGTTCAGCTGTGTGTGTGCTTCGCTGCGGAATGCGTTTGATCAGACATCGGGTAGATAAAATCAACATGAACCATGTGTTTATTTCCAAATCTAGCTTGATTAATACTTGCCCCATCGTTTAATAGACCACGAAGGAGGGGGGGGAATCGCCACATTGGCAACACTGTTATATGCAAATTAACATGGAAATTGACCGTTTAACCGACATGCTTAACCGACCAAAGACGTTCTCGGCGGTTAACCAGTTAACGGTTAACCGTCGACATCCCTATGGGAAACCGGATTAGGGTTATATGTCCTGACACGGTCGCTGCACTAGTGCCTCCTCTGGTCGGTCGGGGCGCCTGTTTGGGGTAAGGGGAACTGGGGGGGGGGGGGGGGGGGGGGGGGACAAGCGTGATCCTCCCACGCGCTACGTCCTGCCAGTGAAACTCCTGGCTGTCAGGTGAAAGGAAGTGGCTGGCGACTGCACATATATCGGAGGAAGCATGTGCTAGCCTCAGGGTATATGCAGGAATCCTGAAGTTAAATTCCATACCTTTTAACTTAAGACCTTTTCAATATATTTTAAGACCTCAACGCCATTTTCGTCATCAACAATACAGGTGTAAATCACAAAGTCTGCCACGATACGATTTAGATTCAAATCAGGAGTCAGTGATCGATATCGAGACGATATCATATGTCCATTTAACACAATCAGCACAACAGCTACCAAATGGTAGTGTCAATTAACACTTTTTAAAAGGGCTTTACATTTTCCCTAAATTCATTTATCAACTTTTTCAAGACCCCGCGGATACCCTGAGTCTACAACTCTCCCCAGATCGGCAGGGTGAAGCAAAGCCACGACCAGGACAGCAGGTACAATTGGAGAGAAAATGGCAGGGAAAAAACATAAAAATACAATAAAATACAATACAATACATTGCATTTAACCAGAGTTGTGCTGTACCACTAGGTCCTTAACACTTGAGACACATGAAACACAACAAGTGCCATCATTTAAAATAGGGATGCACAGATATGAAAATTTTGGCCGATGAAGACAACCGATATTAACATTGCTGTTATGGCCGATAACCGATATTTACCGATGTCGATATGATCTGTATAAAAACACATTTCTATGATAATAAAATTTTGTACATAGTGAAAAACACATGTAAACACTGAATTTGAGAAAGCTATACATTTCTTTATTTCAAAAAACATTTGTAAAAGCCCATAAATCATAGATTTACTGCATTATTTCATCTCAATGTGAAGAATTTGGCTGATATCGATAACCGATATTAACATTGCAACATCGGACCGATACCGAGATGTTAAAAAATGACTAACATCGGTCGATACCGATATGATTGCCGATATATCGTGCTTCCCTAATTTAAAATGATTGAACAAGCATTAAAAGTTTGATTGAGTCATAATCCCCCAGTTCCCCCCCCCCAAGCAAACTGGGTCAAGCTAAAAAAAAGGGAGGATCTCGCAGAAGGAAATGAACCATCACCCTCTACAAGTGTGTGAAGTGCCCTCTAAACTGTCCTGGCAGAGCGGGAGGGAGCGCGCTCTATAGTAGGCAGCATGTTAGCAATGAGTTATGTACTTCATTAAGCCAAACTCATTTCCCTCCCAGATATCACGTCGCCTTCAAGGCCCTCAGTAATCCATCCTGGCAGCCATCAGCTAAATTTAGCTCTCGGGTGCACCACCACGCCACAGCGAGTCATAATAACAATGTAGGTAAAGGTGTCAGGCAAGAGAGGTAACAAAAGTAGTACAAAGTGTCAGAATAAAAGAAATAAAGAAAATATTGAGGCTATATTAAAGTGACGCCAAGGATCAAACCTGTAGACTTTTGTCACGGCAAAACAATTCATCACCCCTCCTCATTAAACTGCTGCTCTTCCTGACTAATTCTCCTGTTGTAATTACATCCGTCGTCAGTATGATTCCAAGTCTCTGTAGGATTAACCGCACGAGAAGATAGTGCATTTAAAATTTAAATTGTAATATGACTTCAATGAACTTCATTCAACTTAATCCACTTAATTCTGTAAAAAATGAAGCGCACGTTTTCTCTAATTGGCCTTGTGCACCACCAGTGCTGCTTTTGTGAAAGAAGCTTAAAGGAGAAGTTGGATGATTTTTGACCTGCAGTACTACTGTATATAATTTGTCTCTTACATACAGTACAAAGACGTAATCTTACGTAGGGGCGGTAGGGACATGGTCCCTACTAATTTTGGAAAGCCTGTTTTTTTTTTTTTTTTAACTTAAATTTTTATTGTTTTATGCACATATAGTCACATACAAAGCAAACAATAAACAAACAAAAAACAAACAAAAACCAGAAAGAAAACAAGCGTTGAGTATGTCCGTGATACGTGAATATATTCTGTGGTTCAAACTTCTTCGGGTCTTCTTTCAGGGGTTAGGGTGGTGTCTCTGTGAGGAGGGGTTTCCTTGTAAGTTGTCCACTTGTCCCATTTTATTTCGAATTGTGTCTTTTGAATTCTCAGGATGTGTGTAAGTCTTTCCATTTCGAAAATCTCCTCTACTATTTCCATCCAATGAATCTGGGTGGGTGGTTCTTCCTTATACCATTTCCTTGTGATTGCCTTCTTGGTTGCTGCTAGCAAAACTTTAACCAAATACTGATCCTCCCGCTGTACATTTTCATTGGTTAAGTTACCTAAATAAAGCACCTCACACGTGTTAGGTACCCCGTATCCCAATATTGCTTTCAATTCCACCCCTAATTCTTCCCAGTATTTCCTAATTTTCTTACATTCCCAGAAAACATGGGCAATTGGGCGTGATCTACATTTCTCTCCCCACAAAGCCTCCAACACATATGAGGTGCTTCAGAATATTTACTTTTTGTCTTGGGAGTAATAAAAAACCTCATGATATTTTTCCAGCAAAACTCTCTCCACATCCTGGAGCTGGTGGTCGTTTGCTGTACACAACATATATTATACAAATCATCTTCAGTTATTGCTAATTTACATTCCTTTATCCATCTATCTCTAACATACAGTGTGGAGGTTCCTCTACTCATCATCAAGCCCTGATACAGCACCGATATCACTCTGTTTGCGTTATTCTTATAGGCATTACCCAGAGCCCCAATCACTCCGCTTATCTCATCCGGAAGATCTGGTTTTATTTCCTTATTGAAGAAGTCTCTGACCTGCAAGTACCTAAACAAATCTTGCTTCTCCAGGTCAAATTCGTTCCTCAAGTCCCGAAAACTTTTAATTTCTTTTTGATCTATTATTGTGATTATTGCCGTAATGCCCTTGTTTGCCCATTGTACAAAACTGATGTCAAGGGTCCCGTATTTGAATTTGGGATTATGAGTCAACCAACTCAGTAGTTTGACCTCCCTCCCCAGATTGTATTTTCTGACCACTATAAACCAGGTTCTCAGAGTAAACGCAGTGATTGGGTCAAGCTCTTTCTCCTTCTCTTTAAACAGATTTCTATTTGCTATGATGTTTTGAACTTGACTCCCCTCCTTTCCTAATTCAATCTCTTTCCATCTTGTGATGCACTTTGTGTCACACCAACAAACCAGAGGCCTGATCTGTGCAGCATAATAATATTCTAGAAGATTTGGTAAGGCTAGTCCTCCTTTGTCTTTGGGAAGTTGAAGTGTCTTGTACTTAATTCTTGGTTTCTTTCCCCCCCAGATAAACCTAGAGATTTTTTTGTCCCATTCCTGAAATTGTAGTTGGGGAATTTCCACCGGTAGGGATTGAAACAGGTACAGAATCCTCGGTAGCACATTCATTTTTATGATTTCTATTCTGGAACTAAAGTCTAGTGTTAGTACTGTCCACCTTTCCATATCTTTCTGGACTTCCTGATTTAAAGCCCTATAATTGGATTCGTAGAGTTTTGATAGGCTGTCCGGGATGTTTACTCCCAAGTATTTTATTATTTTTGCATTCCATCTGAAGTCAAACTCTTGTCGGATAGTTGGTGATGGTGAGTAATTTATAGATAAAACCTGTGTTTTTGCCACATTAAGTTTGTATCCTGATAAGTAGTTATAAGATTCCAACAATTTCATGAGAGTAGGGAGACCAGTGTTTGGTTGTTTTAAATATATTATGACATCGTCCGCAAATAGCCCAATTTTGTGTTCTGTGCCCTTCATCCTTACTCCTTCAATGCCCTCTTCCTGTCGAATTGCTTGGGCCAGGGGCTCTATAAAAATCGCGAAGAGCGTCGGCGAAAGACAACACCCCTGCCGAGTGGACCTTTCTAGTTTAAACCAATTAGTAAGATTACCATTTATTTTTATTCTTGCGCTTGGATCTTGATAGAGTGTTCTAATGCTATTTATTGAATCTATATTAAATCCCAGTTTCTCCAGGCAAAGGTATAAAAACTTCCAACTTACACTGTCGAAGGCTTTTTCGGCATCTAAACTAATTAGCACTGCACTTTCTCCCTTGTTTTGTAATTTCTCAATTATATGTAGTGTCCTTCTTATATTGTCTTGTGTCTGTCTTCCCTTAATAAAACCCGCTTGATCTTCGTCAATTAATTCTCCCATGAAAGTCTCTAGTCTCTTTGATAAAATGGTTGTATAAATCTTATAGTCACAATTCAGTATTGATATGGGCCTGTAGTTCTCGCAAAACTCTCTGTCCTTGCCTTCTTTAGGTATTACAGTAATTATGGCTTCCTTCCACGAGGGGGGTATTTTACCTTCTTTTAATGTTTCATTGAATGATGCCAATAATAGTGGGCTTAATTCGTTTTTAAACGTTCTATACCATTCAGACGGGAAGCCGTCACTTCCCGGTGCCTTGTTGGGTTTTGATTTTTTTATTGCCTGCTCTAGCTCTTCTACAGTGATCAAAGAATTCAGTGTCTCGTTTTGCTCTTCCCCTATTGCTGGCAAATCTAGTGTATTGAGAAAGTCTCGTATTGACTCCTCATCCGCTGCTGCTGGTTGTGTGTATAACTTCTTATAATAGTTCTCAAATATCGTGTCTATCTTTTCTGGTTCATATACTAGTGCATTTGTTGTGGGGTCTCTAATTTTGTGAATTGCATTCTGTACCTGTTTCTTCTTAATCCGTCTGGCAAGTAGTTTTGTTGCCTTAGGTCCGGCCTCATAGTATGTTTGTTTCATGTATCTGATTTTCTTTTCTACTTCATTTCCTAGTATCTCATTCACCGTTTTCTTGGCTTCTTTGATTTGGTGTAATATTTCTGGATCACGTGTTTTTTAAGTTCACCAATCTTATTCTGATATAATTCTAACCTAACTTTTTTAAGTGATGCAGTTCGCGATATTAATTTGCCTCGCATAACTGCCTTCATCGCATCCCATAGAATTACCGGGCCAACCTGTCCATTATCATTTTCCTCTTTGTATGTTTTTATCTCCTCTTTAATCTGTTCAACACTTCCTGGATTGTTCAAGATACCGACATTCATTCGCCAAGTTGTGTTTTTCTTTCTACTATCTAGGTTCAATGTCAGGTAGAGGGCGCTGTGGTCTGATAAATCTGCTACTCCTATCTTGCATTCCTCAGCTCTAAATCTATCCCCTATATTTATGAAAAAGTAATCGATTCTTGTATAGACTAAATGTGGGGCTGAGTAAAAAGTATAGTCCTTCTCAAGTGGATGTAGTTCCCTCCAAATATCTATAATTCCCAGTTCTGTCAGAGCTGTGTTAACATATCGAGTCAATTGGGTTTTACTACTTTTCTTTGTGCTAGTTGTATCCAAATTTTGATTCAATATTACATTAAAATCTCCACCACATACCATTATCCCTTCCGATTCTTGTGCTATAACATCAAATAAATTCTTATAGAAAAGTTTGTCACTTTCCGGGGGTGCATAGACATTAATCAGTGTCACCATTTGGTCTTCCATTTTCCCTTTGACCAATATATACCTTCCCTCTTTATCACTTATTTCTTTTAGGGTCTCAAACTTTGTTGCATTTGAAATTAAGATAACTACTCCCTGTTTACTGCCCCCCTTGTATGAGCTATAGAATGTATTTTTAAACCCCATCTTTTTAAATTTTTCATGTTCTTGTCCTGACAAGTGTGTTTCTTGTAAGTAACTAATCTGCATTTTTTCTTTCTTCAATTTGGCTATGACCTTACTCCTTTTTTTTGGATTGTTTAACCCGTTCACATTCAGAGACACCATTTTAATATGGTTATATTGCACCATTTTCAACCTTTGAGTAACCCGCTCTACCACAGATTTTTTCAACGCTAAAACCAAATAAAACAACAACAAAATTGCCCCTAGAATCCTTGAACCCCAAACACACAAACAACATAAAGGCTTCCAAAGCTAAGGGAGTGCTCTGACATCCCTTGTGAACCCTGTTGGTGGGAGGAGGGAAAAGTCCCTCACTGCTGAAGGGGCCCTCCCTAGTAGTGAGAAAATTCCCAGTAACTGGTATTCCTCTGGTACTAGAAGTGTCCAACATTCTGCGCCTAAGTAGCGAAACTCCTCTACTCTATCGGTTTTTCTTTTTTACTTATTTCGTTGAGTCTTGAGTCATCGTGTGTGGTCCCGGATTTGCTTGAAAAGTAAAATGTTCCTCCATAAAACTGAGTCCTCTTCATCCATAACTTTTTTTTTTTTTTTTTTTTAAATATATATATATTTACCAGGGATTTAATAATGTGTATCTTTCATCATCTAAATTAAGAGAGGGGGGACCTATCTTTATCAAAAGAAAAGAGAAAAAATACATATATATATATATATACATACATGCATATATATACATACATATTACATATATACATATACATACATACTGTACATATCATAATAATAATATTAATAAAATAAAATCACTCCTTTGCCCCCTCCCAAACAAAAAGTACATCCCTGTTCCATCTATCAATAACTTGACTGAATTATATCTGGTTTATTTATGGACTACTATTCTTTCCGGGCCAATCTTATCCATTCAATACCAACGTTTTATTCTGGTGGTGGTCGGTCTCCTCTTCTGAACATCGAGAGCCTGTCTCTCGCGCGCTGAGCGGCATCTGCTCCGTTGTTACGCTGCCATGGTATCACCCTGTTGAGTCGCTCCTCCGCTGCCGTCACCTGGTTCGTCCTCGCCTTCACCGTCACCTTGATCCCGCGTACATTCAGGTCACGGGCTGCCTCATCTGCACTCTCGTAGATCCGCAGTCCAGAGTCCCAGTGCACTCGTATCTTCGTGTATGGGGTCTGGAATCTGACCCCCTTCTCTTTCAATGCTGCTTTAATTGGCCCGTATGCCTTGCGTTTCTCCATGATCTCTCCTGCATAATCGTTGTCGAAGAAAATCCTCCTGCCATCAATTTCGATCTTCTGCTGCCATGCTTTCTTGAGGATCATATCTTTGACGCTAAACTGTTGAAAGTTTACAATGATCGATCTCGGGGTTGAGGTTGCAGGTGGCTTCGGGTTCAGTGCTCTGTGAGCCCTTTGGATCTGTGGCTCGACTCCCTCGGGTAAAGCGATGTGATTTTTAAACAGCTCGTTCACATAATCAATGACTGATGTCCCCTCTTTATCTTCCGGCACTCCGTATATGCGGAGATTATTTCTCCTTGAGCGACTCTCCAGGTCAACCAACTTTTCCTGCATGGCCGTATTGTGCTTCACCACCGTCAGCAGCGTATCTTTCATCTCCAGGCAAGCTGATTCCAGATCAGCTATTCGGGTCTGTGCCTCCGCGATGTTGGCGTTCTGACTCTGCAATTCTCGCACAACTTCTTCTTTGAACTCAGTGAGGTCCTCTTTCATAGTTTTCCTGACATCGATTTTAAACTCCGCGAGGTCTTTTCTCATGTCTTGTTTTAAGTCCTTTATCTCTTTAGAGAGCGTAGACATACCCTCAAGCAGCGCGGCTGTGTGATCAGCTTCCTCGCGGCCCTCCATTGTTTCTTCCTCGTTATTTTCACCCTCGTGTTCGGCCACTTTTCCTTCCTTGTTTTCTTGTAATTCGTTCACTTTCTTGCTTGACTTTTGACTCTTAGCTTTTCTCCCTCCTGCCATACTACTTTTACGCTGGTTTTTGTGATAATTTATACTGATAGGAGGTACTTTTGATAACCGATTCTGAGGAGCTCGCCACTACACGTCCATCCTACTTCAGCGCCACCGGAAGTCTTGGAAAGCCTGTTTAATTGGCCCTATCAGTAATTCCACCACTAATTACTCTACCAGTAATTTGTTTTGCTCCCACATGCACTTCCCTGATTGGCCGGGTAGAGCCAATCAAAGCGGAGCAGCTGTGTAGCTCGTTAGCAGTGGGACTAGACAAAATGTAAGGTATGGTCACTGGTTAGACTCAGGGGCGGACTGGGACAAAAAAAATCGACCCTGGCATCTTGACTTGGCCCCTTACACCGGCCCACCACAGTCGCTCACACACACCACCCATCTTGGCGTTCCCCTGAATATGTAGCCTATACCAACCGTGCCACTCCATGAACAGACTAAAGCCGTGTACTAAGTCAGAGGGAATGGCGGAAGATTAACAGAGAGGAAACATGATAAATACCTTCAAAAAGAAGCGGTGTTGTGAAATTGTATTCTCCATGAAGGCTGAGGTTGGGCAAAGATGTCCTGGTCCTTGCTCTCCTCCCTCTCTCTCCCCATTCCACTTTCTTCCTCTGGGAATGCTAGCTCAACCTGCCTCAAGAGACATGAGTAGAGAGAGACACACCTGGGTGAGGTTTTACCATAATGATACAATCAGGTGCCCAATTATTACATTCACTGATAAAGAGGTGCAAAAAAAGCTGCATTGACATAGCATGTCACACGTTTTTCTCCAGGTGCCAAAAGAGCACTGTTCACCAGTTAGCCTACTAAATAAAACAAAAACAACAAATGCTGCTAGCTGTTAATGTTGATGAATGGTGATTAAATAATTACGTTACCTTCTTCCAATAAGACAAGCAAGTTATCAGAGAGCCACATTAAAATATATTTTAAGCTCACGAGAGAGCTAACTAACGCTAGCTAGGCTACTTAAAAAAAGGAAAAAAAACGAATGCTAGCTAGTTTGCTAGCTAGTTTGATAGATGCTAGCAAATGTTTACTGATTGATAAAAGTAGTAGTATTCCCATGTTGTCAGAGGCATTTCCTACCAATATATGGCGCTTTACAACACGTGTTGTCATTAGTAATGACAACAACACGTGTGTTGTAGTGTGTGTTGTCATTACTACAACAAATAACAAATAACAGGTGATTGAATCAATCACCTGTTATCTTCCGACCTTCCCAGATGGCCGCCGCCATGTGCTGATGAACAGACGCAGCCATGGAATCAATCATAGCCAGTGTCAGAATCGAGTATTCACAAAGACCATGGTATAAAACTTTGCAAACACCAGCTAGTTTGTTCACCAGTAGCACATTATTGCTCAACTTTATGAACGCGCTTACCGCAAGTCCTCCTCTCCACTCAGCCTTCATCTCTCTCCGCCTCCTCATCCTCACGGTGCAGGTGCTTACAGGTCCTGCAGCAAACAACATAGCACAGTTTAGCACATTTAGCGACTAGCATAATGCCTGAAGGACCGGGCTTTTTTTGCCCCGCAGTTTCTCCTCCTCCCTCGCGCAGTTTTTTGTTTTGTTTTACTTTTTTTAATTACTTTTTCTGTCTCCAGTCTGCAGATGATGCGCTGTGGATGATGCGCTGCTGAAGGCAGTGCACTGAACCCAAAGGAGGGGGAGGGGTTAGGGGGAGAGAGGGGGGAGGGGGGAGAGAGGGGGGGGGCAGTGAGTGGTCTGTCCAGAAAGTAGGTTGAGGTATTTGATTTAATTTTCAAAGCCATCAATTGACCGCAGCTTATTGGCCCATTAGATCATATTCATTTGATCAACCTGACTCAAAAGTTGACACACTCATAACTCATCATAACTCATTTTAAAGCAGATTAAATGTGAATGCTATGGATGTGAAAGATGTCCATCCTGCTAGTTCACTGTAATCAATGCAGATACACCCAGGGAGAGTGGCTGTCCACCAGGATGTGAGTCCTGCAGGCAACATGCCAATTAAGACATTCACATAATAGCTGCAGTGAAATTCCGCCTACATGTCAACATCCACAGGAAGCCTTTATATTATAAGCACGTAGCAGATGATGCGGTCAGGAAGAAACAAACATGTTGCAGTCAATACAATACAATACAATTGAATGAAAACAGCTTAGAAATGGCCTGTAAATGCACTGTTTCCCACATTGGGCAATGCTAGCTATGTTTGTTTGTAAATCTGTGACTTCACATCAACAAATAGGATTCCAGTCCCTATTAGCTTCTTCTAAGCATGATGGACTTGTTGCTAATGTTTCTTCTCTGATGTTCATCTTACACATACTGAGAAAACCTAATTTCTGTATGTATCTCTGCATGTAATATCTGTGTCTCTGTCTCTGTGTCTCTGTATGTATATCTGTGTCTCTGTATGTATCTCTGTGTCTCTGTATATATCTCTGTGTCTCTGTATGTATCTCTGTGTCTCTGTATATATCTCTGTGTCTCTGTACATATCTCTGTGTCTCTGTATATATCTCTGTGTCTCTGTACATATCTCTGTGTCTCTGTATATATATCTGTGTCTCTGTACATATCTCTGTGTCTCTGTATATATCTCTGTGTCTCTGTACATATCTCTGTGTCTCTGTACATATATCTGTGTCTCTGTATATATCTCTGTGTCTCTGTATATATCTCTGTGTCTCTGTATATATCTCTGTGTCTCTGTATATATCTCTGTGTCTCTGTATATATCTCTGTGTCTCTGTACATATCTCTGTGTCTCTGTACATATATCTGTGTCTCTGTATATATCTCTGTGTCTCTGTATATATCTCTGTGTCTCTGTACATATATCTGTGTCTCTGTATATATCTCTGTGTCTCTGTACATATCTCTGTGTCTCTGTACATATATCTGTGTCTCTGTATATATCTCTGTGTCTCTGTATATATCTCTGTCTCTGTACATATATCTGTGTCTCTGTATATATCTCTGTCTCTGTACATATATCTGTGTCTCTGTATATATCTCTGTCTCTGTACATATATCTGTGTCTCTGTATGTATATCTGTGTCTCTGTATATATCTCTGTCTCTGTACATATCTCTGTGTCTCTATATATATCTCTGTCTCTGTACATATATCTGTGTCTCTGTATGTATATCTGTCTCTGTACATATCTCTGTGTCTCTGTACATATATCTGTGTCTCTGTATATATCTCTGTGTCTCTGTATATATCTCTGTCTCTGTACATATATCTGTGTCTCTGTATGTATATCTGTGTCTCTGTATATATCTCTGTCTCTGTACATATCTCTGTGTCTCTATATATATCTCTGTCTCTGTACATATATCTGTGTCTCTGTATGTATATCTGTCTCTGTACATATCTCTGTGTCTCTGTATGTATCTCTGTCTCTGTACATATATCTGTGTCTCTGTATATATCTCTGTCTCTGTACATATCTCTGTGTCTCTGTATATATCTCTGTCTCTGTACATATATCTGTGTCTCTGTATGTATATCTGTGTCTCTGTATATATATCTGTGTCTCTGTACATATATCTGTGTCTCTGTATGTATATCTGTGTCTCTGTATATATCTCTGTGTCTCTGTATATATATCTGTGTCTCTGTATATATCTCTGTGTCTCTGTACATATATCTGTGTCTCTGTATGTATATCTGTGTCTCTGTATATATATCTGTGTCTCTGTACATATATCTGTGTCTCTGTATGTATATCTGTGTCTCTGTATATATCTCTGTGTCTCTGTATATATATCTGTGTCTCTGTACATATATCTGTGTCTCTGTACATATATCTGTGTCTCTGTATATATATCTGTGTCTCTGTACATATATCTGTGTCTCTGTACATATATCTGTGTCTCTGTATATATCTCTGTCTCTGTACATATATCTGTGTCTCTGTATGTATATCTGTGTCTCTGTATATATATCTGTGTCTCTGTATGTATATCTGTGTCTCTGTATATATCTCTGTGTCTCTGTATATATCTCTGTGTCTCTGTACATATATCTGTGTCTCTGTATATATCTCTGTCTCTGTACATATATCTGTGTCTCTGTATATATCTCTGTCTCTGTACATATCTCTGTGTCTCTGTATATATCTCTGTCTCTGTACATATATCTGTGTCTCTGTATGTATATCTGTGTCTCTGTATATATATCTGTGTCTCTGTATGTATATCTGTGTCTCTGTATATATCTCTGTGTCTCTGTATATATCTCTGTGTCTCTGTACATATCTCTGTGTCTCTGTATATATCTCTGTGTCTCTGTATATATCTCTGTGTCTCTGTATATATCTCTGTGTCTCTGTATATATCTCTGTCTCTGTACATATATCTGTGTCTCTGTATATATCTCTCTGTCTCTGTATATATCTCTGTGTCTCTGTATATATCTCTGTCTCTGTACATATATCTGTGTCTCTGTATATATCTCTGTGTCTCTGTATATATCTCTGTGTCTCTGTATATATCTCTGTGTCTCTGTATATATCTCTGTGTCTCTGTATATATCTCTGTGTCTCTGTATGTATCTCTGTGTCTCTGCATGTATCTCTGTGTCTCTGTATATATCTCTGTGTCTCTGTATGTATCTCTGTGTCTCTGCATGTATCTCTGTGTCTCTGTATATATCTCTGTGTCTCTGTATGTATCTCTCTGTATGTATCTCTGTGTCTCTGTACATATCTCTGTCTCTGTGTATGTATCTCTGTGTCTCTGTATATATCTCTGTGTCTCTGTATGTATCTGTGTCTCTGTATGTATCTCTGTGTCTCTGTACATATCTCTGTGTCTCTGTATGTATCTCTGTGTCTCTGTACGTATCTCTGTGTCTCTGTATATATCTGTGTCTCCGTATGTATCTCTGTGTCTCTGTATGTATCTGTGTCTCTGTATATATCTCTGTGTCTCTGTATATATCTGTGTCTCTGTATATATCTGTGTCTCTGTATATATCTCTGTGTCTCTGTATGTATCTCTGTGTCTCTGTATATATCTCTGTGTCTCTGTATATATCTCTGTGTCTCTATATATATCTCTGTGTCTCTGTATGTATCTGTGTCTCCGTATGTATCTCTATGTCTCTGTATGTATCTGTGTCTCTGTACGTATCTCTGTGTCTCTATATATATATCTCTGTGTCTCTGTATATATCTCTGCGTCTCCATATGTATCTGTGTCTCTGTACGTATCTCTGTGTCTCTATATATATATCTCTGTGTCTCTATATATATCTCTGTGTCTCTGTATATATCTCTGCGTCTCCATATGTATCTGTGTCTCTGTACGTATCTCTGTGTCTCTATATATATATCTCTGTGTCTCTATATATATCTCTGTGTCTCTGTATATATCTCTGCGTCTCCATATGTATCTGTGTCTCTGTAGGTATCTCTGTGTCTCTGTATGTTTCTCTGTGTCTCTGTTTTCCAGGGAGTATTCATATTTGGCACAGGTACCGGCAGGGGTCCCGAGCAGACGGTGACAGGGCCGGATTTTTGAATGAGGTAATTAGGGCAGACTAAATGCCCCAACATGGCTAATTAGTGGCCAAAATGAGTCAACACAGGTTCAGCACCATGGAGAGCTCAGTGGTTCTCAAACCTTTTCATGTCAAAGACCCATAAATTCACACAAATTAGACCACAGACGCCCATTTGATAATATTTTGTCCCAGGGTCCCCCATCGATAAGATTTTTGCTTTTAGATGTTTTATACAGAAAGTGTATAAAACCCATGACAAAAAAGTCGTACATTCTGACATTGTGTTACCTATGAGTGGAATTATAGTGAAAATAAATGATTTCTCTTTTTGTTAGGGACCCCCTGGAACCCCCCCCCCCCAAAGGACTCCTGGGGGTTCCTGACCCCACTTTGAGAACCATTGCCGTGACCTAAACTGACACTTAATTAGACCACAGACCCCCGTCTGATAAGATTTTGTCCCAGGATCCCCCATCTGATCAGATTTTAGCTTTAGGATGTTTTACTATAGAAAGTGTATTAACCCATGACCAAAATAGTCATACTTTCTGCCATTGTGTTACTTATTGATGGAATTTTTGTGGGGGGAAAGAATGTATTCTCCTTTTTTCTGAGTACCCCCTGAAAACCCCCTCGGGGACCCCTGGGGGTCCCCGGACCCCACTTTAAGAACCATTGCGTTAATAGCCACTGATGGAGCACACCTGAGTGGAGGAGCACACCTGAGCGGAGTTGGAATCAGCCAGGGAAGTGGACCGTGAAAGCCCTGTGGGAGGAGAGGCTGCATGCCAACTCTGTGAGTGAGGCCTGGCTAAAATGGCCAGCGATTGTGTGCTCCAACGGTTATCAGAACGAGGAGGCTGCCGACCAGTTAAGAACACATGAAGAAATAGCTGAATATCAGGCCAGACTGCAGTTTGCCCTTGCTTCAGTGTGTTAGTGTGTGACAGTCTCTTGTGGCAACTGCAAATAGGAAGTGTATCAGAAGTTGTTTGAATTGCAAAACCCAGTACGTGTTTCTCCCTAAGCTTAAAGCATGCACACCTGCCCGCCGTATACTTATATCATGGCAATCTTAGCTCAATTAACCTTTCAGCTAAGTTACGACAGCGGTTAATCTTCAGCTATGAACGGACCGCTTCCATTTCCAGACAGTCTTAACTCAGGGGGAGTGACCTTGCCTCACACAGTGTTAAATGGAGCAACAAGAATGTTTTTTTTGGTGTGGGTATGTAAGGGGAAAAGATGGCTGTTAAATAGTCCACCATTTTCCCATTCCTCTTTGTCATTGATGCCTGACAGGTTGTAATTTTCATTCTCTCACTCCAGCGGAGCCTATTGAGCTGGAGATTATGGAGATGACGGTTTGGATTTTTTAAGCACCCTCTCATCCCCGTTTTAAATCTCTATAATGTCGGAGCATAAATAAAAACAGATGCCTTTTCTAAAACAACGGGACAGCCCAGCTGAATAACAGTGTGCTTCACTGATCCCACATTTATTACCGACGCCGTTGTTGAGTGAGCGCTTACACTTCTGGCAGTCAAAGTCAAATCCACATGTCAATGCAAAACCTCTTTGACTAATGGCTCTAGGAAAGCCAGGATTGAAAATGTTGTTTGCAACATTAATTTTCTAACGCCCCCCTGTCATTGTCAATTTTGTCAGTCATTTTGTCAATAATACGTTGTATTGTTTGTGCGCTGAGGCCGTGTAACATTTGCCCGCGTTAATTGATTACCAGCAGGAGAACAGTTGCAGTCAATACGGAACATTAATTAATTAGAGCTCCAAAAAAACATTGAATAAGAAGGCAGTCAGTTAGTAGTTACTCAGATTAGTTTAATTCACTGGACATATCTGCGGGTTGCCTTGACTTAGGGTGCTTTCTCACTGGCGCCCCTTGCCCCCAAATTGACCCCAGTTTCGGAACATTTGAGAGTGTGAACGTTGCATTGCGTTCCGTTCCGCGCCCGGACGCGCGACAGGGAACCGTGACAGGATCCACTTGAAAATGTGGTCTGGGGAGCGCTTTGGCATGCCCGGGCACGGAACACTTGCGAGTGTGAAAGCCAACTGTTCTGAACCACATAGACAACAAACGGGCGAGGATAAACTCCAGGCATAGTTGATGACGCAAGTGCACTCCGATGTGAAAGCTGACCAGCGGGGGAGAGGGGGCAGGGGGGCAATCCTTCCCGGGTGCGGAACGGAACGGAACGGAACGAAAGCAATCCCAGTTCCCAGTATGAGAGCAGCCTTAGTGACAGTGACCAGTTCCACACGAGTGGCAGGGAGAACAGGGTCAAACGGAGCGAGCGTGGTGGTGTTTGGCTGTTCGCCCCTGCATTCAGTGAAGCAGAGGGTTGGAATCATCCTTGTCTCCTTGAATGAGCATCTCTCCAGCTGACAACAGCTTGGCTTTCACTCGCCTGCCTCCCCGAGGCAACGTCACTACAGCTGCTCTCCCATTGAGCTCCCACTGGCCTCTAGCTGATGTGTGTTACACTAGCTAACTCCTCTCTGTCTAGGTGCTAGCTGATGTGTGTTACACTAGCTAACTCCTCTCTGTCTAGGTGCTAGCTGATGTGTGTTACACTAGCTAACTCCTCTCTGTCTAGGTGCTAGCTGATGTGTGTTACACTAGCTAACTCCTCTCTGTCTAGGTGCTAGCTGATGTGTGTTACACTAGCTAACTCCTCTCTGTCTAGGTGCTAGCTGATGTGTGTTACACTAGCTAACTCCTCTCTGTCTAGGTGCTAGCTGATGTGTGTTACACTAGCTAACTCCTCTCTGGCTAGGTGCTAGCTGATGTGTGTTACACTAGCTAACTCCTCTCTGTCTAGGTGCTAGCTGATGTGTGTTACACTAGCTAACTCCTCTCTGGCTAGGTGCTAGCTGATGTGTGTTACACTAGCTAACTCCTCTCTGTCTAGGTGCTAGCTGATGTGTGTTACACTAGCTAACTCCTCTCTGGCTAGGTGCTAGCTGATGTGTGTTACACTAGCTAACTCCTGTCTGGCTAGGTGCTAGCTGATGTGTGTTACACTAGCTAACTCCTCTCTGTCTAGGTGCTAGCTGATGCGTGTTACACTAGCTAACTCCTCTCTGTCTAGGTGCTAGCTGATGTGTGTTACACTAGCTAACTCCTCTCTGTCTAGGTTAAGATGATCAGATTTCTCAAATGAAAATCGGGGACATTTCCAGTCCGGCAATCAATATATCATTAAAATATCCAATGTTATTACCTACATTGGTAGGTAATAGCATCATCCCCCCACACACACTGCGCCACGCCTCTTAGAATAGGCCAGAATGGGCGTTTCGGCCTTAAATACCGCCCTAACGATATCTTCCCCCCTGGCGCTTAGCGCTTTTCAAAACCAGGCCTTATTCAGTGCGCCGCGGATATTACTGTGTGTATTACGCAAAGCTCTCCTCTGCCGATCTCACACTCTCTCTCACTCTCTCGCCCGTCTCTATCTCTCTCTCTCCCTCTCTCTCGCGCGTCAGACAGGCACAAAGACCGATGGAGAAAAAGTTGTTATATCTAGTTTTGAGCCCCTGTCATTCAGAGGCTGTTGAGCCACATGTGAAATCTCCCAGCATGCATTGAGGCTAATACATTTCGACAAGAAATATCAACCAAATCACACACACACACTTCATTCAGTGTGCCCCTTTACAAAATGTCAATGTGTTCCCCAGCAGCATTGGCCTGGCCTTCCGAACCTACAGCGCCGGATGTTTTATGAAAAGCCTCAGATCTCAAAAAGTATTTTCGGTGGAGTCCTAATTGCTTTTTCAATGTTTTCCTGGAAGAGCAGGAAGCAGCAAAACATGAGATTTAAGAATGAGCCTGCTAGAGCTAGAGTCATATCGGCTGCAGACGCCAGTAGAAAATCGGGGACATTTTCAGGGACAGCTCCAGCCGGGGACAGGTCACCAAAAACGGGGACTGTCCCCGAAAATCGGGGACGTCTGGTCACCTTAGTCTAGGTGCTAGCTGATGTGTGTTACACTAGCTAACTCCTCTCTGGCTAGGTGCTACCTGATGTGTGTTACACTAGCTAACTCCTCTCTGTCTAGGTGCTAGCTGATGTGTGTTACACTAGCTAACTCCTCTCTGGCTAGGTGCTAGCTGATGTGTGTTACACTAGCTAACTCCTCTCTGGCTAGGTGCTAGCTGATGTGTGTTACACTAGCTAACTCCTCTCTGGCTAGGTGCTAGCTGATGTGTGTTACACTAGCTAACTCCTCTCTGTCTAGGTGCTAGCTGATGTGTGTTACACTAGCTAACTCCTCTCTGTCTAGGTGCTAGCTGATGTGTGTTACACTAGCTAACTCCTCTCTGTCTAGGTGCTAGCTGATGTGTGTTACACTAGCTAACTCCTCTCTGTCTAGGTGCTAGCTGATGTGTGTTACACTAGCTAACTCCTCTCTGTCTAGGTGCTAGCTGATGTGCGTTACACTAGCTAACTCCTCTCTGTCTAGGTGCTAGCTGATGTGCGTTACACTAGCTAACTCCTCTCTGTCTAGGTGCTAGCTGATGTGTGTTACACTAGCTAACTCCTCTCTGTCTAGGTGCTAGCTGATGTGTGTTACACTAGCTAACTCCTCTCTGTCTAGGTGCTAGCTGATGTGTGTTACACTAGCTAACTCATCTCTGTCTAGGTGCTAGCTGATGTGTGTTACACTAGCTAACTCCTCTCTGGCTAGGTGCTAGCTGATGTGTGTTACACTAGCTAACTCCTCTCTGGCTAGGTGCTAGCTGATGTGTGTTACACTAGCTAACTCCTCTGTCTAGGTGCTAGCTGATGTGTGTTACACTAGCTAACTCCTCTCTGTCTAGGTGCTAGCTGATGTGTGTTACACTAGCTAACTCATCTCTGTCTAGGTGCTAGCTGATGTGTGTTACACTAGCTAACTCCTCTCTGGCTAGGTGCTAGCTGATGTGTGTTACACTAGCTAACTCCTCTCTGGCTAGGTGCTAGCTGATGTGTATTACACTAGCTAACTCCTCTCTGTCTAGGTGCTAGCTGATGTGCGTTACACACTAGTGTCAGGCTGTTAAGGTGCAGGGTGGGCAAGTATCTAAATAAAGTAGGCTAAAAATCAGGTTTTGGTGTCAGTCCTTCAAAATGGAATAGCAAGGGCTTCTTTCTAGAGCCGCCATTTTGACTGATATTCAACAATCACACAGAGAGGAATCAATCCCTTGTAGAAGAGGCAGAGAGACCAACTCCATCGACAGTAAGCCTCAATAGACCAGAAGGCAATGCAGCCACAAGTGTTTTGAGTAAGAGATGGGACTCTCTTTTTTTCAATGGGAAAACCACTCGCATGTCATCGCTATCGCTGACAACTACCGCTCTTGCTCTCTCCACCATGTGATATCTGGGAGACGTTGCAAGTCTTTCTGGGAAATGTAGGATTTCAGTATCCGATCTTCTGTAGAAGAAGAGAAGGCCGGTTGAGGGAACATGGGCAGACATAAAGTAATTGACATCACACGGAACAGCACAAACTAACAACAGTATAGAAGCATCCGAGGGTGGGCTTTACCACACCATACACATTTCATTGGCTCTGCTAAATAAAATACATTGTTGTAACAGTCAATTCTGTTGTGTTTAAGACATCCATTTACTCTGTTCTGATTTATATCCCATGTTTCTTTGCTGTGATCTTTGCTGTGATCTGATCCTAAATTATCCATACAATAACTTTGGGGAATTTGATCCAATTTCAGTTTCAGGTTTGATACAATAACATCAAATCATTGTAATATCTCAAACTTTATTTGTAATGTAATGGCAGCCTTTGCTAGACATTTTGTAGAGAACAAAAAAAGACTTACATTCCCTTTTTAGCCTTTTGTTGGGCTGTGTTGCATAACGAGGTGTAGTTGTTTAGGCTACTTTACAGTGCGTTTGGTTAGATGCTATATCAATTGTTCATTGTAAATACAGTATGGAAAAATGGATATTGGATAATTGGATAATTAATAATGGAACAAAAATTCCAAACACAGAGATATTAGTATGTAGTGGAAGCTCACATTGGTATTTCTGATGGCAAATATGAAATTATAGTGATGGAACAGTAGAAATAGCGGTGGTTAATTGAAGGCAGCATTCAGGTTTAAAGTTGTTTTAGACTTGGCTTTCTGTTGATATGTTTCCAAAGTCAGATCAGAAAACTGTCTGGCTTTGTCTCAACGTATCTGTTAAAGCCATGACCTCATTACTGTTAATGAGGTCATGGCTTTAGCAGAGAAAAGTGCTGGCCGTTATCACGACACTGTGCTTGCTTTTGGTGGCAATCGATGACAATCAAACATTTCTTATTAATCGCTCCTCTGAATATTAATGTGACTATCGATTCGATGCAGAACGCGAATCAATTGGACCGTTTTCTCAAATCGACGAGTTTGAATCGACAACGATCACGTTGATTTGACCAATTTCCCCTGCCTCCTCAAACCTTAATCATTAGTTGAGCAAGTAGCAGAAGCTAAATGACTTGTGTATTCTGTATCCGATAAGCAGATAATTACTGCCCACTCTTCTGTTTGCGTTATTGATACCATACGTTGGCCCGTGAACAGCAAAAAGGTCAGCATGTAACCGTTGCCATTGGCCTCGCCATCTCTCTTTTTCCACTAATGGACATCGATACAGAGCGTGTACTGTTGTAAATGGCAAAACAATGTAATGATCTGCAGTATCAAATGAATGATGATAACCTATCGTTTAATGAGAGCCATCCAGCTACTAAAGCCTCGTTATTGTGTGACCATTAGGGGGGGGGAAACAATCTCTGCTACTGCATGCCGAACCCCTGGACTTAGTGAGGTAAAAGAAAGCAACCACCCTAAAATAGACTTTAAAGACGAGATGAACCCAACGGAGCCCAAGTGGCATTCCCTCGTTACCAGTCCTCAATGGGCGGAGCCGAGGAACCACAATTTTGTGTTAGCTTAAAGTTAGCTAATTGACCAATTAAAGTGAGAATAGGCTGTGCAAACAAAATGCCATAGCCAATACCATAGCTCCCTTAAAGCAAGCCTAAATAAGTGCATTTTTAAAAGTGTTTATCATGAGGACACTGAGGAAAAAGAGTGGTGCCTAGTTGCGCCTGAGGCTAGGGGCCTTGCTCCGCAAAGCTCCATCAGTCTCAGTACTATAAGCCAGGGCTAAGCCATATTGCTTTGAAAACCAATCAGCGGTATCTTAAAATTAATTCTAAATTCAAGTGGAAGCTAAAATAAGGTTGCTAAAATAAGGGTCTCGTCAGAAGCCTTCAAGAGACACTGTACATGTAAAATCATACATTATATATATACTATAGGATAATGACGTACATTTCTACATAATTCTACGGTTATCGTGTAAATTGCAACTTGTTTATAGCTCGAACTAAACTGCTCTTTCCTCCACATCCTCTCTGTATTCTCTCCTGCGCTCTCCAGAGACCTCATCTCTCAGCCTCCTCCACCCCAATAACATTTCTCTCATCATTACCTGTGTCTCATCTGACCCGCGCTGACCTCACGTCTGTCATAAGCCTGTTTCCACTCCGTAACGTGATTCAGAGGAAACCCTCGATTCCGTTTGTTTGCAGGTGGAACAAGCGACTCCTCCTTATTTCCATTCCGGTCGTCACTCCGCAGGTCGGGCCATCCGGGCTCCGCCGTGTGACTGACAGCTCAGAGACGCCTGCCTCCCCTGCTGCCTCTGTCATGTTATGTCTTCTCTCCTCTTCCCTTTGATGCTCTTTGCCTTGCTAGCATACATGGACTCCTTCCCTTAACCTCCCCAGGGACCTCTCTCTACCCCCCCTAGCCTGTAAACTAAAGCAGTGCATGCAAAACAAAAGCTGGTTGGATGCAAGCAAAATTAATTTCTGCCTTTCTGTTATTCTTCCCGCGTCCTTCAGATCTGCTGGGAAGGAACGCGCGTTAGGAACACGTCTGCTGCTGAAGCCCCATGCTGACGACTCTGGACACCATCACGTCACATCTCCTGGCCTCCTGTCTTGAGCCGGGAAAGAAAGTCTCAGACTTCAGACTGGAAGTCTCAAATGCACTCACTGTTTCCAATGGCCAAACTCACAGTGGCGATCAAGGCGTCCCGTTGGGCGGTAAATCGCCTTGACGCATCGCTCCAAATGGTTTGGGGAATGTCATTTTGAATTCTCGACTTTAGAGTGATCTAACTAAGCATGTCCCTGTTGTGCATTTTTAATTAGGAGTCAGATATTGTAGGTCGATTTGGATTTATTTAATTAGTACCCTTTGGCAGCTCATCAAGTTGGCTGGTTTCTACATTTTTATAGAATAGAGACTGTTTAATTTACTGCACTTAGACCATCATCAAACACTAAAAGTCTCCATTGAAAGCGGAACTAGGCAATTTTTGCACTTGGGTGGCCCCAAAAGGCAGAGAGAGGTAACTTGTTTCAATCCTGTGCAGTGTTGGGCAAGTTACTGAAAATTGGTAATTAGTTGCAGTTACTAGTTACTTCTCTCAAAAAGTAATTTAATTACTTTAAAGTTACTAGTTACTTCAAAGTAATTAGTTACTAGGGAAAGTAACTTTTGCGTTACTTTTAAAAGTCTGCTTCGATTGTTATTAATGCACACATGTTAGTGTCACTGTGCCACAGTGTGGCATTGAACATTCACTTATTGGGGAGGCTTATAGCCTATCAAGGTCATTAGCCTCTGAGGGTCTGGCTGCAGCTGCAGCTCTCCCCGGACTAGGTCTGAGGATCAGAAACCGGATAATCCTCTGAAGTTGTCCGTTATTTTCATGTCCTAAAGTAACTAGTAACTAGCCCAGTTACTACTTTAGTAACTGTAACTGAGTTACTAAATTCTGAAAAGTAATTAGTTAGATTACTAGTTACTGCAAGAAGTAGTTAAGTTACAGTAACTAGTTACTTAGTAACTAGTTACTCCCAACACTGATCCTGTGTCATCACTAAAGTACACACAGGATGCGTTTACCGACCCACATCGAAGATAAATAATGATAAGAAGAAATATTCATGCAAACTTAGGGCTTCACTGTACAATGATCAATTCTTCAATAAAGATGTAAACAAACTATCTTGGCGAATGTGGACAACACTGACTGGACTTATCACCTTCTTAGCATTTTACCAGCAAACCAATATATCGGTCTAACGCTACTTGTGCCATGACAGGAGCTCTCCCCTAGTGTCACCTCTTCTTTTTTAAACCTTACTGTCGTGCATCTTCCTCTGACGTGCTCTCCTCTCCTCTCCTCTCCCCCCTCCTCTCCTCTCCTTTCCTCTCCTTTCCTCTCCTCTCCTTTCCTCTCTTCTCCTCTCCCCTCCTCTCCTCTCCTCTCCTTTGCTCTCCTCTCTTCTCCCCTCCTCTCCTCTCTTCTCCTCTCCTCTCCTTTCCCCTCCTCTCCTTTCCTCTCCTCTCCTCTCCTCTCCTTTCCTCTCCTCTCCTTTCCTCTCCCCTCCTCTCCTCTCCTCTCCTCTCTCCTCCTCTCTTCTCCTCTCTCCTCTCCTCTCCTACCAGATTCTCAGGCTGTTCACGCCTTCTTTCTTTGCCTTCCTCTGCAGAGGGGTTCTCTCGCTCTCTCTGTCTCTTTGCATCCCGTGCATGCTTCCCATCTTCTCGTTCATCTTCCCTGCCGTGTCCCTCTCGGGTGACGTGTGTGTGTGTGTGTGTGTGTGTGTGTGTGTGTGTGTGTGTGTGTGTGTGTGTGTGTGTGTGTGTGTGCGTGCGTGCTGACAGATATATTCTCTGTACCGGTCCCATCCATTCCCGTGGGAGACTGTGTGTGTGTGACGCTGACCCGGGGTGACGGACAGCCATGTCTGGAAATCTAACACCTCAGGAAGGAAGGAAGTTGTCCTGCGCCGAGAGGACGCATGTCAACAGTATCGGTATAGCCCCGGCCTATATGCACGGCCACAATCCTTTTCACCAAGTGTGGGAACTAGGGGAAGTGCTTTGGTGAGGATAGGCATCCAGAGACTTACGCACATCCACTGGTTGGTGCTGAGCTCAACTGTACTAAACAGGAAAATAAACGAAAAAAGGGCTTGCAACACAATTTTTTAGATAGCTCCCGTGGCGGACATTTATTCAGACATAAAGGCCTGGTTCGGGCCTTCGTCAGTGTCAAGTGGGATGATAGGAACACAGTCAAATAGATGTAACACAATGACAGATTGATTGACTGATGTACTGAGAGACTTGTCAGCCTCTAAATCAAACAGAACGAAAGATAGTGGTATGAGATACCAATGAGCTTTTCTGTATTCATCAAATGAACTTCCAATGACCTTTTATGCCTGTTTTTTTTCTTCTTCTACTGCAGTATTGCAGTCACCTTTTGGATGTTCTTTTTTGTTAGTAATAATGATTCAATGCCCAGCCCTTTCTATCTGGAGCTTTCATGTTGTTTGCTTTGGTGTCTTCCCACAGTCCAACGCGTGGATTGAGAGACTCTAAATTGCACATAGGTACAAAGACCAGCCAATAGCAGATGGCTTCACTACAGTGTGTCTATTTCTGTTAGAGCCTGCAGAAATCTCCCTACCACCCACCCAATGCATGCCGGGATACATCCCAGCCCCCGTGACTCTGAAAAGGGAAGCAGGTAGAACAAATTAAATGAATTATAGTTCAAGTTCAAGTTTATTTTATGACCACATGGCGAGGCTGGTAGTTTACAATACAGATGGAATAGCAGTAGCAATACAACACATAGAACAATACACACACACTGTCAGTGCAAGCAGAGAACCTTTCAAGTGCAAGAGAAACACCACGTACAGTAGTAGACAGTACACATGCAATTAGAGTTTTGACAATTTAACAATTGTATATATGGCTTTGGGGAAGAAGCTCGTACTGTGGCTGGCCTGTGGGCCGCCACCTTTCATCATCTTTCTTATTTGGAAAAGGCACAGGCAAATGCCATTGGGAGTTGTAGTGCTTCACAGTGTGGCTGTGCGATGACCTTTTTTGGGCTGCGGAAAGCATGTTTAGAGTGGAAACCTGAACAAGCTGGAAGGCATGTTAGCGTGGAAACTTTAACAAGCAGGAAGGCAAAACTTCACAGCGGCCTGTTGTCATGCCATCACTCAGGAGCCTGCAGATCACAACACAATAAACTTGTCATCTTTCCAGAAATTACCGCATCCAAACTCATTTCCACTGTCGTGAGCCAGAGAGATGTGACATTGGATGTTTTATAAGAGCAAAGGAGGTCAGAGCAACTGCAATGGAATTAAGGTTGTACTGTGTGTGTGTGTGTGTGTGTGTGTGTGTGTGTGTGTGTGTGTGTGTGTGTGTGTGTGTGTGTGTGTGTGTGTGTGTGTGTGTGTTATGGCACCGCAGTGTACAGTTGATCATGTGCGTGGGCCTCAGGAGTAATGTTTTCATTTGAGCCGCTGATAAAGTTGGATTGGAAAGTATTGATTGAGCTTAATCACAATTAAACACACAAAAGCAGAAATCCACTGTGAAGCATTAAACAGTCCAGTGAAGCGCCTCTCTTTGCTTCGGGTCACATGGCAGTTAGGATGTTATACAAGGCAAACATATGAATAAAACATAAAACATGGCAGCTACATACATCGACTGAGTTGGCAGTCATATTAAATAGAGGAATTGTAAAAAACAAAATTTGATTTGTTCTTTGTTAGCTTAAAAAAGTGTATATTGCGCAATGTGTTGTTTTGCCTCTGGGACAAGCCAATAGGAACATTGTTGGTTTGTGGTGAAGAAAGCTGACTTTACCAGAGTTAACCAGTCGTCTTATGTTTGGGGCAAGGGGTGGGGCGGAGCCTATAGTACTGCCAACCAATCAGAACGGGCTGCATAATAGAACCCCCGAGTGTCGGCTGGAAGGCAAAACTGCCAACTTCACCCTACTCTTAACTTAGCCAACCAGTGGCTAATGGCAAACTACCTTGCTGGGCAATTATAGAGGAACTAAACCCCAAACACAGTCTGACACCTAATGGTGAAAAGTAGGGTAGTACTGTACTGGCCATCTGCTATTGGCTGGTCTTGGTGCTGTTCCAGGTGAAATCTCATCAACTCACTCGTTTGACTTTGTATGTAATCTCGTGCGAATTTATGAAAACCACCCCGGTTCAAACGTCCAGTTAGACTCAAGGTAAAGATATTAAATTGTAAGTAAGTGTCGCCCTGTTCATGTCACTTACAAAATGAATGAAGAAGATGGCTATTGAAAAAGACAAGGTGTGTCTGTCTCTACTATTTCCCTCTTGGAAAGTTGGGACTGTCTATAATTGCTTATGAAATGGAACAAAGCTGTATGTAATTGCCTCTGCACTAGCTGTTAAAGGTGTTTAATGATACTGCCTGTCTATTCAGATCGGCCAGCTCTTTACACTGAACTCTAGGTGATATTGGGCAGAGACTGGCTGTCAGATTTGTTAAATTAGCTCTATTATGGACAGTTCCAACTTTCTGCACTTCCAGAGAGACAACAGGAACAGGCCGGCTGCCAGATCTCATTAAGCTCAAAGATATTCAGACAGACAGGCAGGGAGCAGCATCAGATCCTCTTAGATTTCAATCATGGCAGGGCGATCGCTTGTAGACATAGGACCAAACAAAAGAAATCCAACAGTCCAACATGTTTGTTGACAGGAACGTATTCCTCTGATTGTTCCTTATTGTGATCAAATCACAAACACACAAAAAACAAGTGACAACAGTGATGTGAGCCAAGCCACCTGCAGTTGTCTGTTAACAACAAAGGAAATTTGACACTATAAAATATATAACACATCATCAAGCATAGGGGCGTCCGGGCAGTGCGGTAGACACAAACAAGACGGAAGTGCTAATAAACAGTATTTACTACGATTTTAACTACTGTTGTTGCGTGGAGCAGCCATCTTGGATTTTTTAGGTCGGGGCTGCTGAGGCTCCTACGAGTTTGGGAGATAAAATACGAGCACTTGTGACGTCACCTGAAGTTGCTCTTCACAATTAGTAAGTTCTTTACCGGACTTAAGAGCCTGAAAATCTTCAGAAAATATCCTGCAGTCTTCTTTTTTTTAGGATTATTTTTTGGGGGCATTTCTACCTTTATTTAGATAGGACAGTAGGCAGACAGGAAAGGTGAGGATAGAGAGAGAGAGGGGATGACATGTGGCAAAGGACCTCGGGTCAGATTCAGACCCGAGCCTCCGTCGTAGAGTGCTACCAGGTGAGCCACCAAGACGCACGGTATCCTGCAGTCTTTGATATGTCACCTGGACCAGATCTTTCCAGGTACTAAATCGGCTGGGATCCAGTAGATCTGGATGCTGATTGATCTGTGTGAGGCCACCAAACATGGTTTCCTCAAGTCAGGGAGTGGTGTGTGTGTGTGTGTGTGTGTGTGTGTGTGTGTGTGTGGTGAACAGACCATTGTTCAGAGGGCATAACGACAAAAAGCTCTGTTCCATCTGTGAGCTTCTGTCAGCTGATTTGACTCTGATGGGTTGGGAGCCCAAAATAAGTTTATTTGTCAACAAAACACAGTGGTGAACACTTTGGCTAATTAGCAAAAAAACACACAGCTACACATGAAATATCTTCAAAATGACAAAATACACTGGAGGGGGGCTTTAAAGGTCCTCCTCTGGTTGGTCGGGGCGCCTGTTCGGGGGGAGGGGAACTAGGGGGGATAGTGTAATCAACCCACATGCTACAGTATATGTCCTGCCGGTGAAACTCCTCGCTGCCAGGTGAAAAGAAGCGGCTGGCGGCTGCACATGTATTGGAGGAAGCACGTGTTACCCCCCAGATCGGCAGAGGGGGTGGAGCAATGACCGGGAGCTTGATCCAATCAAATCAAATGACGTGTTTAGAGCTGTAGCCTATACACCAAAAATACCACCAAAGCAATTTCGTGAGTCTTTTGTGTCTTAATGCCGAAAATAGGATCAATAATGTTGTTTGAGTTGCCGGAATGGTAAGTTTCAACCTGAAGGCACCTCAAATATGATGAACAGATGTTATTTGTTCTGCAAGCAAGTGTTTGATCATTAAACCTGTAAACAGCGCTCAGATCAGGTCCATTGTGTGTTTTTCCGAGAGCTCAGCGCTCTTTAGATGAAGCCTGGCCTTGAACAAGAGAGAGAGACTGATTATAATTGCCTTACCTGGGGGTACTGTACACATCAGAATCCAATAGACCGGCACACACTGTGCAGAAACTCAGAAAATTCCAATTAAATGTAAGGCAGGAGTCTCCAGGAGACGAACAAAGGTTTGGTACCGGCATGTGCGCGTTGACAGAACCAGAACAAAAGAGTGATTAAAACGGCTGCTTATGGAAAAAGTGTGTCTCATCTGACTCCGAGCATGGCAAATTTAGAATATCTAATAAAAGCTTGGGAATTTCAGTCAATAATTTAATTATTTTAATCTTCCCTACTAAAAAGGAAGCGTAACACGATTAACTTGCTGTGTATTTTACTGGCAGAGGGGTGTTCTGCTAGTTGGAGAGCCTGTAACAGAGGGATGTTCTGCTAGTTGGAGAGCCTGTAACAGTAATTCAAGAGTGAAATCACTTTGTGCTGACCAGAGATGGGCAGTAACTAAGTACAAATACTTTGTAACTAGAACTACAATAACTGTAGTTCTACTTAAGTAGCGACCCTTGTGTTGGTAGGCCGGGAATCTACCGCTGCACCACCCGGACGCCCATATTCAGCTATTTCTACATGTTCTCAACTGGTATGAAGTCAGACCAGAGAAGAGGAGTGCAGACAAGTCCATTAGATAAAGTTACAGGGACTGGAATCCTATTTGTTTGGACCAAAATCTCTAACCTGGCAGCATGACAGGTCACCACATGTCATGTAATAAGGCAGCGTGAACGTAAATGAACCGAATAAAAAAAGAAGTAACAAAGTCAACTTTTCCACCATGGTTTGTACCAAGGAAAACATTTTTATTTCTTAAGGTGCGTCACACCTTAAGAAATAAAAATGATTGGTAGGTCGTACGTCTAGTCTAAATGTGCGCCTGGATTAACAATTACATTACGAATGTTTGTTTTCGAGGGATGAATGCGTCGTAAAAAAGTGATCGATGAGTTCAAAATGAGTCGAAGTTTCCATTTCTCACATCTTCCCTCGTTCCCCCCCCGGCCCCCGGCCATGCCACGCCGCAGGCCGCAGCGGAGCTCTGTGCTACAGGTGCACCAGTCTCTACATAACGCTTCTATTTGTGAATGATTGCTTAAGTACACAGAAATTAGCCAACTGTTGTAGCGCTCACGACAATGTGCCCTGGGAGAAGGGGCGGCGCGGCGAGATCAAAATGAAAGAGTGGGTTATCAGAGCAGGCAGCAGGGCTGTTTGATGTGCACAGATCATCAGATGCGTTATTATGGTCAATAAGCCGCCCTTATCAAGCTATAATTGCTACAGGGCCTGCTGGCTGAGCAACCCCACACAGTTAGCGTGTGCCCTTCGTCAGACAAACACACACTCACACACACACACACACACACACACACACACACACACACGCACACACACACACACACACGCACACGCACACACGCACGCACACACACACATACACACACGCATACACAGAGGGCATAAATACACATCTCTGTTGATCCTCGCTCTCCACTCCAAACACCCACCTGTTCGCCAAATGTCACTCGGCTCTGGCACAATTTGCTCCTAATCATCGCCAGAGAGCGGAAAAATGTCACTGTTTTCCGACGAGGACCGATTCCGATTGATTTCCAATTAGCGCTAAAATGAAATGCCAAATGTTCTTGGCTTTTGCATGTAGGCGGGTTTGGTGGTTCAGATCAGTGGGGACACAATACAGGCCTGCAAGCCCAAAGGCTATAGCCAAAACAACTACAGGCTGAGGGGGGTCGGCCAGGGAGCGCAGCACACACAGCTCTGCTCCTGCCTGTGTCACTCAGCAGACAGCCGGAGCAGGCGAGTGTCTGAAAACAACCATGCATCAAGCAGGGCCTGAGTATCAGGGCTGTAAGAAGAAGCCACACAAGAACATATATCTTACAACAAAAAGCACAAGGTGGCAATGCAAGGTGTTGTTAAAGGAGGAGAGACTGTCGAAAGGCATTCTGGGAAATGGAGGAGAAGCAGAGGAGGAAGACAAAACGTTCCAACACGTCATGCAGTTGTGGAAATGGCCACGTTTGACTCTGGCAACCCTACTTACGCAGGATGGGGGTCCCTGGACGCGACGCGGCCCGCCCCCCGCCACCCCATGGTGTAGTGGTAAATACAGAGGTGGGTAAGCTATCCAAGGTGAGTAGTTTACCCACCTTGTTTTCCCTCATTGATTTATATAGGTGATCTGAAAATAGGTGAGTAAACTATCTGCCTCATCTCAAAAGGTGGGTAAACTGCGTTTACTCGTGTTTACCCTCCACTACACCCCTGGAAACGAGTAACATCTGTAGGCCTACTGCAGAAGCCATTGTGGCCTACATATTCCTGCCATACTGGGTCAGCATGGGGAAATTGCCCATCACAAGAAGCTAATTCAGTTGTCTTAGTTTACAAATATATCTGGACAGGCTCCAGATGGGAAACCCGTGGGGGAAAGATGTGAATATATTTGCCTTGCCTAGCAGCACCTACCTTCTTCTCCCCCCATTTTCTCCCCAATTTCCCCTTCCTGTCACTGCCCCACCTTCTGCCGATCCGGGGAGAGCCATGGACTAGCACCATGCTTCCTCCGACACATGCGCAGTTGCCAGCTGCTTCTTTTCACCTGACAGCGGGGAGCTTCACCGGCACTACGTAACACGTGGGAGGATCACACTATTCCCACCAGTTCCCTTCCGCCCCGAACAGGCGCCCCGAGCGACCAGAGGAGGCGCTAGTGCGGCGATCAGGACACATACCCCCAATCCGGCTTCCCACCCGCAGACACAGCCAATCGTGCCTGTATGGACGCCAAACCAAGGTGGAGGGGAATGGTAGGCAGGGTCCGGGACTCTACAGTACCGCTACACTACCCGGAAGCCGTCAGATTGTGTTTGTGCCCTGTTAGGTGCGAGGGCAAACGTTGAGTAGAGAGGCATGCCACACATTCAGGCTTGATAGGCAGGTTGTTGATAACAGAGCTTGTTTTGCCATCAGTCATGCAGCGCATAACAGATTTAATACAGCCGCAAATAAATTAAAGTCATTATTTGTGACTAATTATTTGCTTTTCCATTTAAATTAAATCAGTCAACTTAGGAAGAACACATCAGAGGCAATAGATAAATAAATAAATGAAGACTCGGAGAGAGAGAAAACATATCAGCATATTAAAATCATTTATTGTGCTCCAGAAGAGTAATTACTATTTAACCAGAAAGAAAGACAAGTGACAAATAATCTACATTACAAATGGCAGAGCAGCTCACATAGTGCCCCCTTCCACATGGTGGAGCCACCCTTTAGTTCCCAGACATGTTGAAGAAACCCCAAAAAGAAAAGAAAAAGAAATGAAAGAAAGAAAACTCTCAGGATTGATCTGAGGTCTCGTCGTTGTCGTCTCTGCCGTTGGTTTGAGGTTCCTCCCCCATGTCTGTCTGTCTGTCTGTCTGTCTGCCTGTCTGACTGCCTGTCTGTCTGTCTGTCTGCCTGTATGTCTGTCTGCCTGTCTGTCTGTCTGTCTGCCTGTCTGTCTGTCTGTCTGTCTGCCTGTCTGTCTGTCTGTCTGTCTGTCTGCCTGTCTGTCTGTCTACCTGCCTGTCTGTCTGTCTGTCTGTCTGTCTGTCTGTCTGTCTGCCTGTCTGTCTGTCTGTCTGCCTGTCTGTCTGTCTGTCTGCCTGCCTGCCTGCCTGTCTGTCTGTCTGCCTGCCTGCATGTCTGTTTGTCTGTCTGTCTGTATGTCTGCCTGCCTGTTTGTCTGTCTGCCTGTCTGTCTGTCTGTCTGTCTGTCTGTCTGTCTGCCTGCCTGCCTGTCTGTCTGCCTGCCTGCCTGTCTGTCTGTCTGTCTGCCTGCCTGCCTGTCTGTCTGTCTGCCTGTCTGTCTGTCTGCCTGTCTGTCTGTCTGTCTGTCTGTCTGTCTCTCCCACACACTCCAACACAGGCCAGGCTGTCCAGCACAGGTCAGGGCAGTTTAACAACGGATCAAAAGTGATGCTGTCCCCTAGAACAGGGTTTCTTAAATGTCTCCAGCCCCCGAACCTGTATGAATTCACTCTCACTCTACATGACAGGCTCCGTAAAACATACTAGTCATGTGATGTGGGGATTCAACAGAAACACGTGTGACCCAAAGCACTGGGCTTGAGGCCCCACCCTGCGTGGGGTTGACATACAGATTTGAGATGGGGGCGGAGTCATCCTCGGAGGGGTGGAGTCATCCTCGAGTCTCAAAGTATATGATCTCCCAGCTCGCATTTGGACAAGCACATCGCAGTACCTCTGTTTCTCTCCATGAGTGCTGTTACATGCACACAGTAATACAGCCATCCACTTTGAGTCTGTTCATCCTTAACACATAAATAAACCCAATATTCCAAATATTGACATGAAAACGGCAATGAGGCAGACCACAAAAACAATAACAGGGAAAAGTGTCTAAAAGCCTCTACCAGTTAATATCCAGCTGAGCCTATTGAGCATATTGAAAAAGTGGTATGGTATTCAAAAATTCATATCAACAGCATATGAATGTTTACATATTTTTGAAGTTTACATCTGTGGCAGCTTGACAATTCCCTTTTTTTCTTTTCTTTTTTGGGTGGGGGGAGATGTGGACGTTTCACCAGACACCAACAAACACATCCTAAACGCATCTGGCTCCCTCACCAGACACCAACAAACACATCCTAAACACATCTGGCTCCCTCAAAATGGTCTAGACAGTGAAATGGACCTGCAGCTGCTCCATAAACTATGAATGAGACTGACATTAGGTAATATTGAAGTTTTTTCGTCCAATGAACTTTAATCAATAGTCATGTTAGAAATTCCAAAAATATGAAATAGAGCCTTTCCTTAGGAAATATATAGGCTGAGACTGATGTATCTGTCAATATCGGTTCTTTTCGGCTCTTTTGGCTAGCGGCTACATAGAAGCAGTCTACAAAACCTGCAGTGAATGTGTATTCTTTGCACATTTTAGTTAGCCTATGCATTTATTTATCCAATAATTTTTTGGGTAAATTAATTATCTATTTAAAGGCATTCATGTATGGCTTTATCTATTATCTATCTATTTTTGGAGTTTATCCTACTGTACAATTGAATAGTGGAATGGGTCACAGGACTAAAACTAACAAATACTCAATTGCCTACTTTTCATTTTATGGCATGAAAATTTAAAGACATTGAATTTTGGCACAGAATAACGTATGGCAGCTTCAATAAAAATGAAAAACAATTGTCACATCAGAAAAACCCTAGAAGTGTTCACATAGTCACCTTTACTGTCCCCATTCATTGTCTATGGAGCAGCTCAAGTTTTTGAATTTGGATGACAAGGCAGGTTTATTCAAAGTGGATACGTTACTGCGGGAGATTCTGTAATTGAATTCAATACCATTCCCAACAATGTCTGTGATTTTAATCAAGTACAAATGTGCCGTGTGTCTAATTTCCGCAGTAGCACAGAGAGTGAAGATAGAGAATCCAGAGAAAACCGAGTGTTTGGCAAGCTATCATCTGATTATTGGAAAGCACCTTCTGGGATGAAAAAGATATCAATACAGGCCCTCAGTGAAACTGATCCACCTTGAATAGTGCTTTGAGAGGAAGTTTTCCGTGTTTGCAAATTCCTATTGACTGCAGGCACCCAGAGGAAACGATTTATACCCTACAAACTCTTCAAAATTAAAACCTGTTATGCTTATTTCCTCGTTCTTAAAAAAAGAAAGAAAGAAAAATGATAATTGAACTCAGAATGAACACCCCTCTGAGAGATAGTTGGATGAGAGAGCTATACTGCTATGACACTTTTTCATACTTGGTGTTTTGAACCGACTGCGTTAAGATGGCGAAAGAACAGCTAGGCTTTGCAGTTGCATCCAATTCTGCCCAAATCTCCTGGCAACCATGACTGCCACAGCACCATCTTGGAGGACTCATTCATTTGGCTGTTCTAATAGTGGCTAAATATACAACAACTGGGCTAGAAAGAGAACAGCAGCTGACAAAAATAAAAGTTAGCTCTCTAAGTAGCGTGGTAGTTAAAATCCATGGTCTGATGAGGTACATTTGTTTCCAAATTTAAATTACCCAAGAATTTTGGAGAATTTTGACAAACTGACAAGGTGACGTTATCTCAACACAAAATCGGCCGATATCACAATGACGAAATAAACATTTGTCATCAATATTAACCATAGGCCTATCTACTCAATTCTGCAATCAGCTGTTCTCGGGCATTGTTATGAAGACGTCCAATATGGCTGTAGCAGAGTTACCTGAAATTGTCATGAACTCTATATTTATTATGATTAGTTTAGTCTTGTGTGCTCCTACCCACCACAACTGCCCTCAGCGTTGTTGCCTCGTTAGCCCTGCCCTGCTCTGAGTTCATCCCCTGACCAATCAGTTCTCCCTGTTCCTCCCTCCCCTGTCTGTAAGCCTCCTCAAGTCATTGTGTTTTCTTACTGTGTGTCCTGTACCTTGTTTGGTTCTGTGACTCCTTCAGTAAACCATTTTTGTTCATTCCTGAATCCAGCCTGCATTTGGATAGCTCACTCCATGACAGAAATGCTGCTATAGGTTAAGGAGGTGTACAAGTAGCCTAATTGTAGACCTATTATGGTGTGTGTGTGTGTGTGTGTGTGTGTGTGTGTGTGTGTGTGTGTGTGAGAGAGAAGCGGAAGAACATTGTGTGATTCTGGTGGCCTCATCGTTCATCTAGCTACCGTAGCGCTTCCCTTGAAATCAGTCACTATGAATGCGTTGGCCAGCAGCCTGCCCTTCAGCCTCTCATCAGAGATGCTGGCTCCACTCTGTGTGGTTGGTTGGCGTTTCGGTCCAATCATTTCTTTTCTTGGTGCCGTGTTTAACTTTGAACCACCTAGTCTAGTGCATTTCTCAGGGTTTTTTGAGGTCTACTAGCTGTCCTTCAATCAGTCATCAGTGATGCTGAGGTCTACTAGCTGTCCTTAAATCAGTCATCGGTGATGCTGAGGTCTACTAGCTGTCCTTAAATCAGTCATCAGTGATGCTGAGGTCTACTAGCTGTCCTTAAATCAGTCATCGGTGATGCTGAGGTCTACTAGCTGTCCTTAAATCAGTCATCGGTGATGCTGAGGTCTACTAGCTGTCCTTAAATCAGTCATCAGTGATGCTGAGGTCTACTAGCTGTCCTTCAATCAGTCATCGGTGATGCTGAGGTCTACTAGCTGTCCTTCAATCAGTCATCAGTGATGCTGAGGTCTACTAGCTGTCCTTAAATCAGTCATCGGTGATGCTGAGGTCTACTAGCTGTCCTTCAATCAGTCATCGGTGATGCTGAGGTCTACTAGCTGTCCTTAAATCAGTCATCGGTGATGCTGAGGTCGACTAGCTGTCCTTAAATCAGTCATCGGTGATGCTGAGGTCTTCCTAGCTGACTCTCAATATGTGCAGCCAACCAGAGATGTTCTTCAATCATTTGTTTGTGTTATGACCATCTAATGACCATCTGGCCTGCGAATACAATGACTGATTCATCATCGGGGATACAAAGCCCATGTCGTTGTGACTTTCTCAATCTGTGCAGCTAGCCATCTCTTCATGGGCGTTAAACGTTAAAGGTCACAGTCTCCCTCCGCCCCAAAATGTTGCAGGTTTTCCAGCTACTGTTACTCTTTCCATTTGTGCACTTCCCTCTGTTGTTTTCAACGGTGCCTTTCCTCTAATTGTCGAGTGGATCAATTTCATCAGACCGTCCAAATCAGACACACCAGACTCTCTAGCGTGTCTGCTGAAATTGATGAATTGATGGAATCGATTGCTACAGCAATCTAAGCAAGACTTGCTGTTCTGCATGTGCATGGACGGTAGGACTGGCTTATTTACATTGACTCACCACCATGCATGCTAAAGCGCCGGCTAGCAGTTCTCAACATACGTGGGGTTTTCTATGCGATATTGCCGCTAACAATTTCCCTTTCTAATTGATCAAATATGTCAGGTGCTGGCCAGCACTCCTCACTTTATTCACGCTACAGTTAGTTTGCATTTGTCCCCTGATCATCAATCAGCCAACTGAGCTGCATGGCGACTTCTTCATTAGCATTCATCCTCAGTTGTCAGCTACTTAGCATTGCCCTGCAATTACTTACTATTTACCCACTGTGCAAAATGACCTGTTTAATTCAATGGTTGCTTCTTCCTTTGCCCCTATGTCATTTCCCTGGGGAGCAGAATTGGGCTGACACTAGTGTGATTTTGACATGCGCACAGTTGTAGTTTTTCAGTGCGCACTGGATGACCTGACAAGCCGATTGGCTTAATTACTTAATTACAAGCTCTATCTAATTACTACTGCAATCAGAGCTCGCTGCAAGAGATCGTTACCTCCGCCGTCTTGTTGGACCTAAAGCTGACCGAAAATGTAAGCAAGTTAGAGAGAATTGGCCTTTACGGTTAATACAAATTCGTTAACCTATAAATAGTACAATATCCGTCCAAATGTGAGAAGCAGATAGGCGAACCTGGCTCATAATGGTTATTTTTAAAATGACACGTTGTCCCTTTGAAATTCCTTTGTCATTATATTGTGTTGCATGGGAGGGATTTTTGCATTTCTCCAAATGGTTTTCCAGCCAACATCAGCATTTCATTTTGTTTCAAGGTTCTCTTTCATATTTTGTCAAATTTATTTCAGGCATTGGCTCGGGCTACAAAAACAAGGTCATATTGCTTTTTATATGGGTCTCATAAATCTCCAGTCCAAGTGCAGGCAATCAGTCCGTTAGCCTATATACAATATCTTGACTAGATTCCAAAACACTTGGAAAGCCTAGGCCTAATTACTTAGCCTGTGTGTGTGTGTGTGTGTGTGTGTGTGTGTGTGTGTGTGTGTGTGTGTGTGTGTGTGTGTGTGTCTGTGTGTGTGTTCGCTGTTGATCAGCTGTTAATTTGCAGTTACCAGCAGCTACTTCAATAAGACAGGGCGGAGCTTGGGGTGCGGGGCTAGCTGAGACACAACATGAAGACAGAAGCATGAAGGTGGTGAGAAGTAGCTCCCCCCCCCCCCCCCCCCCAGTGTTGGGCTGAAAAAATGTGATCTCAAAATTCACCTTTTGTTTTGTGTTTGTTTTGACAGAGAAATGAGCAGTGCGTCGACAACAGGCCAGGAAGAAAACCCAGGAAAAGAATACAAATTAAAAAATAAACAAACCCTATAGCCCAAGAGCGTGATATCTGATAATAGCCTTGGAACTTTTTGTTGTGGTTTTTAATCTCAAATCAAGCCCTGCGGTTCAGTTCATCCAGGGAGACAAACAGTCTGGAGGTAACAGATGTAATTATTTTATTCAATTTAAACCTTAAGCCAAAAAGCAGCCATCCCTCTGACAGATTAGATTTGATCTCCACCCACACCCCCTCACCCACACACCCACTCAGCTTGTCTTATGTGGGGTAACAGTAGTCATTATTTTTGAACGAGTGCACAGTGCCTGTGAGCGAGGCAGGATCAGGACGGGCAGGGGTGGGTTCTCACAACAGAGGCCTCCCTCCGCAGCACATCGACGCTTTAGCCGAGGGGAAAACAGGGAGACAAGCGTAGCATCTCTGTATCGGAGCCATCCAGGGTACTTCTCTCTGTCTTTGATTTGAAAGATCACCATTTTTACCTCCACGGTGACTCCCAATAGCTCTCGAGCGGCTGGATCCGCACTGCGCGTTCCTACTCCGGGCAGTTAACGGCGCTAGCGTTTCCGAGGCTCTCCGTGCGCTCGCTGAAAAGGGGGGCTGCGCTGACCTAAAGATGATTGATGACGGGAGATTAGCGAGGCGTGCCAGAAGGCATCGTGCCCTCGTATTAAGACGGCGCACTGAAGGCGTGTGTGGACGCAAAAAGGGTGAACCATGCCACTGAGTAGCCCCTAACTGACAGTCCAATAGAAAAGAGAGACAGCAGATACGGGAGAGCGTCGTCGGTATAAAAGGATGAAAAAGGGGCAGAAACGAACGCAGTGTCTCTTTAGCGCGAGGTAAAGGAGGGTCGACGACGCATTCTCAGCTGCTATAGGAGGCTCCTCCTCCTTTTCCCATGATATACAATGTGCCCTCCAAATATGGTCAACCTCGGCTGCTGACCGAACCGCCGCGGGAAGTCGTGGGAACTCCTGGGTCGAGCTACCGCGGACGTATCTCTCTCTCTCTCTTTCTTCCACCACCTGCTGTGAGTTTTCAGACCAAAGAAGATGAGCGTTGCTCTTAATGCGATGTGTCGGTTGCTTTGGCCTTGTGGCTTATCAGTCATTTATAGGCATTCATCATTAAACAGCTCTGCAGAACCTGGCCGTACCAAAGGATAATAATGGGGGAAACGATTCACTCGTTGACCGGTTTCCTCTGCTTTGCCTCTTCTGTTTCGTCGCCATCGGGCGTTCAGAGCGCCCCCTCCCAATTAAAGAAAAGAAAAAAATGGCAAATGGAATAAACAGTGCAGGTAATTACTTCTATATGGCAAAGTGGTCTTTGACTAGTAGCAAGAGAGGTGAGAATTAAACCCAATAGGTAGAATAGCAAAGAACATCGATCTCAACTGAAGGTACAATGAGTTTGATTGATACGGTGTCATGTGATTTTAACCACTATCAAAAAGTAGTACCAACACACAGAGTACAAAACTAGTCCTTATATACCCAGCTCCACTCAAGCTATATTATGTTATGCACGAAAGTTTACCATACCCCCCCAAGTCCCTCCCCTGTCCTTGCCACGGCTGTCCCCACCGCTCACAACCCCACAACATCCACGACCCCCCGCAACTACATCTCCCATAGTCCTGTGAGGGTGGTGCGCGTTTCCTGTAATCCAATCAGGAAGTAGTGTTCCATCTGAAGCTATTCCAATGTAAAAGGGGGGAAGGAGGGGAAGGGGGTGAAAATTATTCTTAATAATGACATAATCAGCAGAGCAGCCATCAAGCAGATAAATTGTCATGCGCATCGTGCTAAAAATATCCAATTATCCTTTTGTCCCCCAGCTCTCTGTGTTGAAGTTGTAACTGCCAGAAAGCCGGGTTTGTTGGATCCCCGCTTCCCTCTGGTTCAGTCCTGCTGGCAGATTTGCAGTATTACGCCCCCCCCAGAGAAGAGGGCTTAAACAGCATTGGTGCTTAGTGTACAGATCTAGATATGTAAATAGGTTCTATACAATAAAATTGTTCCCAATCCTCAAAAATAAATGGATGAAAAGTATCTGTGACATTTTTCTCCACCCCTCAAAATGTTTTCCGTTGTGCATACAGGTTGTTCTTTTTTCTTGAAGTTCTCTGTCCTTCCCGGGCTGCCCTCCTCTCCTTATGTTTTTCTTATCTTACATAGCCTCCGTTTATGAAGTTAACACATGCCTAAATTGGTTTTGCGCGGCAGTGTCTACTCTCTGGCCCACACGAGAGTCATCTGCAGCTCCGCGCCGCAGGAAAACAATATGTTTTCTCCTTCCTCTTCGCACCTCCGAGGCGTTTCCGATGCTCCATTCTGCTCGCAGATAATACTGTCAAGCAGTCATTTGTCAAAAGATCCCGAAGGCCATATCTGTCGCTAGAAAGAAAAAGTACTTTAACTTGTTTTGCTGCAATACCAAAACAAAAACAAAAATAATAACAAGAATAATAATAATAAGAATAAAAACATCCTCCTCTTTGTTTTAGCTTGTGAGGTTGTTTTTCTTCAACTCCTTATTTTATCTGAAACATATTTTATACTTTTTCCCCCCCCCTTTTTCTCCTCGTCTCGTATTTTTCTACAAAAACATAATTATTCTTTTTTTTCCTGGTCCCCCCGAACACACAAAAAAAAAATCCATTCACGATATTCCCTCAGGTCTTAACAGGGTATAGTAGAATCCCAGTGTAATTCCACGGGTGTGTCTGGCCACTCCGGGCTGGCTTCTCAGCTTCCTGATGTATCTGTGTCCGTCAGCATGTCGGCGTCTCTCACAGTACGTCTCTGCGTCAGCGATAGCGTTAGCTCGTAGCCTCCAGCCACCAGAGTACCCCCCTTGCCTGCTTTGGTGCACGCGTCCGCAGGGGGCGGGGCTATACCCGGGTGGTGGAGTGTGAGTGTGGGTGCGGGTGGGGCAGGGTGTTATTCTGCCCGCTGCTGGGGAAGGTGTTGAAGGTGTGGAGCGAGGCCAGCCCCCCCATGGAGCTGGGGATCATGGTGATGGTGTTCGGCGTCATGAGCGGGATGTCGTCGGGCGAGCGCCTCATGGCCAGAGTGTAGTCTGGTGGGCAGGCAGTCCTCAGCACCAGGGAGTCGCCCACCACCCCCCGGCAGTCTCGGTCCATCTCCGAGTGCTGCTTCATCTGCAGGGACATGATCTCCTCCTCCTGGGTGTGCAGGGCCAGGTCGTTGGCGTTGGAGCTCCGCTGGGGGCTGCAGCGGCGGTGCACGTCGTGCCGGCGCTTGTCCTTCTTGTAGTAGAGCGCGGCGAAGGCCAGGATGTTGAGGAAGAGCAGCGAGGCGCCCACGGCGATGGTCACCGACAGCTCGGTGGAGTAGTCGCGCTGGTCCACCAGGTGCGGCTGGTTGTGGCTGTCGTGGCTGTCGGTGGGGAACGGAGTCGGGTGGGGACGCTTGGTCGCCAGGACCTTGGTCTTCGGGGTGCGGTTGGTCGCCTCCGGCGGGGACATCTGAGGGGTAGGGATAATAATCACTATAGGGATGGGACAATACTTGTCTCATGATACAATTCAATTATGCAGGATGGGGTTCACGATTCGATGCGACCAAGACACAATTGAATAATAAATAAAAGTTCAATGACAACAATGTCTGATTGTGCAGATTTCTGTTGATTTCGGAGTCACACATCTTTCTAGCAATGGAATGTAAACAACAATAGAAAAATGGCATTACAAAAAGTGAATATCATCGTTTATCACCGTTGTGTCTGCTCCATCCTCTGCTGTTGATGTGCTGTGCTGCAGTACTTTCACTCAGTCAAATTCCTCGTTTGTAAATGATGCTTACTCAATATGGCGATTAAAATTAATCTTGAATCTTTAGATGGAGAGTTTATGAAATTGTGATGGGCAAGCCGTCTCATTTGTGATTATTACAGTAGTATACAACCGAGTTAATATCACAATACATATTGTCAGATTTTTTTTATTTATCTTCTCATCCCTAGTATAACTATCAATGTAGTTGGCTGGAAAATGTTGGTGGGGAAAATCAGCAAGTAACATTCTCCCATCCCTCAATAACTACTGTTGAGGTGCCCTTGAGCAAGGAACTGACCCTTCAACTGTTCCAGTGGAGCTGGCCATGGTTTGGTTTTCTGGCATTTAAACAAGTATTATGAAGCATACTTGAACACTTGCTAAATTATATTTGTATAGTGGTTAAAGGGACCACACCATCCATTCCAGTTTCACCTGCATGTGATGCTGCCTTCAGGTGCTGCTACAGTAGCGTAATGATGTTGTGTTGAGCTGGGAAAGTGAGAACGCCTGACGTGCCGAGATGTGAGATTTAGGCAGCGAAGAGCATGGAAGCCCCGTCAACAAGTGATATTATAAGTGACGTGTGTGACAACTTTGGCTAATAATTAATACATCAATTGCCTGAGGTGAAGTTTCTCCCCTTCATTCTGCCGCTGTTGCTCTGTGCCACTTTATTCCAAAATACAACAGGCAATACCTTCCTTTTTTTATCTATGTTATTTCCAACCAGAAATACTTGAAAATGCAACAAGTCTCATCCTATTCAAACTCAGGAGCTTACAAGGAGCTCTTGAAGGCAAGATGTCCGGCCAAATAACCACCTGAATATTACATTTGGTTCGTTAATTTTTCGTCAAGTGTTTGAGCTGCAGATAATTTAGGACCAACCTTGGTGGTGGTGGGGATGAGCTGGGTGACCTCGTTGAGGCTGTGGAGATGAGGAACCAGCTCCAGCCACAGGTTGACCTGGGCAGAAGATGAGAGGAACAGAAAAACAGACTTCAGTAGAGCAGAAAAGAACAGGTCAAAAGCAATGCTACACCTACCAAAGGCTATTATGTTACTGTAAAGGGTATGTGTGTGTGTGTGTGTGTGTGTGTGTGTGTGTGTGTGTGTGTGTGTGTGTGTGTGTGTGTGTGTGTGTGTGTGTGTGTGTGAATGTGAACAGAGAGCATTGCTCTCGGTGAGTGAGTGTGCAAATTGTACTTGCCCACTAACCCACAGCTCATACCTTTCAGACCCATTTCCATCCTCACATAGAGTCTGAATGGAGGATAATAGAGATGATATGAGGATAGCTGCCAAATATCCTTACCAGGCTGCTGCCCAAAATCCATAAATCCCACTGCAGGTTGACTTACATCGTGTCCGGTTCAAAAAGGCCACGTTTAAAACAGCAGAGCAACATTAAAAACCATACATACAATAACATGGGACTCTAATTGTGACCTGACTGCACCTTGTTGGCGCGGTAGTGCTCCTTGACGCGAGGCTTCAGCCCGATGTGCAGGTACAGCTGGTCTTTCTGGTTGTAGCGGGTCCACGCCACCTCCTCGAAGCGGTTGGGCTTGGTGTGGATGAACTTGGTGTCCTGAGGAACTGGCTGGTTCGGGTCCCTATGGAGAGTAATGCAGGATGGAGCCACCAACATGAGAATTCTAGGACTGGTAAGATGTCCCAATAAGGTATCTGAATGGGTTAATCAAAATGGTTTCATCACAAAGCCCTACACATGGGTCTTGACAGTCACATTACCTGGCAAATAAGATGGATTCTGAAACTTGTCACCTTGTGGTTGTTATTATTTATTGAGTGGGACAGGTAGAACTGAAGAGCAGCAGTCACTCAGTGGACTGGACCTTTTGAGACTTGACTGGTTGGTTATTCAAATTTTAATTAATTTGGACACCTCCCCTGGGCTAATCAATGTAGTTTGATCAAAGGTTTAATCAAAATTCACTCAGCAGTCTGAGATATGTGTGACGGACGGACAAACAAACAGATTTGGAGACTGATCCATGCATGCAAGCAGCAGCGACTACTTACAGTATACATATACATATACATATACAGTATATATATATAAAGAAACATATCTATAAATGCTATTTAATGATATAAATTCCACCTATGTGGCAACAATAGTTTTGTCACAACAGGAGATAAATCATTTATTTGCCCACACAAATAAGAGAGAGAAAGAGAGAAAAGAAAAAATGACGTCTGCTCAAGTAGCCTGCTTGAGAGTATCTAGTAAAATACAGTCGATCGCCTCAAAGATGATACTGATGGGAAGCGAAAGTCTTAAGAAATCCAATAACTTCAATAATGTTCCCTTGTGAGTTTTTTCCATTTCATTTTTCTGGCAGAATTGTGACATTGTGTAAATGTCGCCTCGATCACGTCTCATTTTGAACCTCCTCACACATCATTTATGCAACAGGTCGTTTCAGCCGAGGAATGTGTTTAAAGGCAACAGGCAATTCAGCCGTGCTCTCATAAAGCCCATGTTTCCTATTCACCTTAAGTAGAAGAGACCGTCTGGCTTGAGATGACTAACAGGAAGTGTAGACACAATCGGAAAGTTCTGATCGTGTCTTACACTTCCTGTGACTCATAAACCTAGTCTGACTCATATTTGAGTCCAACTAGGTTTGACCAGGTGAGTCAGACTAGTTTGAGCAGCAGGTAAAACAGCCGGCGTTTTGAACAGGAAGTCGTGACACAACGGGTCAAGTGGGCGGGGCTACATAAGGTGAATAGGCTGCTCTGTCAACTTTTGAGGCAACCAGTGAACTAGTGAATCCTTAGGCAACCAGTGAACTAGTGAATCCTTGATTCTTGAGTATGTGTGCTACTGTTAGTAACCACTGAATAAAAGCCATCATACTCCCAGGGGCCGTTTCTATTCTGGGTACTTAGGTCAGTGATACCAACCCCCATGCAAACGACCTTCTTATATTGAATATGTACAAGTTAGCTACAGACCAGAGCACTTTCTGTGCAGAATCCAGACCCACTTCCCACTCAACTCGGAGCAGAATGGAGCCACGTGAGCTATGGAGGCCCATTCAGAGCCCGGCGAGCGCCCCATTGTCTGAGAGAGGGGCCATATGGAGCGAGCCAGACCTCATCAGGAACATGCTTAAGCATTCAAAGTGCCGGCATCAATCTCCCAGGTAGCCGGCGTTCCACCTCAATTTGCCGTTATATATGTAGATCATTAGTGTCTCTCCGGTCCCCTCAGGGGGCTAGTGGGCAGTGCGCAGACAGACAGAGCCAATGTCCCCCCGCCATTACGCTCTCGAAAAAACAATGAGTGCCATGACTATCTGCTGCTGAGAGGCAATGTGAGACAGAGGGTAGAAAAAAGGATTTTAATTTTGTCCCCCAACGAGGATGCCACTCTTCAGGCCACGACCATTAATTAAGAATGTATTTGAAGATAGGTAGTGGGGGGGTATCTGTGTGGAATACCAATGACCCTGTTTCAGCCCATGAAACATTATCGCAGCTCCGCCATTCTTGCTTATGGAGGTTAATACAGAGCAAACCCAATCACAATGAAATTGCCAACTGCACATTATGGGATGGTAATTGCATGTTGATCAAGTGCCTCTGCAGTAATTGCCCACAAAAAAAATGTGTTGTAATAACCCCGTTCACCGACCTCTCACAGGACCACATTATGCACGTGAATGCATTTTGAAGCTTGTAAATCAAGCTGCTCCATAGACGAGAAATGGACGACAAAAAATGTGTGTATCAGGAGAGCGTTTGAGTTTATAAACCCAAATGAACGATATTGTACCCTCGTATATTAACACGTTCAACCGCAATAAGTGCAATCTTCTCTTTCCAGAAGATCCCCCTTGCTGCTTTTCCCCGTGACATTTATTTCCTGTTTGATTCTCTCCAGACGACATTCTGATGACATCAGAGGTTTGAGGTCGTTCTCGGCAACCTGATCGTACCCGGTCTTGGCGAAGTTGGTCCAGTAGGTCATGACCACAGCGCTCAGCATCACGTCGTTCTTGGAGAAGTTGCAGGGAAACAGCTCTGTGGGGCCGATCATGGGCAGGCCAAACACATACGGGATCTCATCCCCATGCGCCGCGTCGGCCCACGGCGGCACCTAATGATCAACACACCAACCCAATTAGATTGGAATTATTACTTTTATGGTACAAATACTCAACATCAAAAGGCATTATTTTGCACCAGAGACACAATTGTTACTGCGATAATTCACACAGACACAGCGAGATCAAAAGAAGTGGAGAATATTTTTCAAGAATGAAAGAGGAAAGTTTTTAATATTATTTCCCCTACCATTACTGGACCATTATTCAGAGACAAAACAGATGGGAGAGAGTGGGCTGAAAAAGGCTTTGTGTTGTAAATCAATCTCCCTTTGTGGCATATCGGATTTCCTCTCAAACCCAACTGGGTGGCTCATAATGCAAAATGCAGAGGGGAGGCCACTAGAGGCTGGCAGTCTTCTGTGTGATGGTGTTGTTTCATTATGGTAATTATACTAATGTCTCAAAATTAATGTGCTGGTAATTTATAGACGCTGAAATGCTACACATAGCACGTAGCACCTTTAATCATATTACATACAGGCAATGCCAAGTATGCTCTCTTACAGTCTATTACTGGATGGCTTTTCTCTGTGAGCTGTACAGTTACACAGGGGTGGCCAAACTACGGCCCAACGGCCAACTGGGGCCCGCTGCCCGTTTTTAAGTGTGCCATGAATTTAGCAAAAAAACAAACAAACAAACAAACAAAAAAAAGCTTTTTTTCGTTTTTCGAAAAAGAAAGAAAGAAAAACAAACAAACTTTTTACCCTGACCTGGTCTAGTTTTTTTTTTTGGTCAATTTTTAATACTGAATTTTGGTGAAATGATCTCTGTCTTAACCTGTTGGCACAGGAAAAGAAAATTTGAAAACATACAGAAATACCCATTGTAATAGGTGAGCACATCAATAAACTATGCGTCATATATTTATTTAGGTAGAAATACAATTTTTGATGGCACAAGGGTTTCTGGTTTAATTTCCCCCCCTGCTTTCAGTCTAAACAGGTTGAAAACTAGCCTGGTAAACCGCCCGTCACGTGAACTCACATTTAATTTGGTTCTCCGTGACGGTCTGGACCCGCACAGGCAGTTAAGATGATTGGTCGAGCCATGCCGGCTCGACCAATCAGCGGCGGCCGTAGGCGGGCTCTGGCTCGTCTGGGCAAGTAGTGGGTACATGGTCTTTGTAGTTCTTTTCACTCTCAACATGGCTGCCGCCGCGGAAGTGACAGGCAGTCTGAATGAAATTGAATGTAACGTTCCCAATTCTATGTATTAAATTCTAAAAAACGACCCTCAACATTTGGGAAGGCTAAGCCACACAACTAGTTCGTTATAATCTGACTAAATGCTTCGAAGGTGACTTTACGACCGCGAGGACTCAATCACTGAATACCACGGAGATCATCCACACAGGCACCTTCGGCGATCTGATTGGTTGAAGTTAACACCCACCAGCGGTGATAGACAGATGGGTCATCCAATCACCTGCCAAGTAGCTTGGACAAAGTGCCCGCCTCCGTCAGCGGGTCTGGTGACTTCATTCCCAGATCGACTGGTTTAGTGAAACTTACAGTATGTGGAGCTATACCGTCCATCTGGCAGCGTCAGGTTAGTTGAAAACTGCCGCGCTTAATATTGTTTGGCCCCCACAACCAAAAAAGTTTGGCAACCCCTGGAGTACAGGTTTAGCTGCATTTTGTTCCTGTCTTATCAAACTGTTAAAGACATCTGAGAAAATGTAATAGAAGCTTTGTGGAGAAGCCATCACATTATTTCTGACGTGTTGATACATGTTGTGACCTCTATGACCTTCCAATCCTGAGGTACGGCCCCTTTTCCCTAGCCCCGCCCACTTCCTCCCCCTCTCCCACATCCCCCTAGACACCTCTCGAATCCTGACTCTTTACCACCTTCCTATTCCTAGCTACAACCCCTCTTCCCTAGCCCCGCCCCCTAGTCTCATGCTACAAATGGATGGACGGACTGACGGACAGACAGACACACATGTCACGTATAGAAGCAGCTGCACCGCTTAAAAAAGGAGTCGTAGCCTTGAATACTACCCAGAATCGCCCACCTGTTCTGTCTGACAGTGATGGTAGAAGGCGTAGAAATAGGTCGGCGACCCAAAGCTGGAGTGCAGGTCGGCTGTGGCGACGGCTGGCGCCACCCACTGGTGGTCAGTGAACAGTGCCAGCAGTGTCTTGCGGCGGGTCTCGGCGTTGTGCCGGTCGGCCCAGTCGGTGTACATGAACTTGATGGTCTCCCGCAGGATGTCTTTGCCCTCTGGGTAGCCGTACAGGTCGTCCACGAAGCTCGACACGGCGTAGTCAAAGTCGTTGGCCTGGACGCCGTTTTCGTTGTCGACAATCAGCTCCACGAACTTTAACCCCTCGCCCTGGTTCACCCCCAGCATGATGTCGTAGTTCAGGAACTCACCTGTGAAGGTGCAGTGCAGAGATAGTTGCGAGAGTACAGAGAGGGAGAGAATTAGTTCTTTAATGGCTGGAAATTGGAATTAGTTGTTGAACAGAAAAGAGATTTTACTGCCTTAATAAGGCAGTAGAATCTAAATTATCATCACATATCTGTATAGTAAGTATAACAAGCATGCAAGCATGTAATATCAACACATCGACCATAACCAATCAAAAGCCCAAACACTCTGACACTACTGACATATGACTATGACTAGACTATGACTCTACTGACTATATTTTAATTAAAAATTAAATAAAATAAATACATCAAATACATAATAATAATAATAATAATAATAATAACACTCGTGGGTGATCTGTCAACAATCTGCAGAGGTTTCCTGCAATCCTTGTTTCATGGAGTCTCCATGTCACAGTGTTCGGCAAATCGCGGACAACTGGGAGGACCTAAGCAGTTCTCTGTACGAATAATTGCGCTAAGCGTTTTATCGTATCGCCCCGCACCTTGCTCCATGAGTATCTGAGGGTCGTCGGGTATCACGTCCCCGTCGATCACGGGTCCGAAAGCGATGTGGTAGCGGGCCGGCTGGATGTCTTGGTCCACCAGCTCCTTGTAGTGTTTCTTCTGGAGACACTCCACCAGCTCCACGGTGTCCTGCAGGTTGCAGCCCACCTTGCGGGCCAGCATGCGGGCGTACTTGGCCGGCTGGAAACTGACCGCCCAGCTGGATAAAGCCGTGCCACTCTGGGCTATGGCCCGCTGGAAAAGGCCTAGAGACGGGACGAAGACGGGAAGAGTGAGAATCTAGGATACTGTACATGCATGAAAAGGAGCAGATTCACAAGCTTTCCAACAATGAACACACCTATCTTTGAAAATCAAACTTATCAAGTTTTTTTTCTGAATTGTCTTCCATTTTCTCCCCATTTGTACTTAGCCAATTCCCCCCTGCTGTCCCGGTCAATCTGTGGAGAGATCTGTGTCACCTGACAGCGAGGAGTTTCACAGGCAGGACGTAGTGTGTGGGAGGATCACGCTATTCCACCCCAGTTCCTCTCCCCCCGAACTAGCGCTAGTGCAGCGACCAGGACTCACACCCCACTGACTTCCCACCCACAGACACGGCCAATTGTGTCTGTAGGAATGTCTGACCAAGCAGGAAGTACCGCCGCCGGGAATTGAGCGGGTCTCCGCAGTGGTAGTAGGTGAATGTTTTTACTTCTACACGACCCAGACGAGACACCCCAAGATTCACACAAACTTTGGAACGATGAAAGCACCTGTGTTTGAAAATCACAGGGCATCAAACTCAGCAGGAACACAAAGTCAACCGAGAGAAGACATACAGTAAACAAATGAGACAGATTGAGATGGGCAGGAGTGAAGGTCACGCTCTCAAATTAAAACACCCGTCGAGCTCCAAAAGCAAAATGAGTCTTAAGTGGAGAAATCAATAAGGATCACTCAACATGGCCGCTCACTTTTTGAGACAAAAAACATCTGAATACCTTTTGGTTCGACACAGTCTTTGGTCTTGTATACCTTTTGGTTCGACACAGTCTTTGGTCTTGTATACCTTTTGGTTCGACACAGTCTTTGGTCTTGAATACCTTTTGGGTCGACACAGTCTTTGGTCTTGTATACCTTTTGGTTCGACACAGTCTTTGGTCTTGTATACCTTTTGGTTCGACACAGTCTTTGGTCTTGTATACCTTTTGGTTCGACAGTCTTTGGTCTTGTATACCTTTTGGTTCGACACAGTCTTTGGTCTTGTATACCTTTTGGTTCGACACAGTCTTTGGTCTTTGCCTGTAGTCAAACTTCATCCCTGCTGAGCCAAATGATCTCGGTGAGTAGAAAAGTTCATTTCCAACATGGTGAGGAGTGCAGGCTTGTCGCCGCAGCAACTCAACCGGTCCATTGCTTTCAGTTTGCTGCAATAGTCAGCAATAATGTGTATCACTACGCTGTTTTTCTTTTGCGGAGGGGGGGGGGGGGGGGTGTCTGATCTGATGGAACAGCCTGGAGGTGCAGTAGGCTATCTGCCAGGCGCTAGTTTTTTTACCTATTGATTTTCAAATTTAAAGGGACGCTTCAGCAGTTTTAGAAGCCAACTCTATTAATGGCTAATCAACCCCCTCTTAGGACGTGCCAAAGGTTTTTACATTAGAGCTCGCCTTTCTGTGAAACCGGCAACCGCGTTGTATGATCATTTATTAGCAATGCTAGCACAAGTCAATGGCGTGTGAAACCATACCTCTTTAAATTAAAAATCACTTGCAAGCCGTTCCAAATACTCCCATAGCTGTAATAGTAGGAATATGTAATAGAACTGTCTCAACGATTTTGAAAGTAGGTTTCACACACCCTATTGACTTGCACTAGCATTGCTAACAAATGCTAGCAGAAGAGGCTGCTGATTTATCTAACAATGTTTTCGTAGTGGACATGATTAGTAATTAATTATAGGCCTCTAAAATAACCGAACCTTCCCTTTAAACTTTTATGGGTTTAACTAATAGGTTGGTGTCAGTTTCACCTCTGTGTGTCATCATCCCAAAAAACATTGCACACACACACAAAAACACACGTTTACTCGAATGACAGTATACATGCACATTGTACACAGCATCTGTGCATTGTACATGAGCATCTATTTCTCTGCTGTTATGTAGTAGACACAGCTTGCTCGGTTGCTCCCAATACGTTTGTCATTTGTGTAACCTTGACTGAATATTTACTCTTCAGGCCGTTACATGTCCGAGCCAATAATTTATTGCCAACAGTGAGAAAAGCGCTCTCCCTCTGTCTTGCAGTATCTGTGACAACTCCTAATTTACTGTATACCATTATTCCCACGTAAGAATATAAAGTATAAATATGAAATATTTAATATATAAGCTCTCAGCAACTTCCTGCTGAGCAAGGTCTCCTGCAACTGCAAAAATCACTGTCGGGCAGGGCTCGACAACGGATGCGTCTAGGTGCGTCTAGGTGCGTGTGTGTGTGTGTGTGTGTGTGTGTGTGTGTGTGTGTGTGTGTGTGTGTGTGTGTGTGTGTGTGTGTGTGAGTGTGTGTCTGCATGTGTGTGTGTGTGTGTGTGCGGGCGCGCACGCGCGTGTGTGTGTGTGTGTGTATGTGTGTGTGTGTGTGTGTGAGTGTGTGTCTGCATTAGAGCTGGGCTCGGGCTGAATTTTCCTTACCGAACCCGACCGAGCCCGTCACATTATTAGCCGAGCCCGGCCCGGCCCGACAGGTGTCAATTGATAATCTGTCCGAGCCCGGCCCGAACCCCCTCCCTGATTTTTTTTTCCCCCCACGGAGCGCAGCAACAACAGCAACAACAGCAACAACAGCAACAACAGCAAATAGCGACCAGCCTAACAGCCCTATATAATCCCAAACCAAAATCAGTCCTCGTAATTCAAAGCAGTCAATGATTAATACGTAATGTACAAAGCAAAGCACCAAACAGCCTAATTCGTGCGTGCCGTGCACTGCCCACACACAATCCCACATCGCTGAAAGAAGTACTGCACGGTGTCTGCGACACCAGCGCTGATGAGCCTACACGCAGCTGACTCCGGGCAGAGCAGCAGAGTGCATGTCTGGGCTTGTTTCATTCGATGCCTTCAGGTGCTTTCATTAACGTAGTAAATTAGCTCAGGAGCTGATGATAGATTTTATTTGAAGGCAAAAACAAGTGACTGATTACGTGACCGAGCCCGGCCCGAGCCCGAACGCGACTTCAATAATTCTGTCCGAACCCGGCCCGTAAGTCGGGCCGGGTTCGGGTTCCGAGTCCGACGGGCCGGGTAGCCCTGCTCTAGTCTGCATGTGTGTGAGTGTGTGTCTGCATGTGTTTGTGTGTGCGGGCGCGCGCGCGAGTGTGCGTGTGTGTGTAGGTGCCTGCTTGCTTGCAAGACAGACAAAAAGCCATCCAGTTCTTCATGCTTGGAAAGCCTACAGTAGCTTAACAAAAACTAACTTGGCAGGATGACAGGTCACCACAATTCTGTCCAATGAGCTACTTGTGAGTCATGTGACTTTCGTTTACAAGTCCTGGTTCGGTTGTAATCGGAAAGTGAGAACCTAAACGAACCAAATACAAACATATAGCAAACTTTTCCACTATGGCTCAGACCGAAGAGAATGGATGGTAGATGTGATCAGATTTTTTTTTTTTTACAAAAAATTGACTACATTGAAACATTGATAGGGCGTAGTGCATGACGTGATGTGCGGGGTGGTTGACATGGGATGGAAGGATGGTTGCATCGCCGATAACCTAGAGCACCTGGCTCAAGGCACGCAAGAGTAGAGCTGCAATTTAATTAATTAATGGATTTGTTGTCAAATATTAAATTAATTTCCAACTATTTTGATAATCTAATCAGTTTGAGATTATTATTTTTTTACGGCAAACTTCTCTGATTCCAGCTTCTTAAATGTGTATATTGTCTGGTTTCTTTACTCCTCTATGACAGTAAGCTGAATATATTTGGGTTGTGGGCAAAACAAGGCATTTGAGGACGTCATCTTGGGCTTTGGGAAACACTGATCAACATTTTCACGATCGATTAATCGAGAAAATAATCAACAATGAAAATAACCGTTAGTTCCAGCCATACGCAAGTTTCTTCAGGCCAAAAAAGATTAAACCATTTGGGATTGTACCTTTGGTGGAGTTGCTCCAGCGATTTCCCTCTGAGTAGTGAGACAGGGTGAGGAGGTTGACGCAGGAAGCTCCGGCGCCCGAGCCGAACACGGTGATGCGGAGTGGGTCACCACCGAAGGCCGCGATGTTCTCACTGGTCCAGCGCAGGGCCTGGATCAAGTCCAGAAGACCGTAGTTCCCCTTGGCTGCCTGGTCCCCTGTACTCAGGAAGCCTGCAGGAGAAGAGGGAGGAGAGAGTTGGCATTGTTGACATTGTCCCATCTTTGTTTTGTTTGACCCAGCATCGAGTCAGGTAATGGCTTTTGATTCTGATGTCAGCGATAATAGTACAGTTACCAAAAAATAAGGAAATCTGATCGTTTTCTTCATCCTTTAGACTAGATGGGAAATGGTACAAAAGTAGCAAAAGTAGCAAAAGTAGTAGTGGGCTAAACATTCCCTCTACTTCGGGAAATGGACAACAATGTTGGACATCATGTTTGATTTCTGGATCATTGGCAGGACAGAAAACTGAGTTGAGGGTAAGAGAGGACGCAACCAAAGATGTTGAGGGTGTAACGGAAGGTTAAATCACAAGTAGTGTACCAAATTCCTGGTCTCCGGGTGTAATAAGTAAAGTACATGTATTCCGTTTGAATGCAAGTAATGAGTAACACATTTCTCTTTTAGTAATGTGTTACTCATACTGTAATGCAAGTACAAGTTCAAGTTCACTGTAAATATTGACCTCAGACAAAATATGCAGGTGAGGTAAGAATCCAGACAGGAAACTAGATTTTTTTTTTTTTTTTTTTTTACAATATGTTTGTAAAGATGATCTTATTACTATCTAATTACACTGTAAATACAAACAAAATTCAATACAACTTAGAGTTACTATTGATTTGGTATTTGAGGTCAGAATTTTTATCACAAATTGTATGAACACAATGATCTCAAATCACAAATATACAGAGTATAAAATAATAATCTTAACACTCTTTTCCTTAACAATAACAGTGATGTGTGCTGATTTCAGATGCACACCAACACACCAATAATATGGTGGATGCATATGCAAACGTACTGCATGGTAAAATATATTTTACTTTCATAGATCGAGAGTTAATTACACCCCTCAAAATGGGAAGTGAAGATCGCTGGGGACAGAACTATTTCATATTTGGCTCATTTTCCTTTTGATCTCCTTGATTAAAATAATAATATTCTACTTTTGGCCCATACGGGCATAACGGTCTGTAGATAACGAGGCGTATTTCTCTGTTGTACAAGGAAAACCAACAAGCCGACTCTCTTTAATAATTTGCTGCAATAAAACAAGAGTTATTACCCCATAGAGCCACTTAAAGTGTGGACACGCTAAATATAACACAGACAGTGTGATTTTGGAGGGGGACATATCCCTACAGCACTATAGTCTGACACACTGGAAGCAGGCTGCGGGGGATAAGATCTGCCATTGGCTTCGACCATTTCAGTCGGAGCGGAATCAGTGTTGCCAGATGGCAAATGTTGAATTATCGCACCAGAGGGTCAAAATTATCGTTTTTGGAGTGAAATTATCGTACGCCCCCTCCCTAGCGCGGCGCGCCGCAACGCTGAGCGGAATGGAAATCCATTTCTGCTCCCTGCGTGTCGCTCTCAAATGCCTCCGCCGCTGGGAAACAACAACAACAACGCTAGCTAGCAAGCTAGCTAGCTGCACGCTGAAAATGGCAAGTTTTGACGAAGATTTGGATTGTGCAATAAAGCAGGCCTGCTTGGTACTGTACTTTCGGTGGTTGCTTAAAACAAGATTGTTTTTCCTTGTTTTTCTTACTCTATATAAGACTTATCGTACTAAATACAAGATATTCTTAGATATTTTCATTTGATAAGATTTCTTTTTTTTTCGGCGTCGGTTGTCTGCCTTTTGGTTCGGGAGCAAAAAACAAAGAAAAAAGATAATTCATTGCAGTATGCACTCCTTCCTTCCCCTCCTCATCAGGCTGATGGCAAGCTAAGTTTCCTAAAGAAAATAATGGTGCTGTAACACTTTCTGTGACTACCATGCCTTTATAGGGAATTGTAATGCGCTCATAGCCAAATGCTAAGAAGAGAAAATGCATTATATCGGCACTCATACAATTATAGCTATAACTACAATGACTACACGCCTCTTATTAATATTTAGTACTAGCTGTATATCAGAGGTTGTCTGACAAGATTAAAATGTATCATAATGTAATCATAATAAGTATTATGTATTACAATTGTAAACACCTCAAAGCATTGTGCTATTATATCCTCTTAGTATACTTAAATGATCCATATCTTATTGTTTGTCTTAAATATAATGACGCATGTTAAAGAAACCATGCAACGTCATCAGTTACTAAATTGTATGTCTGCAAATGCATGTAAAAAAATCGAGTTTTTATTGTTTTCTTCGTAGATCGTAAAACGTGCACCATTAACACAAATGCAACATTCAGAAGAACCTGGTATGATTCATTGCAAGTTATATATCTGTAAAGGTTTCATGACGGCTTATATAATGCGTCAGTAGGCATCATATGTCTTCTAATTGACTACATTGTATAATCCCTTATGAGTGGCACATGTTCCCACCTCCTCCACTACACTACCTAATACGCCCACTGCTTCTCTCTCTTCTCCACCTGACCTCTGACCATCTCCAACTCACTGCTTCTCTCTCTTCTCCACCTGACCTCTGACCTATGTCCATCTCCAACTCCCCGTCCCCCTCACCCCCACCTCCCCCTCTCTCCCTCTTGCACAATTAACCCTCTCAGGTACCCGATGATCAATGCCGGCGCTGCTGCGGAACACCGAGGTGGGTAATGTAGTTCTGATGAGTTGAGGAGAACCCAAGTATACCCAGAGGAGCGGTCCGCTCTTTTAGAGCCATTTCATGTCCGATTTCCACGCTAAAAGCGCCATTACCTGCAGCAGGCATCCAGGGAATCCCCCCCCTCCCTCCATCCTTATAACTGCCCCTGTCCTTTCTTAACTTCTTATCCCTGACTGTGTGCTGACTAAATGGCGTGCTCATTACCGTGCCATCAGTCAACAGGGCGCTCCGTTTCCACAGGGACACATTGAGGCCACGTGTATGTATGGAGTATTAGGAGTAAGCGTGTTACTGCAGTCCTAAGTTGGAGTAAGGCACCATAGCGTGCAGATGACCGTGACTTTGTTTAGCACATTTGCACATTTTTCTTCCGGCAAAACTAGTGCTCTTTGGAAGCACTAGAATTTGCCCATAATGATAATAATATTAAAAACATGCATGTACTGTACAAACGCATTAGAATCATTCGCAGCATCAGGGGCTTCCCATGAACAACTTGTGTGTAGCATTGAGCAATTCTACATATTCACTCATATCATATAATCCTAATCATATCAGAGGAGACCACATCTGATTATTGCTGTAAGGCCAGTAGAGCTCAACAGTGATGTTTTTGGGAAAAAATAATACAAATCCTTATATATAAAGAGGTTTAAGCCTGGGAACAAGACAACCAGCCACCTACTGAAGTGAGTGACCATTTCACTTGGAGCAAAAAAAAAAAAAGAAGAAAAAAAGTGTGTGTGGGGGTCGGGGGGGATTTGGGGCGAGGGGGAGTTGGGGGGATTACATATTCAATATTTGTTTCACCTTTTTTTCTTTTTGCTGTTGCTCCAAGTGAAATGTTTTATGGTCACTCACCATTCAGTAGGTGGCTGGTTGGCTTGGTTCAGTAGGTTGATTCAGTAGGTGGCTGGTTGGCTTGGTTCCAGGCTTAAAACTCTTTATAGAAAGGATTTTTCGAAAGAATATGGAGAAAGTGAATGGGGAATTCTCTGATGGAAACGGGAGCTGGGAAGAAGTGGGCGGTCACTGTTGAGCTCTGTATCAGCCTCAGAGTATATCAGTAGGTATACAACCTTGGTGTTGTCCATAACACTTGACCTGAAGTGTATTGTGAGCCATCGTGAGTGTAAGCCTAGCCTAGTGGCACTATTGTTATAAATGACATGCATTACAGTAGAGTACTGTATGTGTCTGTCTGTCACGACAACATACATTACAGTATGTGTAATGGGATTGATGTGACTGCACGTCACGTTCTGCTATCAAACTCATAAAAATGTCTATATAATGTCTGAATGACATTCACACATAGTATAACAAATCATGAAAGTCTAAACTGACAGTTAATACACACTAGTTGTGTCTGTCCTCTAATGCTCATGTCAGTTGGAGCTATCTCCACACACATGCACAGCACAGACTGCAAAAAGCTTCTGTGATGTATTTTGTCATAATGTCATCAGCCCACCACACACACACACACACACACACACACACACACACACACACACACACACACACACACACACACACACACACACACACACACGCACGTTCCTTAGTCGGGCAGGACTGTTTAATTGAGTTCATTCATTTTCCATTTCCTTTCCACTGGCTTATTTATTTATTTATTTATTTATTTATTTATTTGTGTGTTTCTTGATCAACGTCTAATCTTGTGGAAGCACCAGCAGCCATCTAACAAGAGAGATTTTAATTGATTCAATTTAGCTGGTAGCTGGTAGCTGGTAGCTGGTAGCTGGTAGCTGGTGCAGCGATGGGCTGGGCAATCAAAGAGCAAGGCAGGAAGAATGATTAGCAAGCCACCAGTGGT
>NC_139632.1:38994047-39009047 GCF_964638095.1 Poromitra crassiceps
GAGAGAGAGAGATAAAGAGAGATAGGTAGAGAGTGAGAGAGATACAGAAAGAGAGAGAGAGATAAAGAGAGATAGGTAGAGAGTGAAAGAGATACAGAAAGAGAGAGAGAGATAAAGAGAGATAGGTAGAGTGAGAGAGATACAGAAAGAGAGAGAGATAAAGAGAGATAGGTAGAGAGTGAGAGAGATACAGAAAGAGAGAGAGAGATAAAGAGAGATAGGTAGAGAGTGAGAGAAGCTTGCCAGACATAAAAACAGAGAGATGCGGGTGGAAACGGCCACAGTGTACTCCAAATGATTTACAGTTGTTTTTGTCCTGCTTCTCTCCCTGTAGACAAACATCCTAGTCTAACAGGCAATGTGTTTGAGACAATATTCAAAATCTTGAATATTTTTGACCACTAAAAATCAAATATTCAGTGTATCTTTCAGAATTTTCTTCTTGCCTGGGTGGAAAATAGTCTCTTAAAACCATCCTTCTAACATAATCTCACAGGCTATTCTGTTTCACTCTATGCATCAGTCACAGCGATCTCAGCGGGTGGGAGTACTTGCCTTGACAGACAACTCCTTCAGCCAATCAGCATTGCCAAATCCAATACCAATCCACTCAGAAGAAAGGCGAGAGAGAAAAATGTATTTTCTGCTGAGAAACTGGTCGGCTGGTTTTTGTTTAATTGTTGTTTATTGAGGCTAGTTCTGCAATAGCTTATGGCTGTGTTTTCTCTATTAATAGCAGTAGCAATTAGCTCAAATGCTAATGCTACCTGTGTATGTGAATGGAGAAGGTTAGCACCATAGTGCCATGTTCCCCGGGATGCATAGTAAATTAAAAACACAGATTTGGGTGGTCTAACCAAACATTTGATAGATTTGGTAGTTTATTCAGTGGCAGAAACTTCCACCTCGGGAGACTTTCTCCAGCTCTCCCCAGCTACTTCTTCCTGGACTGAGGGCAGACTCGAAGCTACAGTGACTCACTAGCACCTCTTGAGCTAGAAGCGGAATTACAAGAATGGGCTGGGGGTTAATTTGGTGCCAATGCTAATTTCAGTAGATGCAACACAGTAGTAGTAGTAGTAGTAGTTTATTTGACACAATGTAAAATCCACATAAAAAAGCTTCAAATGAAGACAGTTTACATACATTAACACATGCCGAGGATTAAGTACACAATAAAGCCAAAGGCTTATTTCCATTGTGATCCTCTTCTACACAGACGTCTTGGACATAACGTCAAAACCGTTGTTTCTCAAGATCCTATTGATAATTCTAGATGATTTTTGGATGTTTTAAACTGAGAGTCTGGCAAAATCTTACACATTGCACCTTTAACAAATATTGGTCCCAATATCAGTATAACCCCAGCCCGCACACCTTGTCAACCCGCCTCCCCTCCCCTCCCCTCCTCTCCCCTTCCCTCCCCTCCCCTCCCCTCCCCTCCTCTCCCCTCCCTTCCCCGCCCCTCCCCTCCCCTCTCCTCCCCTCTCCTCCCCTCCCCTCCCCTCCGAGGGCATCTGGCTAAAACAAATGGTGCAGCAGCAGCTCCAAATATTTACCGTGCCTCAGCAGCGCCCCATCTGTATCTGCTCTCTCCATACAACAAGCCCCCGAAGACACCGCCACGCACACCGCCACGCACGCCGCCACGCACGCCGCCCTGCACACCAAGGGCAAGCGGCCGGGGAATATGCTGATGAGGCACGCAGCATTCCTCAGCCAAAGTAATGAATGCGGCGCTACAGGATATTCACTCATTCAACCTTTATTCCGACAGGGCCGGGGACAAACACCCGAGCCAGGCGCTCATTCTCAGGTGTGCCCCGTTTGCATGCTGACAGTCATAAGCAGGGTATAGCGCAGCGACGGTGCGTACTGTACGCCGGTGTGGGACTGTAGGGTGCATTATCATCTGAATGAACGAAATATGCAATCATAAAATAATGAAAATATGATGTATAGCGGGGGAAGGTTATTTTTGCAGAGGAAATATGCAAAAATGTGTGTTTTTTTTAAGCTAGACGCTGTGTAGATTTTGAGCTTATCCAATTGGTTTCCAATGGCTACTGTATGGGTCATTCTCCCAACCCATATAAGATCATGTGTCGATTCAATTCAAGTTCTGTAAGTGATGCTTTTCATGCTGTGTCACATTCAATATTTAATATAATTTTTAATTTATATTTAATTTATATAATTTTCTTTGAGGTATAATTGTTTTAGAACGGAATCTTCTTTATTGGGACAATAATTAACATTACAGGAGGAATCAACAATCAAGCCAAACTGCATTGTATTTATTTGCCTACCTACATGCAGGACAAGAAACTAACTGCGTTCTGGCAATGCAGTAGTCTCTCAGAGAAACTGAATGCTTTTCTTGACCTTTTCACTTGATCCAGTGTGTTTGTTGCTGCTGTGTGTGACCAGGTTTCACTCAGGAGAAATCTTGAGGGGAAGAGGAGGAGAGTTGAGTTGTTGCAGGAAGACAACGCTGGAAAGGTTGAGTGAAGTTGGGGTACAGACAGCTGTCACTTCCCGCAACAACTCAACTCTCGCGAGACTTGGAGTGAGACTTCTCCGTGAATGAGACTTACACAGCAGCAAACCGGATCAAGGGAAAGGTAAAGAATAGCGTTAATTTCTGTTTTTATCAATGCTGTCAGACACTTTACAATTAATGTCATAACAATCTGAGTCTATCAGTCGCCAAAACAAGCACTTTTAGTGGAAGTAGCCCATGTGATTACATTGCATCCCATGCAGCTACTGGCCGGCTTTCGCGCTCTCGCTCGATACTGGATCAATTCAAGGAAAGTGTGTCCCGATTAGTCACTTAGACATAAAAGTTAGGAAAATACTTTCCAAGTTGAAAAACACAGACATTCTCCTTTAAAGTAGGATAGCACACCGTGTTTTTGGTAGATTGGCCTATTGGTTCAGGCGCTCAATGCTAACACTTTATCATACTGTGCTAAATGTTAGCATGCAGCCAAGGATCTCCCAGCAGGTATAATGGATGATTTAGGTGTCTGTGTTCTCGTTACCTAAAGGGTACCAGGGGATTAAGTCCTGCAGTCCAAATAAGATAGTTGGAGTCTCACCTGCATGGCTCATGAAAACACACACTACTAATGCTATGTGGGTAGCCAGCAGAAAAAAATGTCTGCAGTTTAAGAAACCAGGTTATTAAAAGCAGGAGGATTAATTTACTGTACAAGGGACATTGAAGTTCTCATAAAGACTAAATTAAGAATTCCCCATATAGACTTCGCTATTAAGGAGTGTACAACACGGCCTGGACCAACTGCACTGTCGCACACACATTCAGACACACTTAAAAGCTAAAATAATATAAAAAAATATTATAAAAAAATAATTATATTTAGAAAACATTGCATTTCCCACCAAAGTTAAAACTTCCATGTGAATCTGCATGCTGAAATTGAAAATGATTCTGCCACGAAGAGAGGCAATTTCTCTGTGTGTATGTGTGTGTGTGTGTGTGTGTGTGTGTGTGTGTGTGTGTGTGTGTGCGTGCATGCGTGCGTGCAGTGCGTGCATGAATGTGTTTGTGTGTGTAAAGTTAAATGACCATTTCAATAAGAGAGCCAGAAAGGGAGAGAGGCCCCAACACACAGAGACTGAACCATGTGTGTGTGTGTGTGTGTGTGTGTGTGTGTGTGTGTGTGTGTGTGTGTGTGTGTGTGTGTGTGTGTGTGTGTGTGTGTCTGTGACAGCTGACAGTGGGCGAGAAATTAACTGGTGGAAGTCCACTGCTTCCTAATGAGGAGCTCACCACCAATTAGAGAATAGAATAGAATAGAATAGAATATAATATAATAGAATAGAATAATACTGGATATAGAATAGAATAATATAGATTACTGAATAGATAAAAGCCAAATCAATACTTGTAATAAAAAAACTCAATAAACATGTACCATTTGTCCTGATAATCCTCTGAAGTTGTATGATTTTCATGTCCTAAAGTAACTAGTAACTAGCCCATTTAGATTGCAGTAATTGTAATTGAGTTGTTCAATTTAAAAAATGAATTATTTAGATTACTAGTTACTGCATTTTTTTTTAAATCTAGTAACTAGTTACAACCAACACTGGAACACACACGCACACGCACACACACACACACACACACACACACACACACACACACACACACACACACACACACACACACACACACACACAGAGCAGGTTCTGGTTAACATAGCATGTGACAGATATATAGTCACGGATATCTATATTACTGTAAATATATTATGGTAAATCCACTCGAGACGTCTAATATTTCAAACACCAATCTCCCCTCTGACATGTGTTTACTACGCAGCAAGCCATCTCTGTTTACACACCGCCGTCTCTACCTCCGTCCATCACTCTCTCCATCACTCCATCACTCTCTACCTCCGTCCATCACTCTCTCCATCACTCCATCACTCTATCATCACGCTCACCTTCTCCCGCTGCATGCCATCTCCTCCATCTGATCTTCTCATCTCTTCACACAACCATGTGCAATACCATGCAACTCTGTCAATATCTGCAATTCATGTGCAACACAAAGTACATTACTGCTGCTACTTCTCATGTACCCTGTCAATATTTTTGTTAAATTTCATTTTTTTTTAAACCAAACTTGGTTGTTAATGCTGTTTATATCTTTGAATCTTGTTTTATATCTTTTATATTTTATTTTGTTTATATCTTATCTCTTCTAATTTATCATCTTCCTATGTATGTTACTTGTGGACAGACATGGGACCAAGTCAATTTCGGTCCAAGTCTCAAGGAAGTCCCAAGTCATTTGGTCCAAATCTCAAGCAAGTCCCAGGTCATTTTGTTTGGTCAAGTCAAGTCAAGTCAAGTTGAATCCTTAGTTAAGGCAAGTCGAGTCCCAAGTCAAGTCACTTTCCCCCCGAGCAAGATACTGCTGTCTTACTACATTCCTTTATACGTATAAAGAAAAAAGACACGGTATTAGTAACTGTCTAATAGTGATATTATTGGCCAATTTATGTAAACTGTTCAAAAAGTATGACAATTAATTTAATTTGTATTATAATTATTGGTATTCCGTTAAATATATGGAATCAAATAAAAGTCAAATAACTTTACTAACATAAGTGCCATCTCCTTGAAAAAAACAAAACCATCCAGTGAGAGGAGCGTGACTGACAGCCAGTCATCCAATCATAACTGAGGCATAAGGAGGAGCATGAGTGAGTCATCCAATCATGACTGAGGCATAAGGAGGAGCATGAGTGAGTCATCCAATCATGACTGAGGCATAAGGAGGAGCATGAGTGAGTCATCCAATCATGACAATGACAGCTCACATATTCTATTCTATCTCATCAAATGTATCTTGCTCCCTTCTTCTTCTTGTTTCCTTTTCCCTCCCTCTCTCCCTCCTCCCTCCTCCCTCCCTCCCTCTCTCCCTCCTCCCTCCTCCCTCCCTCCCTCCCTCCCTCTCTCCCTCTCTCCCTCCTCCCTCCTCCCTCCTCCCTCCCTCCCTCTCTCCCTCCTCCCTCCCTCCCTCCCTCCCTCCCTCCTCCCTCCTCCCTCCTCCCTCCTCCCTCCTCCCTCCTCCCTCCTCCTCTCCTTCACTCCCTCCCTCCCTCTCTCTTCTGGTGCAAATCAAATTAGGCTGTCAACTTCAAAAATGAAATGAGCCGGCGTTCATATTTCTTGTTCTGCACAAACACAAACATGTGTTAATTTGTGTCGCTGCCCTAACAGATCTCGCTGCAGGACACGCCGGTATAGATTACCTCCTTTTGCCGAGGTGAAGGCTGTGTGTGTGTGTGTGTGTGTGTGTGTGTGTGTGTGTGTGTGTGTGTGTGTGTGCATGTGTGTGTGTGTGTGTGTGTGTGTGTGTGTGTGTGTGTGTGTGTGTGTGTGTGCATGTCTCTGTGTGTGATTAAACTGCTACCCAAGCCATTGCAGCCTTGCACAGTGAATACATATCACATAATTTAGAAATTGTAAAAAGTGATTGGCTCGTGAGTGCAGTCAGGTGATCACGCACTGCAAAAACAGAGAAATCATCTGTAAATAAAAAAATAGATACAAGGACCTCGACAGAATTAGGCACTTTAGTGAGTAGCAGGCCTGTTGCAGGGATCAAGACAGCAACTTTTTTTTATTATTATCAACCATTAAACTCCTGGAATTAGTGTAAAAAACAACAACAAACAAAAAACTAATATATATATATATATATATATATATATATATATATATATATATATATATTAGGGGTGTCACAATACACTCAGTTCACGATACGATACGATACACGATATTGGGTTCACGATAACGATACGATATTTTAACAATATTTTTTTGCGATTGATTTGTAAGTTGAGGGGGCATTCTCCACGCTAATTTGAGTAATTTCACCATTTTCATCCTCCGTGTCTGTAACGTCCCTCGTCTGTTCAAACAAAGCAATGAAAAGGAGAGCGAGCATGCAATCAGCTGCAGATCAGTGCCACCATGTTCAGCTTCTTTTTCTCACGATATGAGATTTCATCTCAACGATACATATTGTCACGTTTTGATATCGCGATATATTGTGGGATGATATATTGTGACATCCTCCCTAATATATATAAATATATATATATATATACACACACTGAAATCTGATTGGCCACCCCAAAATCCTGAGTGTTCTGGCGTCTGTGGCCGATATGACTGTCTTTCAGACGCTGTAGCGTGCTCATTTTTAAAGCCAGAGTGAAGATACCAGCATCATATTAAAGTAGAAGATCTAAGGCATCCATTGCTACCAACCAGGCCATGCTAGCTGGTTGGCAAAATAACGCTCCAAATGTCGACATTCTTCCTAAATGCAGCACTCAGTGCCCCCCTTGCTTGGATCTGTGGCCCACCTGGGTCACCTCAGTCAAAATGGCCCTGGACACGCCACTGGAGAGAAGCTGGGGTATCACGGCTCTAAATGCTATTTGAGAGGCAGAGAAGAGAGTACAAGTTGTGAGGAAACAACTGTTTTGAATTTCTAGGGCATGAAAAAGTTTCAATCGAAAGATATCCAACATCAGCGCAGAGTATGGGCTTTTGTCAAGCTCAATCCAAAAGCATTGGTATCATTCTTCAGGCCTTCATAAAGCACATATAGGTCAAACCCTCACAGCGAACATCTCCAGGGCAGGTGGCACTCGGATATGCATGGCTTTTATCAGCCTGGTGTGTTCTAGTGCAGCACTCTCAGATGCAGTCAAACCTCACGGCATGCGCTGTACATTACCAAGACCCTTATGCAGTGCCTCAGGAGAGAGGAGAGCAGAGAGAACATGTGATCCCTGAACAGTCACGTGACATCTCTTGCCCCGGAAGTGAGTTTCCCCGTTCATTTTCTCCATAGACATTTCGAAAAATCCTTAGAACAAGTTTTAAGGCTGGAACCAAGCCAAGCCATGACCTACTCAATCGTGAGTGACCGTAAAACATTTCAGTTGGAGCAAAAGCAAAAGATAAAGACAGGGGGGAATTCAAAAATTGAAATTTTTTCCCCCTGTTGTTATTTTTTGTTTCTGCTCCAACTGAAATGTTTTATGGCATTAGAACGTTAGATACTGTACATGACACACAAAATCCACAAAATTGGCAATAACTCAATAAATATCTAAATGTATGCATATTTAATGAGTTATGTGAGAGAACTAAAGTGTGATTGCTGTTGCAAAAGAAAGATCAGACATTTTTCATATTATGAAATCTGCTTCTCCCCTTGAGTCAAAGTCTCTCTCCCCCCTCTCTCCTCCCACTTTTCTCCCTCTCTCCGTCTGGGAGTCTCTGGTCCCTAATGAGGCCCCGGCCACCCAGGAAGTGATGTCGCTGTGCGGACGCCCGTCGCCTCCAGTCACAAACAGACTGCTTGGAAATGTCAGCCCGCCTCCTGCACTGTCTCAGCTACACACACACACACACACACACACACACACACACACACACACACACACACACACACACACACCTGCAAGCAGCACATGCATGCACGCACGCACGCACACACACACACACACACACACACACACACACACACACACACACACACACACACACACGTCCCAGTCGTCTGATTGGTGCCTGCAGAAAAGGTTACTCATCCAGATGGAACACTGTGCTCTTTTGTTTCTTATTCTGTGTGTGTGTCTGTGTGTGTGTGTCTGTGTCTGTGTGTGTGTGTGTGTGTGTGTGTGTGTGTGTGTGTGTGTGTGTGTGAGTGTGTGTGTGTGTGTGTGTGTGTGTGTGTGTGTGTGTGTGTGTGTGTGTGTGTATGTGTGTGTGTGTGTGTGTGTGTGTGTGTGTGTCTGTGAGTGTGTGTGTGTGTGTGTGTGTGTGTGTGTGTGTCTGTGTGTGTGTGTGTGTGTGTGTGTGTGTGTGTGTGTGTGTGAGTGTGTGTGTGTGTGTGTGTGTGTGTGTGTGTGTGTGTGTGTGTGTGTGTGTGTGTGTGTGTGTGTGTGTGTCTATGTGCATCTGAATAAAGGTTAGCAATCACTGAGGCACTTCTCACTGCGATGCTTTTTCATTCTCTGGCCTTTACATCTCCTGACTTGACCTGCGTTTGGAAAAATACTCTCCAGCGAGAATCAAGTTTGATGCTTGGTAACCTGAAAAACATAGGTTACCCAAAACATGACGACAATTACTGTACAATCTGACTTCACTGGTTTCTGTAGAATCAGTACAAGAATAATAGGTTTACTTTTGTAAATGTTTACGTTATTATTACTAAAGCTTCCCTATGCAATTTCCACAAAATGCAGGTAACACAGCACACAGTGGGTGCAGTTACATTGTTTTCCTTCACTCACTGCACAACGTGACCTGGAAGTAGGTGCTGAAGTGGCAGCCATGATAAAGCTGTTAAAATGCTCTAAAGCAGGGTTCTTCTTCTACCTTTTCAGCACAAGTTGCTTGGTTTATTACTTGGTTTACAGAGAAACAGAGTAGGGACCCTCTAGGATTAAAAACATACAATAATACAAATTGCGTTGCATTTTAAGCGTGGCCTGTAATAACATTTATAATCAATTATTGAATAAATTCCATTAAAAAAGCAAGAAGGAGCGAACATGTTTTGCATATTGCTTCATCATGTTTATGTTTATGTTGATTTATTTGCACAAAGCAAAAACAAAAGATGCAGAGATACGATACGAACGGAAAGCCAATAATGCCGTCCCACAATTATTTTAACACTGTTTAGGATTTTCTCAAAAGCAAATAAAAGAAAGTTCAAGGGCAAGCTAATGGCCGATTAGCTTGATTAGCTTGCTAACGCAGAAAAATGCATCCGCCCCTCAGCAAGCAAGAAGGGGATTTGAAAACATGGTTTTACCATTGAAATCAGCGTGACTTGTACTTGCACTCCTTGGACTTGCTTTCTTTTTCCTCTTACGCTGCGTTCGCCGGCCCGTCCATGACTGCTTGCGGTCCGACTTCTAATTAACTTTTTTCAACCTGCCTGAGTTTCGCATTTCCTCTCAAAAGGTTGAACTATTTCTACATGACACACAGGAGCTGCACTGGCCTTTTTAATGATAGGAAGTCCCTCGCCATCGATGGATGCAGCCTTCTACAGCAGGACAGTGAAATGTCGCCCTGTGGTTGTCAGTGTTATCGAGCTATATCAGATCCTGCTTCAATTAAAAGCCTTTCATAAGGTTTCATAATCATCCAGATGATCCGGGTCGTGCAGCAGTAGATTCCCTGCCAACCAACACGAGGGTCGCAGGTTCGAGCCCCCGTGTTACTTCCGGCTTGGTTGGGCGTCCAGACAGTACAGGCACAATTGGCCGTGTCTGTGGGTGGGAAGCCGGATTAAGGGTATGTGTCCTGGTCTCTGCACTAGTGCCACCTCTGGTCGGTCGGGGCAACTGTTCAGGCGGAGGGGAACCCGGACTCCTTGGCCAATTACAATTGTGGGGAAAACAGGGAAACAAAGAATCCAGGTTATCTACATCAAAAAACAAGACAGCAAATGAATAAATAACAAATAAATAAATACATAAATAATGCAAGGCTTATGTTCTTATACTGATGCATAAATAATGCAAGACGTATGCTCTTATACCGATGTTTACACGCACGCAGCATTCACTGAGTCTGCTGTGCTGATTGGTACATACAGTATGACACCGGCAATTTGAACAGCATCTAGGATGTGAAAAGTTGGCCCGGGTTTCTAGTGGAATGACTCACGTCCTGTCTGTGTATCGATGCGTGCGGGCACCATATGAGAAGGTCAGACTACTTCCTGCCATAGACCGACCCTGTGGTTGTCAGATGGACTGAGAGCCAAAAAACACACGCTGCCAAAATAAGGACTTATGTATCCGAGTCTATAGTCCAAGAGCAAACCTTACTGCAGACGTGGAAATGGCAATGTTTGCCCAGGAAAGGGGCCAAGATACAAGTTAGCCTACAAAGCTGTCACTGGATTTGCAAACACGGTGCGGTCCCACGTCATGAGAGGTCAAGTCAGGCGAGCCTTTACAGAAGAGGAAGACGCGTACAAAGGCAGAAGGATGCCTATTGAATCCAATGTGGGTAATGGTCTAAGGGTCTTCCTGGTCTCAATATTGCATTTGTGATCTCGCAAATTACAACTTTACATTTGAGTTTGAACTGAGATCCAGGGAGAGAGGAGGAGAGGGGAGGAGCCACGCTGGAGGAGCTGGGAGACAGAGGCGGGGCCCAGAAGCCAGACACATCTACAGGGAGAGAGGAGGAGAGGGGAGGAGCCACGCTGGAGGAGCTGGGAGACAGAGGTGGGGCCCAGAAGCCAGACACATCTACAGGGAGAGAGGAGGAGAGGGGAGGAGCCATGCTGGAGGACCTGGGAGTGAACCCCAGAAGCCAGACACATCTACAGGGAGAGAGGAGGAGAGGGGAGGAGCCACACTGGAGGAGCTGGGAGTGAACCCCAGAAGCCAGACACATCTCCAGGGAGGATGCAGAGGCTGCCAGGCTCCTCACAGGAGCTGCTCTGATGCTGGCTGCCCAGCAGAGAGGCCCAGGCTTCACTTTCCTCTCCACCAGCATCTCATCCCACTGGTAGCAACCATACTGAGCTGACAAACCCTAGCAGAAAAAAAACAATAAATGAAAAAGAAAAAAGAAAAAAACAACAACATAAAAACAAACTTCGACAAACACAGACGAAGCCCAGAAAATTAGGACAACAAAGTGCTGAAAGTGCGTCAGATGAGTTGTGGAAGAGGAGAAGGAGCAGAAGACGGGTTTAGCTTTGATGTGTGAAGCCTGTTGTCTCAGCTTATCCCTGCTGCTACGATCTCTTCTGATTCAAAACCATTTGTCTGGGCGAGAGACAGCAGTGACGTGTAGAGGAGGGAGAGAGAGAGAGAGAGAGAGAGAGAGATAGAGAGAGATAGGTGTTGTATTGCCTCCCTCTCTCTCTCTCTCCCTCTCTATCTCTCTCTCCCTCTCTCTCTCTCCCTCTTTCTCTCTCTCTCCCTCTTTCTCTCTCCTTCTCTCTCTCTCTCTCTCTCTCTCTCTCTGTTACAGGCCTTTTCGACTTAACATGTAAATGTGTCCATGGTGCCAAAAGCCTATTGAAGAGTGTGAAATAGGCTTGAGGAAAAAGAAAGAGGCATTATCTCATCGTAACAATGAAATTGTGGGAAAAGTGGACTTAAGATTAGGATCAAATGATTCAAGAAACAGAAGCTCATCTCTCTCTCTCTCTCTCTCTCTCTCTCTCTCTCTCTCTCTCTCTCTCTCTCTCTCTCTCTCTCTCTCTCTCTCCTCTCTATATCTCTCTCTCAATTCGCTGTATTGCCATTAATGTAACAAAGACAATATTGTCAAAGCGTCAAATAATAATGAGATTACTGTAAAAAGAAATCTCTCTCTATCTCTCTCTCTCTCTCTCTCTCTCTCATCAAAATGTCATTTCGGGCGCTCTCAGACATATCTAGCGATCGATCCATACGACTCATAATCTACTTCATTATTCCGCCTACCGCACACGCACACACACACACACACACACACACACACACACACACACACACACACACGCGCGCACACACACACACACACACACACACATGCCAAATGCGAGAGCATTGGAGTGGAGTAAACAGGCTTCCTGCCATGCGGCGCAGACACAAACACGCCATCATTTTTCAGCTTAACCCCTCAAACTCCCACCATGCACTGCACCTGCAACCAGAGAAACAGACATCCTCCCTTCGTCTCCACAACACAACACACACAACATACAGACAGACATCCTCCCTTCGTCTCCACAACACACACACACAACATACAGACAGACATCCTCCCTTCGTCTCCACAACACACACACACAACATACAGACAATCCACCCGCTTTCAAAACAGATACTTTCACACAGTAATAAGAACACGCAACTCCCCCCGTTTATTCACTTAAAGGGACAATCTGTCCATTTTCAACCAGCTTTGTATCGTTACAAGGCTATATGCAAATCAACAATGTTTAACTTCATCTATTACAAAATCAGTAGTATATTTTTTGCAAAGGAACAGTGTTTAACTTCCCTCCATCTTCCCTGGACAGAGAGCTCTCACAGAACTTCCTGGACCAAATGATGTCATAATGATGTCCGTTGGAGCAGTTTTACGATGGTGTCACTATTACTGCCACTAACACTATCACTATCATTATTGCTCTCTCTGCCTTCATTTTCAGAACTTCCTGGACCAAATGACATCATTATGACATCATTTGGTCCAGGAAGTTGACAAGACAAGATGGAGGGAAGTTAGTCATTGTTGATTTGCATATACTTCTGATTTTGTAATGACACAAAGCTGGCCAAAAATGGGCAAAGTAGGGGGGTACGGTGGTGCAGTGGTAAGCGCTGTCGCCTCACAGCTCGAAGGTCCTGGGTTCGATTCCCACCTGGGACGTTGTCAACGCTGAAGGAATGCGTGCCTCTCTCAAGCATGGAGCCAGTTTCGGCTCTCCCCAGATTGGCAGAGGGTGGTGTAGCAACCAGGATAAATAAATTAAATTAGCACTAATGGGGGATAAAAATTGGATAAAAAATCGTGAAGAAAATATTAGATTTTTTTTTTGGCAAAGTGGCTCTTTAATGATGTCTACGGACTGAGCGTGTTTCTTGTTTGTTATGATGTTGATCAGGTGTTCTATTCTATTATATTCTATTCTATTCTATTCTATTCTATTCTACTATATTCTATTCTATTCTATTCTATTCTATTCTCGGAGCTGCTCTTAAAGAAGTTAAAAGCTTTTCTCGCTGCAACGATTTGATGAGCCCAATCATGCATCTACGACTCCATCCTCAGACTCAGCAGGGCCATATTGATGTATTAATTAAGCCCGTCAGTGGAGACATCTTTTATGTATCTGTCGTCTGTCTGGGAACAGCTGTGCACAACAGAGCTGCACACACACAAACAGCCACGCAGACACACATTCTCTGCAAACAGTATTCTAACCAAGCTGTGCCTTTTTGACGGCTGGTACAAATAATATATGATATTATGTAGTTTGATATCTTTGAAATAGTTCACTCCAGCAGAATGTTCTTCTTATTATAGTCTAGACTAAGTGTACTTCTTAGTGTTGAGTGAAATCGGCAATATCGGAAAACTGATATATTGCTCTAGCTAGCACGTAACCTGTATAACGTCGTGTGCACACAGTGTCCATCACCACTGTGTGTGTGTGTGTGTGTGTGTGTGTGTGTGTGTGTGTGTGTGTGTGCGCGCGCATGCACACGCACAGGCACACACACACACACACACACACACACACACACACACGCACACACACACACACACAGTGAGTCTCACATGGCACCGTCAATGAGAACGAACTCAGAGATGAGAGCTTGCTGTCGACTTCCCGCATGCATGCTGGGAAGGAAAGATTGAAGCGCAGAGAGAGAGAGAGAGAGAGAGAGAGAGAGAAAGAGAGAGAGAGAGAGAGAGAGAGAGAGAGAGAGAGAGAGAGAGAGAGAGAGAGAGAGAAGATGGGTAGACCAGGATAGAATGGCCGGGAGAGGGGGCGAGACGAAGAGAGAGACAGACAGACAGAGACAGAGACACAGAGACAGAGGAGGAGTGGAGTAGTCTTTGGGGACTTGCTGTCAAACCTCTCTAGGAATGTGAGAAGAGAAAGACACAGCTTCACACTCACTCACACACACACACACACACACATACACACACACACACACACACACACACACACACACACACACACACACGCACACACAGATTGAGGCCTTTTTGCGTCAAGATGGAGGGCATCATGGGCAGGGCACAAAAAGAACACAGACAGAGAGTTCAGTTCATCAGTTTCACTGTTTACATGACAACATTTTGCTTTTGATCCGTTTATGAAAAGGTTTAAACTACCCCTCTGCAACCGATTGAAAAATCAGTTTGGGCCTGTTTAATCTGATTGAGGTGTTTATATGGAACATTTTTAATCTGTTCGGGCTTTTAAAAATATTATAATCTGATTATTAGGCTCCATGTAAATGTGCCTAGTGTCTCACCTACAGTAGTGTTCGTGTTATTTTCCCTTCGTTTGACTTATTGTTTTAACGTTTACTTTTTGGCACATGACTCCCTGCTTTGTGACTTCCTTGACCAGTGAGGAGGGACACAGAGGCCCTTTCTCAATATGGCTTCTTGTCTGTCCTTGTGTTCTTGTGTCCCTGTGAAACGTCATCAGTCGCAGCCCAAGTACTGTTCCAATGCAAAGTTCACATTTCGCCAAGAACGCTTAAAATTCCCGGATGCGTTCTCGACACGCCCACTTTACCGAGGATGCTCTGGTTGGTGACTTGTGTCAACGTGGCAAGGCACGTATCCCAGCATTCATTTTGGCATAAGCGGAGGCAGAACGCAGCAGAGAAGACATATGCTCCATACGCGTTTTTTTACAATTTAAAGTTT
>NC_139632.1:39016547-39018547 GCF_964638095.1 Poromitra crassiceps
CATTTCACCCTGACAAGAATACGATTCTGAACACTCAATACGTTTTGGGGCAGCCATTATACATAGAGATTATCCTCATTTTCATAATCATAAAGAAGCGCATATTTCAAATTACAATTCTTCTCCTGGTTAAAGAGAGTTTATTATGCTTTGGTGAGCACAGCTAGTATATATAGGCTAGAGACTCATTCTCCTCAGCCTTCCAATTCTTCACTTCTCCAACTTTTCCTTTGAGATGATTAAAGTTGAAACTTGAAGTTGGAGCTTCACGCTCTCCACCTCCACTTTAGTGGCTCTTTTCATTCCCTTCCCAGCATTAATTGCAGGCTCTTATCCTTGCTCTGGGTCAAAAATATGAATTCTTCACGTCGAGCGGCTCACCTCAAATCAACTTTTTTTTTGTAATGAATGGGCCAGATTCCTGTGATTTGTGATTACATCCTTGAATTCTTCTCACCTCACCAGCCTTAAACAATTCAACTCAACATTTGAATGCAGAATGCTCATATTAATTTAGTTCTGTACGAGTGTTAGGATGACGTCATCATTCCTACTTTGACGTCGTCATTCCTACTATGATGTCATCGATCACTGATGATGTCATGATTCATCAGTGTCTTTCATGCCTTTCGCTGGTGATGTCATAACACAAGTGATGTCATAGCACAGTGATGTCATAGCACAGGTGGTGTCATGTTCGGATCTATAAAGACCCATTCCGGCAGGCTCTCGCCAGTGATTCATAAACTCACATCAAGGATCTCTGCAACGTCTGCAACCTGCAACTTCTGCAACCAGCAACTTCTGCAATCTCTGCGACCGTTCCCAAACCTCGAACTGTGCAGCCCCAGCCATCAAGTTCCACAACACCCCAGCTTCTCAAGACCTACCAAGTTTCCCGTGGCCCCCAACTACCCGCGAATAGATCCCCATGTCTGACACCGATCCTGACAACGAGCCGAGCCATTGAAAGTGTTGATAGCTCCCTCAGCTGCTTTAAAGGAATCTAGAAGCATTATGAAAAGCGGGGTCAGGTGAATAAATCAATGTTTATTCACCTGTCAAGACTCTTCAGGTGAACATAGAAGAACTTGGTACACATTCACCTAGGTCTCCCACACTTTGATCGCTATGATTAACTGCACGATTCACTCTTATAGGCTCACAAAATTATATTTGATAACATCATATTGTTAAATAATTTTGAATCTTGTCTTTCTTTTTCACGTTGACCATATTTTGCCGGGTATACTAAATTGCGATTCGATAGATGAATAGTCATAGAGAGTGACACGTATAGGATTTTCACATTTGAAACCGATCTCAATGAACAGATTGTAATGCTATCGATTGGTTTAAGTGGGTGGACGAGGGGACCAGGAGCACTAGGATTCCCTAAGGACGATAATAACTGTGTGTATATGGGAACAGAAGTGCTGTTGATAGATAGAGCTGTGTGACTTTTCCTCATCAGATTAATGATGGGAGGAAGAGAGCAGAGAAGTGATGACAGCTATTAGTCTGGAATCCATAATGTAACTCCTTAGAGAGGAGAGGGAAACGCAATCCAATGCAGAGGAAATGCAACGCGGCCTCCGTTTCCATTGAAATAGTCCTGATATGTGGTGTGTGTGTGTGTGTGTGTGTGTGTGTGTGTGTGTGTGTGGTGTGTGTGTGTGTGTGGTGTGTGTGTGTGTGTGTGTGTGTGTGTGTGTGTGTGTGTGTGTGTGTGTGTGTGTGTGTGTGTGTGTGTGTTCAGACAAAAGGTTAATTGGGTGGCTGCTGTTGTCCCAGTGACGGAGACAACATGATTTCTAATAGCTGTGACATTCCTGCCTCCTCCACACTCAGTGTATACACACAGTGGTGTATACATGTGTGTGTGTGTGTGTGTGTGTGTGTGTGTGTGTGTGTGTGTGTGTGTGCGTGTGTGTGTGTGTGTGTGTGTGTGTGTGTGTGTGTGTGTGTGTGTGTGTGTGTGTGTGTGTGTGCGTGCGTGT
>NC_139632.1:39018747-39041247 GCF_964638095.1 Poromitra crassiceps
TCATTCCACATGGACAACACAATGGCGAGTTTTGGTGTCCATACTGTATTTGGTGTAATATTCTAAAGGGGGACACTGAATACTTGTCATTTGTATTTATTTATCTTGGATTAAAATGCTCGGGAATGGCTTATCAGCCCAAACTACTTCCCCATATTTTCACCTTTTGACCTCTCTCATTTCCCTTTTCTACGGCAGCGTATTGATGTCACAGTATCGCCCAGCCAGTATACCCTGTTAGTTTTGCTCTCTTTCCTCTCCCCCTCCCTCCACACTTCTCTCTCTCTTCTCTCGCTCCCCCCATTCTCTCCCCTCCCCTCCCCTCTCTCTCTCTCTTCTCTCGCTCCCCCCATTCTCTCCCACCCCCCCCCCTCTCTCTCTTCTCTCGCTCCCCCATTCTCTCCCCTCCCCCCCCCCTCATTCTCTCTCTCTCTAATATAAGATTGTTCAGTCATGTTTATTGTTAGTGCTTAGCTAGATGAAGCTAGACATATTCTCTGTAAAGCCCTCTGAGACATGCTTGCGAATTAGGGCTATACAAAATAAACTTGACCTGAATTGACAATGGGAAAAAGATGTAGGCTCATATTCCGTTGTAAGAAGATATTTTTCTTGTTATGACATCTTTTCTCGTTACTACGACATACCAAACCTCTATGTCGTAATAACGAGAACAAGATGTAATTATAACGTTATCTTGTTATAACGAAAAAAAGATCTCGTTCGAACGAGAAAGGTTTCTTGTCATAACAAGATACTGAGACAACCCCTCCCCCCCACCCCCCCGACTACCAATACGCTGCTGTATATTTTACTCCCACTCACCCTTCTCCAACCTCCCACACCTCCTAACCCCGTCTCTGTCCATCCATCCATCTCTCTGTCTCTGCCCTCCCTCCATCAGGGCCATGATGCCAGAGTCCCACAGAGACAGAGTGCTAACAAGGCCAGATGAGATGGAGAGCAGGGCAGCCAGCTAGTCAAAGATGGCTCCTCTCCTTTGCTCTCCTCTTCTGAAACAAAGACAGTAGAGGATGGAGAGAGTGAACGTGTGAATATGCCAGAATGCCAAGTGGGAGGGAGGGAGAGAGAGAGAGAGAAGAGGGAGAGAGGGAGAGAGAGGGAGAGAGAGAGTGAGAGAGAGAGGGAGAGAGAGAAGGAGGGAGAGAGAGAGAGAGAGAGAGAGAGAGAGAGAGAGAGAGAGAGAGAGAGAGAGAGAGAGGAGGGGAGAGAGAGAGAGAGAGAGAGAGAGAGAGAGAGAGATGCGAGCAGCTGTTTCTTCACGCCTCCCCCTCCTGATCAAGTGATTTTTGTGAGTGGTCCTAAACTCCTAATAAAAGTATTCTTTGATTTGGAAACAGTCGCCTTATGTTGTTGTTATTTAGCCTTTCTGATGCTATTGCCTCAAATAAAGTAGCCCACATGGTCTGAAAAGTTTGGGAACCTCTGCTGTATATGTCCCTATCCTCATACAACCTACATCCCTTTTCATAAAGTTTAGGCTATATGACGTCGTATAGTATGAATTTATACCATAAAGACACTGCATGAAATAGGCTACACCCATCACGGGGGAAAGCTCTCTGTTCACTTCCACACACCAGCGTCATATTCCTTGAATTAAACATAGCTAAAAGCTGTTGTGTGGTGGTGGGGCTGCGCAGACAACAAATGTGAAAAGAAATCGCCAATTAAAGTTATTTTGTAGTCCCGAGCAAAACAAGGAAGCCATTGAGATTGGCGGCGACAAGAAAAATGTGGATCTAGCTGTCAGTGATGTAAGTCGGAGTGTTCATCTTCCGTATATATGATCTTTGTGTGCATAATAATAAGCTCACCTTGAAAAGGTTATTTTGAAGTGGTTTACCCCCCACGAGACATCCCTGTTTTTCTCTAACTCAGGTGTGCTGTGTAAATAAATATCTTTGCAGGAAATAACGCCGCTCTCTCTCTGTGATGTGATTACGGTATAAAAAGTGTTGGATCTGATAGGCGTGACGGCGCATGCTGAGCAGCAGTCACTTGGCTATTCTGCACGGCGCGGCACGTCACGGGGTGAAGCCAGGCCACTGGCCAAAAGGAAGTGTTTTTGTGTCAATGACTGTACAATGAAGAGGGGGCCAGAGGCTGCCTCTCTAACTAATGCGATCTGCATCGAGTGGGGAAGTACCTGGCGGCCCCTCAGGGTCAAACGTAATCACAGAATGATTTTGGCTTCTGTACAGACCTAATATTACCTACCGCTAGGCCAATAAATAGGCCAGGCCTCTCAGGTGCATTACGCCCCCGCTGAAATATAGAATATACTGTTACTGTATAATATAGAACTGCTGCTGCTGCTGCTGCTGATGATAAAGTGAAATTATCTCCTCTCTTTAGGCCCTCCACTGGGAGGACGGGGAGGTCATAGGTCAGCCACAGAAGTCACTATAACCACTAGACCCCCCAGTGTGATTATGATCATCTGAATCTGAACAGGAAGGATGTTTATGGAGGGCCTGCACTCATGGAGAACTCTAAATGCAGTGGCAGCCATCTTGAGTTGCTGCTCCCAGCCGGACCCCCCGGCTGGCTGCCAGGCCACAGCCATACCAAAGAACTGAACTTTGTTACAGCATAATGCACGTGTCTTTAGTGGGACCATCTATATGGTTTATTAAGAGTTTGAATTGGTTTGTTAAAGGGATTTTGCACACATTTATGCAAATATATGCAAATGAACAATGTTTAACTTCCCTCCATCTTGCCAGAGCTCCCCGTTCTTTCACAGAACTTCCTGGAGCCAAAATGATGTCATAATGATGCCATTTGGAGCAGCTTTGTCATACTATCACTATCATCAATTGCTCTCTCTACCTTCATTGCAGAACTTCCTGGACCAAAATGACATCATTATGATGTCATTTGGTCCAGACCCCCCAGATTACAATTGTTTGACACTATACACTCTGCCTCCTTCTCTCCATCTGAATCTGTCCACTAAAACAGCCATGGGAGAGCAGACAGAGCCAGTGTCTCCACGGACCCCTGCTGCTCCCATGTCTGATGCTATGAGCAGACATCACCACAGGCCTGCCTTGCAGGTAGGAGTCAACAACGTACTGTACTGCACGCACGCACACGCACGCGCGCACGCACGTGCACACACACACACACACACACACACACACACACACACACACACACACACACACACACACACACACACACACACACACACACACACACACACACACAGATAGAGGATATGGAGGAGTTTTTACTGGCAATGAATCCTGCTGCCATAATATTTTCACTTGGCCACCATCTTTCTTTCATTTCTTCTCTCGTTTTCTTTCCCTTCCTTCCATTTCTTTACCTCCTCCTCCCAGAGGGTCTTATATACCACAATAGACCACACGCACACACACACACGCACTCGCACTCGCACTCATGCACGCACTCACGCACGCATGCACGCACGCACACACACACACACACACACACACACACACACACACACACACACACACACGCGCGCACAGACACACACATGCACACACATACTTGACTACATGGTCCCGCCTCTCTGTCAATCTGCCAGTCAGTCTCGCTCTCTCTCTGTCTCTCTCTCTCTCTTAATCTCTATGTGTCTCTCTCCCCTCTCCCCCTCCGTCTCTCTCTCTCTTTTCCCATATCTCTTTCATACTGACAAAATCCAATTTATGACAGACCTCTGGGACCTACCTTGTGTGTTCATGTGTGTGTGTGTGTGTGTGTGTGTGCGTGCGTGTATGTGTGTGTGTGTGTGTGTGTGTGTGTGTGTGTGTGTGTGTGTGCGCATGCGTGCCTGCCTGCCTCGTGTGTGTGTGTTTATGAATGCAAGTAAAGTGTCCACCCATGCTGGTGTACAGTATGTATGAGTATGCATACATGTATAGAATGTGCATATGAGAGTGTTCGTCCGTACTGTGTATGTGTGTGTGTGCGTGTGTGTGTGTGTGTGTGTGTGTGTGCGTGCGTGTGTGTGCGTGCGTGCGTGTGTGTGTGTGCGTGTGTGTGTGTGTGTGTGTGTGTGTGTGTCCAGAGAGATGAGGTTAGCCCTCCTATCTGAAGGCTCCTGGCGGAAGGCAATAAAAGCTGCCGCAGCGACGCGGCCCTGGCAATGAGATTTGCAGGATAGTTGTAAATGTTCAATCACTTTTTCCCCTCCCTCTCTTCCTCTGTCTATCCCTCCCTCTCTTCCTCTGTCTATCCCTCCCTCTCTTCCTCTGTCTATCCCCTCCCTCTCTTCCTCTGTCTATCCCTCCCTCTCTTCCTCTGTCTATCCCTCCCTCTCTTCCTCTGTCTATCCCTCCCTCTCTTCCTCTGTCTATCCCTCCCTCTCTTCCTCTGTCTATCCCTCCCTCTCTTCCTCTGTCTATCCCCTCCCTCTCTTCCTCTGTCTATCCCTCCCTCTCTTCCTCTGTCTATCCCTCCCTCTCTTCCTCTATCTATCCCTCCCTCTCTTCCTCTGTCTATCCCTCCCTCTCTTCCTCTGTCTATCCCTCCCTCTCTTCCTCTGTCTATCCCCTCCCTCTCTTCCTCTGTCTATCCCTCCCTCTCTTTATCCCTCCCTCTCTTCCTCTCTTTATCCCTCCCTCTCTTCCTCTGTCTATCCCTCCCTCTCTTTATCTCTCCCTCTCTTCCTCTGTCTATCCCTGGCCAAATGAACGGGGAGAGGGCAGAGAGACACAGAGGAAGAGAGGGAGAGTCAGCGAGCGAGTGGGAGAGACAGAGTGATTCAGAGACAGTAACAGGGGAGGGAGGGAGAGAGAGAGAGAGAGAGAGAGAGAGTGAGAGAGTGAGAGAGAGAGACAGAGTGAGTCAGAGAGGGAGAGAGAGAGAGAGAGAGTGAGACAGAGACAGAGACAGTAACAGGGGAGGGAGAGAGTCAGAGAGAGAGAGAGGGAGAGAGAGAGTGAGTCAGAGACAGTAACAGGGGAGGGAGAGAGTCAGAGAGAGAGAGGGAGAGAGAGAGAGAGAGAGAGAGAGAGAGTCAGAGACAGTAACAGGGGAGGGGGAGAGTCAGAGAGAGAGAGAGAGAGAGAGAGAGAGAGAGAGAGGGAGAGAGAGAGAGAGAGAGAGGAAGTGAATGCCCACAGCAAGGGCATCCTAGTGGTTAACACTACCAGTAGTCTGACTGCCTGGAAGCAGGCTGCTGGCATTGGTACCCGATCTGACTGTTGTCACACCATTCACTCAGTAGGCTTGATATCAGCCACATTCCTATCGCTGACAATGACCTACTGGACCTGCTAGTAGGTCAGAATGGCTGTTATCAAACAACTTTATATTTAGGCAAATACAACAAGTTTAGGGTTTCATCCAGGTGCAGCAGTCCCTACATGCTGTAGGTGGCTGGATGGAGGTGCAGCAGTCCCTACATGCTGTAGGTGGCTGGATGGAGGTGCAGCAGTCCCTACATGTTGTAGGTGGCTGGATGGAGGTGCAGCAGTCCCTACATGTTGTAGGTGGCTGGATGGAGGTGCAGCAGTCCCTACATGCTGTAGGTGGCTGGATGGAGGTGCAGCAGTCCCTACATGCTGTAGGTGGCTGGATGGAGGTGCAGCAGTCCCTACATGCTGTAGGTGGCTGGATGGAGGTGCAGCAGTCCCTACATGCTGTAGGTGGCTGGATGGAGGTGCAGCAGTCCCTACATGCTGTAGGTGGCTGGATGGAGGTGCAGCAGTCCCTACATGCTGTAGGTGGCTGGATGGAGGTGCAGCAGTCCCTACATGCTGTAGGTGGCTGGATGGAGGTGCAGCAGTCCCTACATGCTGTAGGTGGCTGGATGGAGGTGCAGCAGTCCCTACATGTTGTAGGTGGCTGGATGGAGGTGCAGCAGTCCCTACATGCTGTAGGTGGCTGGATGCAGGTGCAGCAGCAGTCCCTACATGCTGTAGGTGGCTGGATGGAGGTGCAGCAGCAGTCCCTACATGCTGTAGGTGGCTGGATGGAGGTGCAGCAGCAGTCCCTACATGCTGTAGGTGGCTGGATGGAGGTGCAGCAGCAGTCCCTACATGCTGGAGGTGGCTGGATGGAGGTGCAGCAGTCCCTACATGCTGTAGGTGGCTGGATGGAGGTGCAGCAGCAGTCCCTACATGCTGTAGGTGGCTGGATGCAGGTGCAGCAGTGGAGGATTGAGCTATCTGTCTGCAGACAGCCTCCCCTGCATCATTCCTTGTAAGCGGCAGACTCAATCACAATAAAAGCCTGCTGCGCTGGCACTGCTACGCACTGACACCGCCCGCCTACAGGGGAGATCCATCTGACAAGGAGGGGGGGGGGGGAGCAAGAGACAGCAGATTCCAGAATAAAATGTAGGCATCATGCCTTTCTGGAATCAATGTACATTGACGAACCAAAATGTCTTATCTTTTTTTCTTTCACATTTTTGCATTTGTAGGTACATGAATATTAACTCATTCACCGCCAATGACGTCTTTGACGTGTTATCAGCAATGGCCTTCCCCGCCAAGGACGTGTTTGACGTGTTTTTGTTTTTATTGGTGCAGCGCCTGCAGCAAACACTTGCCCAGCCTGTCACACAGACACAGGTCCCTGCCTTCAAAGGGTAGCCGACAGCACGCGATCAAACACATACCGCAGCTGTTGTTTTGAAATCTAGCAAGAGGAAAAGCAGAGAACGGGTAACGCTTCCTTGTGCAGACAGGAGAAACGCAATTGAAACGCCCTCGGCACGAGCTGGAGTCGCCTTCCTCTGTGCCAGCCAGGAGAAAACGGGAGAAAGTAATCAAGAGATGTGTTTGATCATCGGAGGAATGAGGAAATGATCGATCAGTTTGCGAGGGCGGTGAGGACGTGTTGAATAGCCGAGGGGAAAACGGGAACGATCAAATAGCAGAGTTGATAGGGAGACGGGTGTACCAGAACAAATCAAAAATAAACACAGGAACAGCTAGGCAGCAGCGGGCAGAAGGCACTCACAGCAGCCCGCTGTCCTTCTCAAGAGCTCTTCAGTTATGAAATCGCTGGGCTGCGTGCCCTCCAGTGTTGCTCCTGGCCAATCCCAGCGCCACAGGGCGTGGTTATTGCTTATCCTATGTTGGGTTAGAAATCTAAAAGGGGGATCGTGTGTGTGTGTGTGTGTGTGTGTGTGTGTGTGTGTGTGTGTGTGTGTGTGTGTGTGTGTGTGTGTGTCTGTCTGTCTGTCTGTCTGTCTGTCTGTCTGTCTGTCTGTCTGTCTGTCTGTCGGTGTGTCTGTCTGTCTGTCTGTCTGCACACTCACACCGAGTAAACTGTATTGTTGAATGTAAAAAAAAAGCACTTTATGTGTGTATATATATATATATATATATTTTTTTTTTTTGTCATTTGTGTCCTAACGAATAATATTTACATGTCTGATGTCAATACAGTTCAAAATAAAAGAATTGAGAGTGAGTTATGCCTGAGATTGTGCCCTTTTACAAAAATGCTTTTTTCTCCCTTTTCTCTTCCCAGACAGGCTTTTTTGATGAACATGGGGTGTATAAAAAGGGTTATAAGTAGAGTACAGAACATGCTAAAAGCTAACTTTCTTTTTGGGGGTGAAAGTAGAGACTTAGATCTTCATTTCGAGGTATTGGACATCACTGTAGTCCTAGTACAGAATTTACTGTGGGTCTTGAAAGATGACCAAACATTATGGAAATACTTGGCCTGTGCCAAAAATGCCAGTCAGATATTGGCAGTGAATGAGTTAACGTTATACAGGTCACGACTGTCTCATGATGTGTATAACCTTAATATCCCAAAGAAGTAGGGGCGGAGCTTTCATGCCCGGGAGGTGAGGAGAAGGGTTGTGTGTTCCTCACCGAAGGCCATCAAGCAGGAAGCAAAGTGGGAGCTGTCAAACAGCGAGGGAGGTCGGCGCGCTGGCACGAGGGCTGAGATATGCAATTTTGGTTCAGAAATGTTCATCATCATCATCATCATTAAAATGTCTTAGGTGGGGAGGCAGTGTCTGTTAGGCCACGTTTTCATTGTGACATCATCAGGTCATAAATTAATTGTGACATCATCATTGATGTCATAAATAGACATGAGTGACATCATCATTGATGTCATATGTGACACAAAACGTGCCTCAAATCATGACATCATTAGTGATGTCATAAATCCCACAACATGTTGTGCCCATGGTGCACCCTCTCCAAAGTCTCCACCGTAGAAATCGGGTGCACACAGCTATATAGTACTCTGTATACAGCTATACTACTACTACTATAGCAACAACGAAATTGCTATAGTATTTTATATTTCCATGCATTGAAAAAAGGCACAATGTTGACATTTTATTCTGGCGATTGGGTTGCAGCCGAGAGGAAACGGGTGGATACAGGCTTTTCCTTTCTATCTAGCACCCCCCCCCCCCCCCTCACCACCACCACCACAACCACTCCTTTCTCTCTCAGGATAATGAATCAGGCATGCGAGCAGTGTTTCACGGAGAATGGCCAATGCATAAATAACACTGTATATATGCCTTATACTGTGTTGCTGCACAGATCCATGTCTCGCTAACACACACACACACACACACACACACACACACACACACACACACACTCATAGCAGAGAATGGATGGCGCGGTATCATAACAAGGTCTCCACAGTCATAAAAAGCTTTCAGACAAATGGCAATCTGTCCTTTATCATAAATTAGGTGACTTGGCCAGCAAGAGAGGAAGAGGTGTGTGTGTGTGTGTGTGTGTGTGTGTGTGTGTGTGTGCGCGAGCGTGCGTGCGTGCGTGCGTGTGTGTATGTACAGTATGTGTGTGTGTGTGTTTGTGTGTGTGTGTGTGTGTGTGTGTGTGTGTGTGTGTGTGTGTGTGTGTGTTTGTTTGTTTGTGGTCTGTCTTTCGGGGACAAATGTCAGACTTAAGACCAGTTAATTGGGTATGGCTTGTCCATTTGGAGACAAAAGCTGTGTACCCAATTGGTAAAAAGCAGATTTTGGGGTCAGTGGTTGGGGTGGGTTAAGGTTGTTACCAGGGTGAAGCAAGTCCAGAGAATGAATGTAAGTCTACTGTATGTAATGCCGTTGCAGTGACCCTAGCCTCCTATAGGCTATCCCATCCGGATCCGTGAACTCACATTCTGTTTCGTTCTGCGGTTCCGTCTGCTCCAAGCTGTCCACAGTAATGTCAGAGGGTGGGAGTATACTTCCCTTGACAGGCAACTCCTTCAGCCAATCAGCGTCGCCAAATCCAGTCCTTCAGCCAATCAGCGTCGGATCCAGTCAAATCCAAATACATTCGGCAAAAAACGTCTTTTCCGCCGAGAAACTCTGTGGTTGCATACTCCTGTTCTTGTTTAATTGTTGTTATTGGGTCTATTTCTGCAATGACCGTTGAGGTTACTGCTCAAAGCGGAGAGCCATGGGAGCAGCCATTACTGTTTTGCCAGCGGCGTCCCTGATTGGCTGGCTACAATGTCGACTACAGTACAAGGCAGGTCTCTGATTGGGCCCGTGCATTTAGTCATTTCTGAAAATGGCCGCCCCGTCCCGCTGGAGGCCAGACGGGCAGAATGAACCAAATGTGAGTTGACGTGATCGGATGGTTTACCACTCTACCAATATCTGACTGCACATGTGTTTGTGTCAAGATTCAAGATTCAAGATTCAAGATTTTTATTGTCACTCCATGGTACAAGTATCACGTGTGAAATTCTTGTGCTGTGGACTCCGTTTACGACATAGTACAAATAGGCAACAAGCAATGAGCAATAGGCAATAAGAAATAGGCATCAATAAGCAATACTAAGCAGCAATAGGCAATGAGGCAGAATAGCGATAAGACAAGTCAGTGGCATATTCATTGCACATAGGTGCACGTCATGTGCATACGTTAGACGTGTTCGGACATTTTAATTCGACGTATTTGACATACATTACAGTGCAAGTAGCATGTACCTTATTAAACATACAATTAAACATTAGGCATTGTGCATACGTTAGACGTGTTCAGACATTTTAAATTCGACGTAATTGACATACAGGTGCAAATAGCATGTACCTTGTTAGACATACAATTAAACATTAGTCATACATAATGGTAGCAGCTGCAGTACGGTACGGTACGACTACTACACTATTTGTGTATGTTAAGGAGTCTCGTGGCCTGCGGGAAGAAACTGTTCCTCAAGCGATTTGTGCGTGCTTTTGGAACCCTGTATCTCCTCCCTGAGGGTAGCAGGGAGAACAGGCTGTTGTGGGGATGGTTTGTGTCTTTGATGATCTTCAGGGACCTGTGTCCTGTGTATGCTTGTATTTATGTGCGCATAAATACAAGCATACAAATGTGTGTGAAAGAGAAAAGATTGTATGAGAGAAGGCCAGACTTCTTCACCAGTCCCAGTAGGTTATCACAACTGATACAGCACTTTTACATGACGCCTCCCTGTGGACGGTCACAGCAGCACATTCAAGCTAAATTCTCTTAGTATATTTCTCTCTCCTCCACGTTCTTTCCTGCAGGGATCTTCAACACGAGACGAGACGTCCTCCCTCATGAAAAATGCATCCCTCGTTCTGTTTTGCTTTGCTTTCATTTCTCTGTTCACTACCTTCCAAAACACCGCCTTCATCTTTCTTTCAACCCGGTCTCAATCTGCGTACAAATAATCACTTTACACCTTCAAATTGCGTGCAGTGCATACGCCATTTGTCAATTCTGCATGTAGGTGATACACCTCGCGTGGGAAAGCTGGTAAAGCTAAGTCAGAATGACAACGTTACATTTTCCGGGTCATATCTTTACATTTTTTGAACTCACATTTGGCAGCAAAGTGTCTGTCGCCATCTTGGGGTCCTTGCGCAGCTCATGCGAAGACGGTGGGTTTCCCAGAGCCGCAGCTCCGCCTGCTATTGGTCCGTGATCGGCAAGCTGCGCGATGACTGGACAGGCGACCTGTCAATCACCCCCTTTTCTATCGTCTATTTGACTGTAAACGGGCGAGTTATATAAAAAAATCAACCCCCAGTTGTTATGAAAGGTGAAATGAGCTGTATAGACCAAAACTGTGTTTGGGTCCAGTCTGAAACATGCTTAATCACTGTTACAAAGTGGAGCATTTCAACACGGGGGTGAACGGGACTGACGTCACTTTCCGAGTCCTCCCTCAAGTGGCCATTCGAGGAACTACGGCTTTCAGGATTACTTCCGCGACTTCCTGTGTAAGACCCAGAGCTATTAAGCCCACTGGCTGGATGTCAAAACATTGTCATTGCTGCAGACAAAGTCGGCACAAGAGAGAGGCACATAACTGTCATTTAATTGCACTTCAGAAGAGATGTCTCGGCTCATGCATTTCACCTTTTCCATAGGGTGACTCAAGGCCCTAAAAATAGACATCTGTCACTTTGCCTGCGCTCAAGGCACTAAAAATAGACATCTGTCACTTTGCCTGCGCTCAAGGCACTAAAAATAGCAAAAACAAAATTGCTCCCCGTTGCGGCTGAGGTGATATGCTGACAGTTCGGTATAGGAAAGGCATCTCTCTCTCTCTCTCTCTCTCTCTTTCTGTCTTGCTCGATCTCCCACAGTCTTATTTCCTCTCCTCTGAGGCTTGCGCTGAACAGACTGTGATTTCCATATTGTTCTAATATTTTCAAAAGCATACGCAACGTGCCTCGCCTGCCCACTTTACAGGTAAATACGGAGGTAATTGAAATGTACAGCAATGCTACCAATGCTATTAGATAAGATGCATGAGCCCGACTCAGCCCGACGCACGCACGCACGCACGCACGCACGCACGCACGCACGCACACACACACACACACACACACACACACACACACACACACACACACACACACACACACACACACACACACACACACACAGGCAGCTCTGGTGCTGTAGTAGAGAGACTCCAGTGGAGGATAGGAAAGATGACAGGTGGGTGTCCGAGTAGTGCAGCAGTAGATTTCCTCATAGTAGATTGGCGTCCATGCAGACACAATTGGCCATGTCTCTGGGTGGGAGGCCGGGTGGGGGAGGGGAACTGGGGGGGAATAGCGTGATCCTCCCACGCGCGATCGCTTACCTGACCTTTCCCACATAGTGTGTCGTGGACCCACAGCTTCATCATGGGCCAGTTACTGAACTATAATCTTAGTCTAATTTAAAATGAGTTATTTGATCAAAAACAGAATGTTGTCAGATGTGATCTTTTCTATCCAATTCTCAAAGGAAGAGAGAGCACAGAGATCAAGCCAGATGTAAAATGTGAAAATGACAAAAAGTTAGTTTTCCTAATGCTGCCTACACACTAGAGGATTTTCAAATCTTAACCGATTTTAAAATGATGAGAGACCACCAACATAAGGACAATTTCATCAGATTTTAACATTAAAATCTCCTGAACGCACACACTAGACGATTGGGCCAGACTGCGAGACCACACACCAGCCGTTTGAAGTACAGACTCAAAGCGATTCCAGCAACTAGACTGTAGGCTGTTTATACCCCACAAAACCGCATTTTTCCCCCCACAGACAACAGCAGATGACTCTCCAAACATGCACCGAGCGGCGGGTCCACTACAAGCAGGCGGACACCCTCGCAAAATGAGCTAAAACAACGTCCTGTCTGAGAGCTCATATTACAGCATATCCGCTCCCTTGAAGCAAACAAACCGCTCCGCTCGGCACATGTTTGGAGAGCCATCCGCCGCTGTCCACCCTGTTTTAAGCTGCTGTGACGATGCTGGGGAGAGAGGAGCTACATGGCACTACTGTTGCTCGTTTGTTGTGAGCGCTGCATTAACATCCGGGTATGACGCGTCGACGGGTCCCGGTGTCATGCCGAGTTTTGCACCCCCGCCGAGAATTGCATCTCCATTTTCCACCGGTCTGCTCGCTCTCATTGGCTATTGCGGGTTCCGTCGGGAGACAGCCATCGTAAATATCAAACATGTTTGATATGCCCGATTCGAGATCGGGCAGGCTCCGATTCAATCAATAATTTATTGACACCAGACACTTGACAATTATTTTGACAAGAAATCGGTTGAGACTAGCCTCGAATCGGGCCACGCCCCCCCGAGGGGAATCGGGCATTAAATCGGGCATTTTATCCTCTAGTGTGTGGGAAGCATAAGGCACATCATGGCACTTGCAAACAGCCTGTCCCTTTAAAAAGCATGGAGTCCTTTTCCCTATAGTTGTTTGAATCTCCTTTTAATGCCTTCAAAGGCAGCATGTCCACAACAGAGTAGGCTGTGTAGGACATTGTGGAAGGCGTGCACAGACCATGCCATGTTTCAGAGTGTGATTAATGTTTCCCCTTCACACGAGGGGCTCAGTTCACTCTGACCAGACTGTATTTCACATTGACCAACACTTATCCTCCCTCTCTTCTCACCCCGGCACACCTTCCCCCTATACATTTCTGCCATAGTTGAAATGAAAACCTTGAAACGCCCTTGATCCAAAGTGCATTCGGTGTTTGGCACACCAAAAGAGACGATCAAAGAGAAAAGAGAAGTGAGAACATCCTTTTATCCATGTCAAGTGTTACACAGTGACCTCTGCCTCTGATGTCATATATCTGATGTCAAGTGTTACACAGTGACCTCTGCCTCTGATGTCATATATCTGATGTCAAGTGTACAGAGTGACCTCTGCCTCTGATGTCATATATCTGATGTCAAGTGTACAGAGTGACCTCTGCCTCTGATGTCATGTGTCCAAATGTCAGCACGCACACGGCCATTTTGTGCAGTGAAATGTGGGCCAAGAGGTAGCCTTGATGTTGGTCACTGCTGTTGAAGCCCGCGTGGAGGAGGCACAGAAAGGCAGTAGTACACATCTCAAGGGTTCGGGGGTTCCATTGCCTGTGTAGCTTCAGGGGGACAGCTCACCCTAAAATCCAAGATACATATTTTTCCTCTCACCTGTAGTGCTATTTATCCATCTCTATCGTTTTGGGATAGTTGCCTGAGTTTTGGAGATATCGGCCGCAGAGTTTCTGCCTTCTCTTGAATACAATGGAACTGGATGGCACTCGGCTTGTGGTGCTCAATGTGCCAAAGAAATCCATTTGGAAAACTCAACAGCATTGTCGCTTTCCAGAAATCATGACCTGGTTACTCAAAATAATGCACAGACTTTGTTGTGAGCAGTTTCATGTAGGAACTATTTTCTTTTGCAGTCTCATGTAGGTACTAGCAGCTATAGCGGCTGTAGTTCAGGCTACTAACACAAAACGATATAGATGGATAAATAGCTCTACAGGTGAGAGGAAAAATATGTATTTTGGATTTTAGGGGGAGCTGTTCCTTTAAAGGGATAGTTCAATTTTTTTAAAGTCTAGCCGATAGTGTTGATTGGTAGGGTTTTCTCAGCACAATCCATGCTGTGCCTCATAGTAGCTCTGGAAAGTTGGGGGGAAAATGAATGCAAGGTCAATGGGGTCACGCTCCTGAAATGTCATCCACACAGTGCACACACACACACACACACACACACACACACACACACACACACACACACACACACACACACACACACACACACACACACACACACACAGTACATTTCAGTGAGCTTCAGTCAGATTGTACATACAGGAGTGTGACCACATTGACCTTACATTTGTTTTTTCCCCCCAACTTTCCAGAGCTACTATGAGGAACAGGATAGATTGGGCTGAGAAAGAACTCTACCAATCAACATCATCACTGGTAAGTAGAAAATAGGGCTAGACTTTAAAAAATTTGAACTATCCCTTTAAAGGGCCACTTTTCTAATTTACGACCAGTTTTGCATCATTACAAAATCACTACTGTAGTATATATGCAAATGAACGGTTGAACTTCCCTCCATCGTGCATGGACTGAGAGCTCCCCATTCATTCGCAGAACTTCCTGGACCATCATGATGTCATCATGATGTCATTTGGTCCAGGAAGCTCTGTGAATGAAGGTAAAGAGAGCAATAGTGATAGTGATAGTGACAGTAGTCATCCATCCATCCATCTTCAAGCGCTTCTCCAGGATCGGGTGGCGGAGGTAGCAGTTCCAGCAGGGGTCCCAAAAACGTCCCTTTCCCTGGCCACATTAGCCAGCTCTGACTGGGGGATCCCGAGGCGTTCCCAGGCCAGCGTGGAGATATCATCTCTCCACCTAGCCCCTCGGTCTGCCCTGTGGTCCCTGGGAGGACCCAGCTGGACGTGCCTGGAACACCTCCCTAGGGAGGCGACCAGGAGGCATCTACTCCGAGTCCCTCATGGATGACTGAGCTTCTCACCTTAATATCCCTAAGGGAGATGCCAGCCACCCTCCTGAGAAAATGTAACCCATTTCGGCCGCTTGACGACACCATCCCTCATGACCATGATAGGTGAGGGTTAGGAATGAAGATCGACCGGTAGGATCGAGAGCTTTGCCTTCTGGCTCAGCTCTCTTTTCGTGACGAAAAGAGTCATAGCGATAGTGACACCATGGCAAAACTGCTCCAAATGACATCATTATGACATCTTTTTGGACCGAGAAGTTGTGAATGAACGGGGAGCTCTCAGTCCAGGCAAGATGGAGGGAAGTTAAACATTGTTCATTTGCATAATAGACAGTAGACAGATTTAATTGGACGACATAAACATCCTAAATTGCCCTTAGCTTACTTCCTGTTGTTGCAGCGTTTGACAATACAATAGCTGAGAGAAAATAAGCTAGGTTTCAAAACTGTAGAGTAATTTACTCCTATAGCACACAGCAGGATGATTATGTGTGTATGATTATAATCTGTCACTATCCCAAACCCCGTGCTTATCTGAGCCAAGCTGCACTCTGTATTGTTTGCGGTAAGCGGCGGGATTTTCTTTTTTCGGGGTCAACCTGCATTACACCCTCAAGGCCGAGTGAGGTACTGTAGCGCGCTAAATCTCTCTTTATTCCAAAGCACACAGCTTTTCCGTCACAGTGAGATCTCTGTATTTGTCGCGCCCTGCAGGGCCGCAGCACCGGACGTATTGGGAGAGTCTAGAGACTAGTCACCGAGTCTGGACCTGGAACCCAGGTTAATAATTCTGTTAGCATATAGGCTGCTATAGGCAAGCACCGCACCACTCTGCATTCAGCCCGGCTTTCACACCAGTCTCCTGATACACAGAGAGAGAGAGGGTGGGAGAGAGATAAAGAGGGAGAATAGGAAGCGAGGGAATGAAAGCATGAGGGGGAGGGAGAGAGAGAGAGAGAGAGAGAGAGAGAGAGAGAGAGAGAGAGAGAGAGAGAGAGAGAGAGAGAGAGAGAGAGATTCTGTATTCACTCCACTCCCACTCTATTCTCCCTACTGGCTGATCCAGCTCTACTCATTGAAGAACTAAAAGAGTCACTGGTGGATCGACTGATAGCTAAGACAATATATGGGAGGAAAAACTAAGACAAGGGAGAGGAATAGGGCTGTGCAATAAAATCGATACAACAATATCTCACAATATTTTTTTCTGCAATGCTGTATCGATATTTCAGAAAAATATCGCATATATCGCCGTATAAACTTTTTGCACAGTGGTGTGTTCAGTGACACAATAAGAATATACGTCTAATCCCCCCCACCCCCCAGTGTGTTTAGTAACACAGTGCGCAACTGTGCAAATATGCAAATACTGTTCTATTAGATTGCAATGAAAAATTTGAATGAAATAGTTCTCAATACATTGTGATGTACATATTACATTACCCAGGTGGTACACAGCACGTTGTTGTATTTTCAGCTCAATTTCTTTTCATTTTCAGTAAATGATGTAGTGTATTGCAATATGTATCGTATCGCAATGTATCGAGATGCAAACGTATCGTGAGGTCCGTGCCAAAACCCACGGAACAGAATAGAGGGTACAGAGGGGACTGATGGACAGAGAGGAGTGGATGAAGGGGACGTGAGTTATCAATGTGTCTCTCTTACAAAGCCGTGCATGTTAATATATTACGTCCTGCATATTCTATAGGCACAAACACACAGAGGGCTGCATGCGTATTCCTCACAATAGCCTCTCTGTCAGTCTAAATGGAGCATTGGGCCACTGCAGTGCTGTGACCTTGCATCACTGGCCAAGGTCAAACCAGCACGCGCAGGCAGAGGATGAAAATGAAAGAGGCGAGAGAAGAGAGAGACACGGGGATCTCTAAATCTCTATTAAAGCCAGTCCGTTTGGCTCCTATTAGCTTTTCCATTCAGTGATAACCAAGCGGTCAATTGGACAATTTGTAGTCTGAAAGCCTTCTTCACCTTCAAGGACTCAACATACATTGTGATAGCCAAAGTAGAAAATCGACATAATTTGATTTGAATGGATGAGGTTAGAATATTGATGTGATGCCAGAAAACTGCGGGGGGGGAAAAAGGCCAGCTGAGAACGATGTTACGGAGACTATATGTAAAAGAGAAAAGGAAAAGAAAAAGCCAGCAGGTTTACAGTATTAAAATGTGCAATGTATCTGGATGAGGAAGAACACATGCTAAGAAACTATAGACTGTATAAAAGTATGGACATAGCCACCATGATGTCATCCATTGGTTTCTGGAGTCCCGTTTTGAAGCCTTAAAGTTTAGCATTTGGACCGTCGCCATCTTGGTTATTTGGAATCAGAAGCAGCTAGCGAAACACTGTCACTGAGGTTAGAAACAATTGTCACTGAGGTTAGAAACAACTGTCACTGAGGTTAGAAACAACTGTCACTGAGGTTAGAAACAACTGTCACTGAGGTTAGAAACAACTGTCACTGAGGTTATAAACAACTGTCACTGAGGTTATAAACAACTGTCACTGAGGTTATAAACAACTGTCACTGAGGTTATAAACAACTGTCACTGAGGTTATAAACAACTGTCACTGAGGTTATAAACAACTGTCACTGAGGTTATAAACAACTGTCACTGAGGTTATAAACAACTGTCACTGAGGTTAGATACAACTGTCCTGAGGTTAGATACAACTGTCACTGAGGTTAGATACAACTGTCCTGAGGTTAGAAACAATATCACTGAGGTTAGAAACAACTGTCACTGAGGTTAGATACAACTGTCCTGAGGTTAGATACAACTGTCACTGAGGGTAGAAACAACTGTCACTGAGGTTAGAAACAACTGTCACTGAGGTTAGAAACAACTGTCACTGAGGTTAGAAACAACTGTCACTGAGGTTAGATACAACTGTCCTGAGGTTAGAAACAACTGTCACTGAGGTTAGAAACAACTGTCACTGAGGGTAGAAACAACTGTCACTGAGGTTAGAAACAACTGTCACTGAGGGTAGAAACAACTGTCACTGAGGTTAGAAACAACTGTCACTGAGGGTAGAAACAACTGTCACTGAGGTTAGAAACAACTGTCACTGAGGTTAGAAACAACTGTCACTGAGGTTAGAAACAACTGTCACTGAGGTTAGAAACAACTGTCACTGAGGTTAGATACAACTGTCCTGAGGTTAGAAACAATATCACTGAGGTTAGAAACAACTGTCACTGAGGTTAGAAACAACTGTCACTGAGGTTAGATACAACTGTCCTGAGGTTAGAAACAATATCACTGAGGTTAGAAACAACTGTCACTGAGGTTAGATACAACTGTCCTGAGGTGAGAAACAATATCACTGAGGTTAGAAACAACTGTCACTGAGGTTAGAAACAACTGTCACTGAGGTTAGAAACAATATCACTGAGGTTAGAAACAACTGTCACTGAGGTTAGAAACAACTGTCACTGAGGTTAGAAACAATATCACTGAGGTTAGAAACAACTGTCACTGAGGTTAGATACAACTGTCCTGAGGTTAGAAACAATATCACTGAGGTTAGAAACAACTGTCACTGAGGTTAGAAACAACTGTCACTGAGGGTAGAAACAACTGTCACTGAGGTTAGAAACAACTGTCACTGAGGTTAGAAACAACTGTCACTGAGGTTAGAAACAACTGTCACTGAGGTTAGAAACAACTGTCACTGAGGTTAGATACAACTGTCCTGAGGTTAGAAACAATATCACTGAGGTTAGAAACAACTGTCACTGAGGTTAGAAACAACTGTCACTGAGGTTAGATACAACTGTCCTGAGGTTAGAAACAATATCACTGAGGTTAGAAACAACTGTCACTGAGGTTAGATACAACTGTCCTGAGGTTAGAAACAATATCACTGAGGTTAGAAACAACTGTCACTGAGGTTAGATACAACTGTCACTGAGGTTAGAAACAATATCACTGAGGTTAGAAACAACTGTCACTGAGGTTAGAAACAACTGTCACTGAGGTTAGAAACAACTGTCACTGAGGTTAGAAACAATATCACTGAGGTTAGAAACAACTGTCACTGAGGTTAGAAACAATATCACTGAGGTTACACATGTCATCGACGAGGGTAGACACACGATATGCTTTTTCCACAAAGCAGCTGCACAAATGCGTGAAAGCTGGGAGAGCGCGACACGAGAGGAACAAACAATGTTACATCGTTTTTGTCTGTCTTACATTAAAACTAAAGTAACTAGCCTGTTTTGAAAATGCAAGTTCGTAGAATGCACAGCTATTTGTGTTAAAATGTAGGGAGTACAAGTAAAACGTTGTCGGAAAAATAAATACTCAGCAAAGTACAGATACCTGAAAATTCTACTTAAAGCGGGACTTACCCCCCCAGATTTCCTGCAAAACGGCTCTCCACTCGATCCGAAAACCCCGCAGGCAAGATGGCCGCCCACACTCCCCTCCATACCTGGCAGAATTCCTCCCCCATAAACTAATATATCTTGGCCAATAAGTATGTAACATACAAAATAAAACAACCCGTAATATCTTAATTTTATGTAGAATGCAGAGGACATACTGTTTAGTTAAACTTGCATTCCAGGAATATTGTGCTCTAAAGATGACGTTAGTGGCTCGAGACTGTTTCGTCCTGAAACCCACATACAGTAGGTTGCGCCAGGCGTAACCTATGTGGGATTCGAAATAACGCATCCGAGATAGAAAACGTTATGAATATAGCCACGTTATAAACAACAAACTAACGCTGGTGATCCGTATGGAAACAGTGTTACTCGAAATGGTTAAAAGTTCTATCAATTTGGTCATTTAGTGGCGTTTTACTGCCATGTAACATAACTAACTACTGTAGCGGCTAATATTAGCCACAGTAGGCATTACCCATGGATGCATTGCTCTTTAAGGGCTCGCGCCGCCTGAACTACAGTAATAATCAATGGAGTGGGGGGGGGGGGATTCACATGAGTGGGGCGCGTGCTAACCCCACCGTGACGTCACGATGTACCAAATATCCCATTCATTTGAGGGCACAAAAAAAAGCAGTGTTCAACCCATAGAGGGAACTTATGCTGCTGAAAATGATACAAATGGTACAATGGTAACAGTTTGGTCTCAAATGTGGAATTTTTTACCAGAATTCTTCACACACCAAAGTCATATATATTGGTTAAAAGCTGGAAAAAACAGCATGCATATCACACTTTAATACCAAAACAGACTTTTCTGGCTGTTAGCCAGTGTGTCTTATTCACTCTGGCATCACCACAAGAGTCTATTGTCCTTTCTGTCACTCGTCACTGTGTCAATATACCACCAGAGGCCTCCACTCATTAACATCATTGCCTTTTGTCTTATAGATGACAAGTAATGAATCTCTGTTTCTTCACCGCTGAAGCCTGTTTGTTGTTGCTGAGGTCTCTAGAGGCAAGTATCTAGTAACAGCTTCATTTATGCTGGCAATACAATTGATTGGGTTTGGGTCAGGCTCCAATTTAACAAAACAATTGAATAAAGAATATTGTTATTTGCAATGTATTATCAGCACGGCACTAAATTGTAATAGGAAATTATGTTTTCGGCTTCTGAAAAGCGCAACAACCACTTCTTTTTTCATAGACGCCATCTGAGATTTGAAAGTTTGGCGTCTGGGATACCGCCGAGAGTGTGTGACATGAGCTGAGGCTATCTGAGAGAACAGCTGTATCGATTATCTATCATCTGCTGAGAGAACAGCTGTATCGATTATCTATCATCTGCTGAGGGAACAGCTGTATCGATTATCTATCATCTGCTGAGAGAACAGCTGTATCGATTATCTATCATCTGCTGAGAGAACAGCTGTATCGATTATCTATCATCTGCTGAGAGAACAGCTGTATCGATTATCTATCATCTGCTGAGAGAACAGCTGTATCGATTATCTATCATCTGCTGAGGGAACAGCTGTATCGATTATCTATCAGACACTTCCACTGTTTTTCTCTTCCACATGCCTAGGTTTGACATGTGTGCCCTCACACAACACACACACACGCACGCACACACACACACGCGCGCATGCGCACGCACACGCACACGCTATGGGGTCCTATCAAAGTCAATATTCAAGGACACACGCGCAGCAACGTGTGTGTGTGCCTGCGTGACTTAACATAGTCAATTTTGTCACGCGTGCACACGTACGCGCACTATGACGTGCGCAAACTACATCACGCGTGACAACAACATGCGTAGCGTAGCTACTTACAGCGTGTACACGTGTGGCCAATGTTGGATAAATTTCGTTACGCGTTCACACACACACCCGTTTGCAGTTTTTGATGCTACGCCACCGGAAGTGTATCTGCATCGCGCACAACAGTGCGCGTACATGAACGCGTTGCGTAGTTCTGTTCTGTTTTATTCTATTTCTTTCTATGTTCCATTTTCATCCAGTAGATGGTGCCAGTGACCAAACCAACCAGTTGATCCAGCATGTCGCTGGCAGGTTTCTGTCCCAAGATCGCTCGCAGACTATTCTGTGGTCAGCACCAAAGATTACCCACAATCCCTTGGGCCCACATTTTACAACATAAATCGCCCATTAATCCTCATAAACAGCATTTAAAACGTGTAATAATGGATACATGAGTCGGTAAAACTGTTTTTGTAGTTGTTTTATTGCCCCCCAGGGCACTGAGGTTACACCCCCCAGGGCACCAGGGTTACACCCCCACAGGGCACTGAGGTTACACCCCCACAGGGCACTGAGAATACACCCCCACAGGGCACTGAGGTTACACCCCCCAGGGCACCAGGGTTACACCCCCACAGGGCACTGAGGTTACACCCCCACAGGGCACTGAGGTTACACCCCCCAGGGCACCAGGGTTACACCCCCACAGGGCACTGAGGTTACACCCCCACAGGGCACTGAGGTTACACCCCCACAGGGCACTGAGGTTACACCCCTACTCTTGCAAAGAGTGCCAATGGGATCTTTAGGCATCACCAGGCTCACTCTCAAAGGAAAAGAGCCTGGTGTGTGTTACTGGCTGCTCGCTCTTCCAGTCTAAGACCTGGCCCAGATCAGGCAGATCTCACCTGTTTGTGTTACAGTGTTGTCATTCCCCCATAGAAGGATGGTTTTCTATGGATTTAGTGATATGTTTTTTTGTGTGTGTATTAGCTACATAGTTAGATAACATTTATTTACTACGCCTTCCCTGTTT
>NC_139632.1:39043747-39058747 GCF_964638095.1 Poromitra crassiceps
TGTCCTGCACCACACTGTCCTGCACCACACTGTCCTGCACCACACTGTCCTGCACCACACTGTCCTGCACCTCACTGTCCTGCACCACACTGCCCTGCACCACACTGTCCTGCACCACACTACCCTGCACCACACTGTCCTGCACCACACTGCCCTGCACCACACTGTCCTGCACCACACTGTCCTGCACCACACTGTCCTGCACCACCCTGTCCTGCACCTCACTGTCCTGCACCACACTGTCCTGCACCACATTGTCCTGCTCCACACTGTCCTGCACCACACTGCCCTGCACCACACTGTCCTGCACCACACTGTCCTGCACCTCACTGTCCTGCACCACACTGTCCTGCACCACACTGCCCTGCACCACACTGCCCTGCTCCACACTGTCCTGCACCACACTGCACCACACTGCACCACACTGCCCTGCACCACACTGCCCTGCACCACACTGTCCTGCACCACACTGTCCTGCACCACACTGTCCTGCACAACACTGCCCGGAAAGCTGCGGGAAAGAACAGCAGAGGACCAGGAGGAAGTCGTTTCAGATGCTGACCCTTTTTTTCTTTTTAATTTCTTCTCAGATCGCCACCGTTTTCTCCCCAATTGATCTTGGTCAATTCCCCTCGCTGGCCCAGTCGTTGCTCCGCCCCCTCTGCCGATCTGGGAGAGTTGTAGACCAGAGGAGGCACTAGTGCAGCGACCAGGAAACACACACTTAATCTGGCTTCCCACCCGCAGACACGGCCAATCGTGCCTGAATGGACGCCCAACCAAGCTGAAGGTCACACGGGGGCTCGAACCTGCGACCCTCGTGTTGGTAGGTGGAGAAAAGGACGCCCAGCATATGCGTAGAAATATGGAAGTTCTACGGATTGAGAAGATGTAGTGCCAAAGGAAAGGGCTGTTTGACGGCATGCAAAGCATTGAAAATGTTAATATAGCGTACACTTAAACTGATACTGATTTCTTTTTAGGTGGGCCTTCTTTTAGGTGGCTAAAATACATTTTGCTGGTGGTCCCCTCCACATGCCGACCTCAGTCTACTGAAGGTAGTAATACACTGACTATTGATAAGTACCTCATAAAACCACACGTCAAATAATCCCAACTATCCCTTTAAAGTGAATCGGTTCTTGGCTCCGGATCAACGTGCCGCAGGAGCTTCAGCTAGCAGAGTCACTATCACTACCAATTTTTATAGACTTGCATTTATGTGGTGTATTTTAGCCTATTATTTTATATATATATATATATACTGTATATATATTACCCTTGATTGTTATCATTTTATCTTGTGGAATCTTCCTGCTTTAATGGATTCCATGACTTGGATGTATGATTATTAAAGCCCTCTGTGAACTCCATTTGGGGGAAAAAAATGCCAAACACATAACGCTTATTATTAATATAGCTGAATGGGAAGAGATGCGGATCAAAGGTTTGTCAGATCAGTTTGAATCTGCTTGGGTGGCTGATGGCCACATACAGTAGGATTGTACAATGAGTGCAGAGGAAATTCACAGCAACAAAATCCTCCTTCATACATTTTCACAACCTCGAATTGAAACTCCACTATGTTACATTAAGTCAGCTCCCAATTTGTGTTGTGGTACAAAAAGCAAAAGGCAGGGTGTGTGCGCGTGTTGTGGGGGGGGTTTCATACAGGCGAAAGTCTATCTCAAATGCAAAATGTAAGCAAAATGGTAAAGTAGATAGTAAACTTGTCGGGGCTTCTGTAAATGAATAGCGGTACAGTAATAAATGTGTTTAGACTGTCTGAGGGGACTTTGCTGTTTGTGGAAAGTAGCTGCTCTAAAGTGGATTTTATCGTTTCACTTCTTCGTCCAAATCCCTGTTCTGTTGTTGACCTTTCTTTTTGTGTCAGCAGATGAAGAGTAATGAGCGAGGCGCAGGGCTGTGACCAGTACGTCGGTGCGAGGAGCAGGGCGGTGGTACGTCGTTGTGAGGAGCAGGGCGGTGGTACGTCGGTGTGAGGAGCAGGGCTGTGACCAGTACGTCGGTGTGAGGAGCAGGGCGGTGGTACGTCGGTGTGAGGAGCAGGGCGGTGGTACGTCAGTGTGAGGAGCAGGGCGGTGGTACGTCAGTGTGAGGAGCAGGGCGGTGGTACGTTGTTGTGAGGAGCAGGGCGGTGGTACGTTGTTGTGAGGAGCAGGGCGGTGGTACGTTGTTGTGAGGAGCAGGGCGGTGGTACGTCAGTGTGAGGAGCAGGGCTGTGGTACGTCGGTGTGAGGAGCAGGGCGGTGGTACGTCGTTGCTAGGAGCAGGGCTGTGGTACGTCTGTGCGAGGAGCAGGGCTGTGGTACGTCGGTGTGAGGAGCAGGGCGGTGGTACGTCGTTGCTAGGAGCAGGGCTGTGGTACGTCTGTGCGAGGAGCAGGGCTGTGGTACGTCTGTGCGAGGAGCAGGGCTGTGGTACGTCGGTGCGAGGAGCAGGGTGGTGGTACGTCAGTGTGAGGAGCAGGGTGGTGGTACGTCAGTGTGAGGAGCAGGGCGGTGGTACGTCAGTGTGAGGAGCAGGGTGGTGGTACGTCAGTGTGAGGAGCAGGGCGGTGGTACGTCAGTGTGAGGAGCAGGGTGGTGGTACGTCAGTGTGAGGAGCAGGGTGGTGGTACGTCAGTGTGAGGAGCAGGGCTGTGGTACGTCGGTGTGAGGAGCAGGGCGGTGGTACGTCGGTGTGAGGAGCAGGGCGGTGGTACGTCGGTGAGAGGAGCAGGGCAGTGGTACATCAGTGTGAGGAGCAGGGCGGTGGTACGTCAGTGTGAGGAGCAGGGTGGTGGTATGTCAGTGTGAGGAGCAGGGCTGTGGTACGTCGGTGTGAGGAGCAGGGCGGTGGTACGTCGTTTCTAAATTTTCAATTCAACAGACGCTAGCGAGAACCTGTGAGAATTAAGGAGGCCACTGCATCCTTTGTCAACATTTGCCGTTCCACGTTTATTTGATTTTACGCACTTGTGGGTCGAGATTGACTACAAGCTTGTTTAGGGATGTTGACTACAAGCTTGTTTAGGGATGCAATCTCCAAGCCAAGATGAGAAGTACAAACAAGCTGTATTACCGGTATTATCTCATTACCAAGGGTGGGAAACAGGGAGGTAAGCACGGCAAACTCATTCACGTACAGTAATGAAAATGCTTGAGCTACTTTGACTTAATTTGCATACGTGCATTTCCTTTACCCCCCCCCCCCCCCCCACCCCGCTACATTTCCAAAAACGATTCCCACCAGTTCCCTTCTGCCCCGACCAACCAGAGGAGGCACTATAGTACGGCCATACCCTAGAGACATACCCTCAATCCGGCTTCCCACCCGCAGACACAGCCAATCTTGCCTGTATGGTGCATCCTGGTGGCTCACCTGCGTACGACGGAGGCTTGGTCCTTCGAGTGGCCGACGCGGGTTCGAATCCGACCCGAGGTCCTCATCCCCTCTCTCTCTCTCCACCTTTCCTGTCTGCCTACTGTCCTATCTAAATAAAGACAAAAAAATGTCCCCAAAAAATAATCTTGCTTGTATGGACACCCGATCAGCTGGAGGTAACACGGGTGCACGAACCTGCGTCCCTCATGTTGGTAGGCAGGGAATCTACCGCTACACTACCCGGACGCCCGTAAGTAAGCCATCATGACGTCCCAAATGCAAAAGCTTTCACGTCCTTGAAGCCTTCCTTGGTTCCAAGTTCCTTGGTTGAATGACTGATAGGAGTTATTCTCATGACCTACACATGTGTGTGCACACACTCTTCCCAGTCTGACCACAAACTGAGCTTCAGCCAGCGAGTCATGTGACAAACGCAGCGGTCAGTTAGCCAGTCAGTCAGTCAGTCCGTCAGGTAATCAGCCAGGCTGCCTGTCATGCTGTCAAAATGGTCAAGTTGGCAGTCAGACAGTTAGTCAGTCACTCAGCCAGTTAATTAGTCTGTCAAAAAGTGATGGGAAAAAATACGCTGGCTAGACGGAGAACCAGGCAGCCAACCCGATACTGTAACTATGACTCACATAAATAACCCCCTGCAGGGCATACGCTATAGCAGTACACTGTAAAACAAAATTATTATTTAAACTGTGGAGTCAGTCTTAAGTGAGAAATCGAACTCCTCCTTTCCTTTCCTCCACTAACTCTTCCCTTCCTCTATGTCACTTCCTTCCCTCCTCTAATGCAATTCTTTGCACTCGGGGCTGACATGGAAAAGTGCAACGGAACGCTCATTCAAGTCGGAATTCACAGGTCAGAAACTTTGTTTGCCGATAAACACAGCTGACGTGATGTCACAAAGCAATATGGCGGAGCACACGGTGGTCAGTAAAGAGAATGTAGTATTGATACTGATCATGTATTGTACTGTAGGGTTTGTGTTGTGAAAGGTGCAGTAACAACGCGTGCTCTATTTCCATTCAGTTGTTTTGGGCTTGATGAAAGAGTTTGCGAGCATGCGGCACTATAGCCTACTCCTGTCTCCTTTCCTCCCCTCTGTTGTCTCCTTTCCTCCCCTCTTTTGTCTCCTTTCCTCCCCTCTGTTGTCTCCTTTCCTCCCCTCTGTTGTCTCCTTTCCTCCCCTCTGGTGTCTCCTTTCCTCCCCTCTGGTGTCTCCTTTCCTCCCCTCTGGTGTCTCCTTTCCTTCCCTCTGTTGTCTCCTTTCCTTCCCTCTGGTGTCTCCTTTCCTCCCCTCTGGTGTCTCCTTTCCTCCCCTCTGTTGTCTCCTTTCCTCCCCTCTGTTGTCTCCTTTCCTCCCCTCTGTTGTCTCCTTTCCTCCCCTCTGGTGTCTCCTTTCCTCCCCTCTGGTGTCTCCTTTCCTCCCCTCTGGTGTCTCCTTTCCTTCCCTCTGGTGTCTCCTTTCCTCCCCTCTGGTGTCTCCTTTCCTCCCCTCTGTTGTCTCCTTTCCTCCCCTCTGTTGTCTCCTTTCCTCCCCTCTGTTGTCTCCTTTCCTCCCCTCTGTTGTCTCCTTTCCTCCCCTCTGGTGTCTCCTTTCCTCCCCTCTGTTGTCTCCTTTCCTCCCCTCTGGTGTCTCCTTTCCTCCCCTCTGGTGTCTCCTTTCCTCCCCTCTGGTGTCTCCTTTCCTCCCCTCTGTTGTCTCCTTTCCTTCCCTCTGGTGTCTCCTTTCCTCCCCTCTGGTGTCTCCTTTCCTCCCCTCTGTTGTCTCCTTTCCTCCCCTCTGTTGTCTCCTTTCCTCCCCTCTGTTGTCTCCTTTCCTCCCCTCTGTTGTCTCCTTTCCTCCCCTCTGTTGTCTCCTTTCCTCCCCTCTGTTGTCTCCTTTCCTCCCCTCTGTTGTCTCCTTTCCTCCCCTCTGGTGTCTCCTTTCCTCCCCTCTGGTGTCTCCTTTCCTCCCCTCTGGTGTCTCCTTTCCTCCCCTCTGTTGTCTCCTTTCCTTCCCTCTGGTGTCTCCTTTCCTCCCCTCTGGTGTCTCCTTTCCTCCCCTCTGTTGTCTCCTTTCCTCCCCTCTGTTGTCTCCTTTCCTCCCCTCTGTTGTCTCCTTTCCTCCCCTCTGGTGTCTCCTTTCCTCCCCTCTGGTGTCTCCTTTCCTCCCCTCTGTTGTCTCCTTTCCTCCCCTCTGTTGTCTCCTTTCCTCCCCTCTGGTGTCTCCTTTCCTCCCCTCTGTTGTCTCCTTTCCTCCGCTCTGTTGTCTCCTTTCCTCCCCTCTGTTGTCTCCTTTCCTCCCCTCTGTTGTCTCCTTTCCTCCCCTCTGGTGTCTCCTTTCCTCCCCTCTGTTGTCTCCTTTCCTCCCCTCTGTTGTCTCCTTTCCTCCCCTCTGTTGTCTCCTTTCCTCCCCTCTGGTGTCTCCTTTCCTCCCCTCTGTTGTCTCCTTTCCTCCTTTCCACCCCTCTGTTGTCTCCTTTCCTCCCCTCTGTCGTCTCCTTTCCTCCCCTCTGTTGTCTCCTTTCCTCCCCAGCCACCTTACAAGTCAATGATGCTTTTCCACCAGCCCATATCCCTGTGTGTGTGTGTGTGTGTGTGTGTGTGTTGTTTGTTGTTTGTGTGTGTGTGTGTGTGTGTGTGTGTGTGTGTGTGTGTGTGTGTGTTGTTTGTGTGTATGTGTGTTGTTTGTGTGTGTGTGTGTGTGTGTGTGTGTGTGTGTGTGTGTGTGTGTGTATGTGTGTGTTATAATTCCCTTCCTACACACAGTGACTCAGCGAGGTCGGCCGTCTCTCTCCGCCGTGCAGCTGAAAACACGACCAGCCAATCGATAGCCAGGATAGTTCAGCTGACTACTGACCGCGCCGCGACCCGCTAACAGCATGGAGCATAGCATCGTCCACTCTCTCTCTCTCTCTCTCTCTCTCTCTCTCTCTCTCTCTCTCTCTCTCTCTCTCTCTCTCTCTCTCTCTCTCCTCTTTCACTGTCGTGTCGGTGCGTTCACTCAATAAATAGTCTACCTCACTATCCCAATGTTCTCTTCCTCTCAACTTATCTTCTCTCTCTCTCTTCCTCTGTTCTTTATCTCTCTCTCTCTGTCTGTCTGTCTGTCTGTCTGTCTGTCTGTCTGTCTGTCTGTCTGTCTGTCTGTCTCTCTTCCTCTGTTCTCTCTGTCTGTCTGTCTGTCTGTCTGTCTCTCTCTGTCTGTCTCTTTCTACTCTTCCTCTGTTCTCTCTCTCTGTCTGTCTGTCTGTCTCTCTAGCTCTACTCTTCCTCTGTTCTCTCTCTCTCTGTCTGTCTGTCTGTCTGTCTGTCTCTCTCTCTCTCTCTCTCTCTCTCTCTCTCTCTCTCTCTGTCTGTCTGTCTGTCTCTCTCTCTCTCTCTCTCTCTCTCTCTCTCTCTCTCTCTCTCTCTCTCTGTCTGTCTGTCTGTCTCTCTTTCTCTCTCTCTGTCTCCATTATCCTGACGGTGTGTTTTAATCAATGTCTCAGTGTCTGAGTTGACAGCCGGCCGTAAGACTTGGCACATTGAGGCAGGCTGTGTGTGTGTGTGTGTGTGTGTGTGTGTGTGTGTGTGTGTGTGTGTGTGTGTGTGTGTGTGTGTGCGTGCGTGCGTGTGTGTGTGCTTATGTGCGTATGTGTGTGTGTGTGTGTGTGTGTGTGTGTGTGTGTGTGTGTGTGTGTGCGTGTGCGTGCGTGTATGTATGTAAAACAGACTGGAACCTTCATCTGCTGCAGCCGCTGTGTCTACATGCTTGACAAAGATTAATATAATGATCATATAAGTTTGCCACCTAAATTGTTATTTTGCATGAATGAAAAGATCCCTAACCCATCCCCCAAGTGATCAATATGTGTGTACGTTGACCCAAACCTTTAAGCTGCTCATTAACTGCGCACCTTGGGGGCCCCAAGTGGCAGTGAGATGCAACTGCTTGGATTTGGACTTTACTACCCAGTGATTTAGGCTAATAAGTGATTTGAGCCAATAAGAGGATGGATTTTTCAATTAAAAAAAACATCAAATCAAATCTGATATCAGACTGGATTGCCTCCATTCTAAGTGATTTCCATGACGGGAATCCCCCAGGGGAATTCCATTTTCCCTAGCCAATCACGTATCGGCCTGAATCTAACGTTAGTTAATCCCCTTCGGGAGAACGTAAGTGGTACTTCTACTCCATTTAAAACAGCCTCATTAACAGTCTCTATAGTCCCTACCTCGTCTGTGGCGGCCGCCATTGTTCTTATTACTCCTCGACACACTTGACAACCGCTTGACAACGCCGTTAGTCCCGCCCGTTGCGCTGTTTATTGACGCCGATTGGCTAATCGTTAGTCCCCCTCGGCGCTCATTGGACAAGTCGTTCTTTCCACTGAGGAAACTGCTGTTGCATCGCGATGCCAGACCAGAAGCAGCGTCAAAGATGTTGTGCAGTCATTCATGTTCGAGAATAAGCCGATTCATGTCTTTGCACCAGCTCGGCCAGCAAGGTGAGAGGAGAGGGTGAGAGAAGAGGGTGAGAGAAGAGGGTGAGAGAAGAGGGTGAGAGGAGAGGGTGAGAGGAGAGGGTGAGAGAAGAGGGTGAGAGGAGAGGGTGAGAGGAGAGGGTGAGATAAGAGGGTGAGAGGAGAGGGTGAGAGAAGAGGGTGAGAGAAGAGGGTGAGAGGAGAAGGTGAGAGGAGAGGGTGAGAGAAGAGGGTGAGAGGAGAGGGTGAGAGGAGAAGGTGAGAGGAGAGGGTGAGAGGAGAAGGTGAGAGGAGAGGGTGAGAGAAGAGGGTGAGAGAAGAGGGTGAGAGGAGAGGGTGAGAGGAGAAGGTGAGAGAAGAGAGTGAGAGAAGAGGGTGAGAGAAGAGGGTGAGAGGAGAGGGTGAGAGAAGAGGGTGAGAGAAGAGGGTGAGAGAAGAGGGTGAGAGAAGAGGGTGAGAGGAGAAGGTGAGAGAAGAGGGTGAGAGGAGAGGGTGAGAGGAGAGGGTGAGAGAAGAGGGCGAGAGAAGAGACCCCCCAAAAAAAGTGTGTGAAGGGATGAAAGGGAAGTGGGGAAAAGCAATAAGTAACCTTAGAAATAGTTCCCTTGGAAACTGCGGAGGAAAGCAACTGTGCAACTTGTGCAGAGAGAAGTTGAGAGAGAGGATGTGAGAGAGAGAGAAAGCTTCAGACAGAGGATGAGAGAGAGAGAGAGAGCAGACTAGGGCAGAAAGAAAACGTGGAGATAATGACGGTAACTTTGATTGCAGATGACAGATGCTCTTTGCGTTCCTATGAAAGTTTCTCTGACAGTGCGACTAATGAGAGAAAACTTAGAGGGCAAACAGAGGCCGCCTTAAAGTGTGGAACATCTTCTCGGTAACAGCTCTCATCCCGCTGAAGGTGCCGCTTGGAATACGGAGTTTATATGCATTTTCGTTTCCCTGTCACAGAAGAGTTTGTAAATAAACAATGTTACCATGGAAACTGCACTTGCGGGAGGAGCAAAAAGGATATTATAGGGGGATAAAGAGATTACAAAGCCTCGGTATCTCAGGTAATATTGACATATCTAAAATGCAATATCTTAAAATAATATATAATATAATTACAATATCATAAAACACGTAGGAAACGTATCGATCTATCGATTGCCGATACATTGTCACGTCAGTCGGACTGTAAAGAATGAACACGGAAGCGTACGTCTTGCCGCTGAAGTCCAGTCTACACCGGAATACCCGGAATTCCGTCCATCTGTCTCAGAGTCTTATTAGTGGTCAGACTGATAGACTCTGGGTGCCCTGATTGACGATGGCTAACGCTCTTCCCCTCCTCCACACACTGAGAAGAAGGCATTTGGTTTACTGAGGTCACCTTACAGGATCTCTGGGTAGTTAAAGGGATAGTTGGAGTTGATGTGGGGTTGTGTGAGGTACTTGCATACAGTCAGTGCAGTAGAATGCAGCCTGCGCAGTCCCAGTTTGGAGAAATGGAGAGCGACTGCGTCAGGCAAGTAGAGCTGTCTGCTGAGTGTGAAGGGGGCCATGAACACAAATGTAAAAAAAAAAAAAAAAAAAAAAAAAACATACTGCCCACCTGGCCTAATCCAAGTCCCCACAAGCCCTGAGATGCCAAGTTGACTTGAACAGTTACATCCTGTTTTGAGCTGAAATATGCACTGTAGCCAGAGGCTGGAAGTACAACTACTATACAGTAAATACAAGATACAGTATTGAGATACAGTGCAGATTTAAGCTAAAAACCGAGTGTAAATGACATCTTTTCAAGTCAAATTGGCATCTCAGGGCTTGTGGAGACTTGGATTACGGCAGGTGAGCAGTAGAGGCATTCCCCCCCAGTGCCCCACCCCCTATTTTTTAAGTTTTTGCTCGTGACCCCCTTCACACTCAGCAGACAGCTCTACTTGCCTGATGCGGCCGGTCTCCATTTCTCCAAACTGGGACCGTGCCAGCTACATTCTACTGCACGTAGTACACTGACTGTATGCAAGTACCTCATACAACACCCCACATCAAAAGATCCAAACTATCCCTTTGAGTCCGTCAAAAAATTCAAACAGTTACCTCTTGTTGCCATTAGGGGCCGCCAACGTACAAAGTTGCCAAAGCAACGTCAATCAACACAACAGTGCTGCTGTTTAGTGCTGTAGGACCTGGGCCTGCTGCTGTGTCAGTGGCATCATACAGTAATAGACATTGCTTTCTTTGGGAGTCTTCTTCCTCCCTCCTCCATCTGTCTCTCTGATCTCTCCATCTTTTATGCACATCAGGTTAAATGCCTTTGCCTGTCAGTCCATCTGTCTGTGCAAACTGTCTGCCTGTCTGTCTGTCTGCCTGTCTGTCTGTCTGTCTGTCTGTCTGTCTGTCTGTCTGTCTGTCTGTCTTTCTGTCTCTCTGCCTGTCTGTCTGTCTGTCTGTCTGTCTGTCTGTCTGTCTGTCTGTCTGTCTGTCTGTCTGTCTGCCTGCCTGTCTGTCTGTCTGTCTGTCTGTCTCTCTGTCTGTCTGTCTTTCTGTCTCTCTGTCTGTCTGTCTGTCTGTCTGTCTGTCTGTCTGTCTTTCTGTCTGTCTGCCTGTCTGTCTGTCTGTCTGTCTGTCTGTCTGTCTGTCTGTCTGTCTGTCTGTCTGTCTGTCTCTCTGTCTGTCTGCCTGTCTGTCTGTCTCTCTGCCTGTCTGTCTGTCTGTCTGTCTGTCTCTCTGTCTGTCTGTCTCTCTGCCTGTCTGTCTGTCTGTCTCTTGGCCACACATAAACACATTCTGTCATCAGCACTGGCAGCCGGCCAGATGCTGGCTAATCACACACTGCCTGTGTGTGTATTTGTACAATGTGTGTGTGTGTGTGTGTGTGTGTGTGTGTGTGTGTGTGTGTGTGTGTGTGTGTGTGTGTGTGTGTGTGTGTGTGTGTGTGTGTGTGTGTGTGTGCGTGTGTGCGCGCGTGTGCGTGTGCGTGTGCGTGCATGCGTGTTAAGTAATGCTGCCATCAGAGAAAGCAATCCCGACCGCATGCACAAACGAGGAATAAAATAAACATCCTCTGACCGTTTCTGCAGAAAATTGAAATTCCTGGCGCTCACATTAATTGGCTTTATTGCCGCCATAAATCAATGCGCGGCTCAAATGTGCCCAAATATGTCAGCCGATAAACGCGTCACGTATGGAAACAGATGGGAGTTGTTTCTGTAATTTCTGTTTTAGATCAAAACGACACAAATGCACATATTTGCGCTCGGGCGCCGTCCAGGCAGAAGGCTGAGGCAAATAAGCATTTCTCTGATGACTGCACGCCTCCTCACGTATACAGACCACAGTCATCTCTCAACCGGCACACAGCTGCCTGCTGGCGCAAATCAAGCGCACCCAAATTCAATCAGCTGTACATAAAGGCAAAAAGCGAGGCCCCTGCAGAACACAGGGCGAGTTTATAATTTGTGCTTAGTGTGAGGTTGGCTTGCTCCATCTGGTCATTTCAAAAAGTGGTTTCAGATCTGATCTTAATAAAAAATATTCAATCTTTTTCCTTGTGTGTCTTTGTCTCATTCTCTCTCTCTTTCTTTCTCTCTCGTGCTATTTTTTCCATCCCTTGACTCTATCTCTATCTCTAACTCCAACACTTTCTCATCGCTCTCCCTCTCTTAACACAGGCGAGTGAAAAAGATGATTAGAAAAGTCGATCTCATACTGTCGTGGATAATTCTATATGATGTACATATATAATATGTCGAAATAATAGGACACCTTCTCAGTCGCTGTGAAGATATGAATCTGTTTAATTATAACCACACACAAGCATTTATAGTCAGCTTTGCACGCAAAGCCCAAGTTCACACAATGAAAGGAAACCACGCCACCTAGCTAATCGTCCCTCAGGGAATTTGTTGTTGACCACTTTACCTAGAAACGCCTAAACGCCTATTTCACCTATTCCATGCATGAGTCATACAAAAATTCTTCCACAATACAATTCTCAAATTGGGACAATTTAGAGTGAAGTAAGTTCCGTTCAAATTGAACTATTCCAAGGTATACTCAAGGACCCCTGAAACCCCCCCCCCCCCCCCCAAAGGACCCCAGAGCGTCCCCAAAACCCTACTTTGAGAACCGGTGGCCTCTATGTCTTCCCAATCTCCAGCACAGAGAGAAAATTATGTAATATCTCAGCTAGTTCTGGCACACTGTGCTGCACACACTATACAGACAGAGAGCATGACTGTGAAAACACTTGATCTGACCACATACACACCCATTCATCCTGTAAAACACACTTTCTCTGACCACATACACACCCATTCATCCTGTAAAACACACTTTATCTGACTCGCCGACTAAAAGCCACGTCGCTTCCCAAGTGATCACCTCTTCTCCGAGTGTCGCTGAACCGTCATTAACAGATTAATGTCTCCCTGCTGTGAGTGTTAATTGACATAATCTATTCTCCATTAGTGCCGTCCCTCCGCAGACAGAGTCAATGTGTTCCTTCACCCCTCATTTCACCCAAGGTGGTCTTGCCCTTCACCCCGGGCTAATGGCAGACCGAACCAAGTCCGGCTCCTCAGAGGGGTGGAGTATGTGGCCTTGCAAGCTCGGGCCACACGTCAGAATCAGAAACACCTATTTCTGATCAGTGTTTTTTTTAAGATGATGAAAGTATAAGTACTGCAAGTCAAGTCAAGAAATATAAATAATAGGAAAATATGAAATAATACAAATATGTGCAATATATCTATTTGAAGTGAGATGAAAAAAGCTGTACAAAAGATTGAAGAAAGAATGTGCAAAGGTAGTATGAAGTATAGAGATTGTGTTGAGATCAAAAGCTCCTGAAGAAGCTGTTGTCCTGACGCACAGCAGTCTCCTGCTAGATGGGAGTGACTGAGTGATGATTGATTGATTTGATTGGTTGGGAAGGAGGACAGACGACAGAACATCCCAGAGGATAAACATGTGAAAGCTGAAACACTTGTGTCCAACGTGGTCGTCCCTTGTGTTTCAGAAAGTTTGGTCCGGGGGGGGAGGGGAGGGGAGGGGAGGGGTGGGGAGGGGAGGGGAGGGGAGGGGAGGGGAGGGGAGGGGAGGGGAGGGGTGGGGAGGGGTGGGGAGGGGAGGGGCCAGCCACAGTCTTCCTCCCTACTCGCCTCAGGGTCCTGGAACACTCAGCCAAGGTCAGCTGAATGACACGGAGCAGCGGTGTGAGCTGTGTCAAATTCACTGTCATTATCTGGCTGTCCAAAGCACACTGTCATTATCTGGCTGTCCAAAGCACACTGTCATTATCTGGCTGTCCAAAGCACACTGTCATTATCTGGCTGTCCAAAGCACACTGTCATTATCTGGCTGTCCAAAGCACACTGTCATTATCTGGCTGTCCAAAGCACACTGTCATTATCTGGCTGTCCAAAGCACACTGTCATTATCTGGCTGTCCAAAGCACACTGTCATTATCTGGCTGTCCAAAGCACACTGTCATTATCTGGCTGTCCAAAGCACACTGTCATTATCTGGCTGTCCAAAGCACACTGTCATTATGGAGAAAGGCAGCTGTGATGTGAATGTGCTGCAGAGCAGCCAAGTGGACTTCCTGTAGGACACGTGAGTGGCTTTCCAACTAAGATTGCTACCATAGGCAGCAAGGGGATTTAAAAAAGAGGAGCTGTCAACGTACAGTGTTAACAGCATCAGGACTGAGGCCTGTACTACAAAGCCAGTTTAGTGGTTTAGCGAGGTAACTTCAGGTTTAAACCTGGTTTGGCCGTACTACAAAGCAAGTTAACTTCTTACCGACATATATTTCCATAGCAACTTATGCTTCACACTTAACCTGGTCCGTAGCAGGTTAAGTTGCAAGGATAAGATTAGACCTTAGATACACCGCCCACGAACCAATCGAATCAGCAGTTTGGAAAAATGGCCAACCCCTTTCTGGACTAGTTTCCCATCAAGGAAGGAGCACGAATTGTAATGTTGAATTAATCAAGGACTAAAGCCTTGCACTTGTTGCAGGCTACATTTTAATTAAGCCCTACTTACCACTTTGGAATATGTTTTTATATATTCATTGTTGTGCTCTCAAGTAGCCTAGATACGTTGTTTGACCCCGCCGATCGATTGCAGCTGAATAGTGAGTGGAGAAATATCACTAAACTGGCATAAAAAGGTTACATAAACGTCTCCAAAGCGCACGGTGCCGTGTGCGCAACGGAGCTGAGACTGACGTTGGGTTGGAATTAAAATGGTCATAGCCTACATGCTAGAATAGCCTACTACATCTTACAAGCAGTTTAATATGGGATCACCTGCACACAGGCGATCCCATATTAAGATGATTCATATCTAGGCTACTCCTGCATTTTGCAGTTGCAACTGTGTTGCTTTTGGCCTGTATGATGTGATTGAACTTCATATTTCCAGCATCATTATATTAAATATGGAGATATGCGACTCTGCTGACGATAGCCTATAGCCTCTGCCTTTCGTGGTCACATATATGTGACCACGAAATAGGCTATTTTTTATAAATGAAATCTATGCCCGCACGTACCGTGTCAATTCAGTTCAGAAGCATTTATTTTATTTTATTATCATTCTTTTTTTTATTGATTAGCCTATAGGAATTATTCAGTCAGTGCGACTAAACACTCATGAGATCATTATTATTCATTGAGCCTAAATGGTCTATAGCTACATACCGATTTTGGACTGAGATAGATTACACATTGCTTCCACAAAAGACTGTAGATAGAGAGCTGTAGATAGCCTACGAAACCGCTCTTCAAAGAAATTACTGGTGTGGATAAAAGTGGTCTTTAGACAGTCATTCGGGAACAGACTAATAATATCCAACGCAGATTTTTTTTTGCGGATTCATTCAATGAGGAAATAGGCATGTCTGGCGCTTTGGTGGCGAAATCAAGCAAGCTGAATAACTTATGCATTTAGACAATCTGCAAATTTTTGCCAGCCCTCCTTTCGCCGCTTATTATGTGCAACAGTGTTGCCCTTTGTTTTTATTAGATGTTTAAAAACCTCATATTTCGTGAATATGAGCGTTTGCTCCTCAAGCGAGAAATATGCGGCTCTGCCAGTCAGACCTATGAGTCAGACGCAGCCGATGACGTGTTTGGCGTCTCCATGTTGTGAT
>NC_139632.1:39063747-39068747 GCF_964638095.1 Poromitra crassiceps
TAGCAGCCAATGAGGAAGTGAAGCAGCTTCACCTGGCCAGCCAATGAGGGAGTGAACCAGGTTCACCTGGCCAGCCAATGAGGGACTGAAGCAGCTTCACCTGGCCAGCCAATGAGGGAGTGAAGCAGCTTCACCGGGCCAGTTCATTCTTTTTAGACAAAAGCCAGCATCTACAGTATATCTCCCTCAACAGTTCTTTTTCAGGACAAGGTGGGTAGGAGAGAGGGGGGGGGGAGAGAGAGGAGGGAGGAGGGGGGAGAGTGAGATAGAGAGAGAGAGAGAGAGAGAGGAGAGAGGGGGAGGGAGAGAGAGAGATACAGACAGAGAGAGACAGACAGAGAGAGGAGAGAGAGAGTATTTGGGACAGTGATGGCAGCTAAAGATAGAAGCGTAGAGTTTTTGAGGAGAGAGGAGAGAAAAGACAGCTTGTTTCTCAGAGATCTAATGTACAATCTGAGTGCTAATCACAATAACAGCCATTATAAATAAGGCATGGCTCCCTCTCGCTCTCTCTCTCTCGCTCTCTCTCTTCCTACAGTACCTCTCCATTTACCTTTCCATGTTTCCTCATCTCCTCTTTCTCATCACCTTGCTCTCTCTCTGCCTCTCTCTCTCTCTCTCTGTCTCTGTCTCTCTCTCTCTCTCTCTGTCTCTCTCTCTCTCTCTGTCTCTCTCTCTCTCTGTCTCTCTCTCTCTCTCTCTCTCTCTGTCTCTCTCTCTCTCTCTCTCTGTCTGTCTCTCTCTCTCTCTCTCTCTCTCTCTGTCTCTCTCTCTCTCTCTGTCTCTCTCTCTCTCTCTGTCTCTCTCTCTCTCTCTGTCTCTCTCTCTCTCTCCGCTCGTTTCCAGCGTCTCTGCAGCTGCAGTGCCTGGCTGCCATATGATTCATGTAACAGGGTGGTTTTCTAGAGGACATGTGACATTAGCATTAGCTACATTTCACACCGGCGGCTAGCTGCACTTCTGCCCTTCATCCATACATCCATGAAGCCGGGCACGCATGCATGTTTTTTTCCATCTTTATTTATACAGGTGGAGCAGTTGGGGTTAAGGTCTTTGCTCAAGGGCAGCTCAGTGGTGGTAATGAGGGAGGGGCAAGGCGCTGCCTATTCACGTTCCCCACCCAGATTCATGCAGCCGGGATTGAACCGAAGACCTTCCGGTCACAAGCTCGCTTCTCTAACCGCCACCATCTGGATGGTCTAAAAGCAGTATATTCTCAATGTCTTTCATATCAAGGACCCCTCATTTAGTCCACAATCTCCACATTAGAGCCACAGTACCCCCCCCCCCCAATAAATTGTATATTATTGTTTCTTATTTGATCAGATTGGACCCAAATCGGAGAATATTTTTATTGTTAGATATGATTTCTGTATATAATGTTGGCAGAGAGATAACACAGAAACTCCCATCAAAACAGTCATTCGCTAATTGTGTTCACTTCTTGTAAATGAAAAATAATGCTGCTGTTGAATAATTCATCAAATTGCTGGGGACGGTCCATTCTGTAACAGCATCATTCAGTTAAATGGACACTTGTGAAGACAATACAAGTAAAGCTTTCACTAAGTCCCCCCCCATCCTCCCCAGTAAGTCCGTTTTTGTCTGTATTGCATTTTGGACTCAACCTTCCTTCTTCACATGGCTGAGGTCTCTCTCTCTCTCTCACACACACACACACACACACACACACACACACACACACACACACAGTCGAGCCACAGCATCCCCGGAATCTGCCGCCTGCAATGTTAATTAACTGGGAGAAAAAAAAGCTTCTGGCTCAGAGTGCTGTTAACTAGTCACCATGGCAACTCAACAGGAAGTTGTTTGGCCTCTCAGCTCGCTCCATATTTGTTTTTGTTTGTGTTCCTGTTTGTTTACTAGTTAGCTTAAAAACACACCAGAGACGCCAAGCTGCTCCTCCAAAGAGGGCCAGACGAGCCACACAGACAGACACTTTATGACTGGGCTGATTACATTACATTACACTCTATTGATCCCTGTGGGGGAAGTGGGCCATTGCAGGAGCAAATAGTAATAGGATTCAGCAAAGAAGAATACAATATCAAAGTGAACGGAGCAAATGAGTTTTATACTCCACAGTATAGTAGAGTCTACAGTGGGTCTAGAGATCCACTCGACAATTCCAACACTTGGGAATGGAGGCTAATGGTACAGCTATTAAAAATCTGCCAAAACACACATCTCACTGCGCCAAAATACATGTTGTGCTTCGGGTACTCGCCACACGATGAAATATTAATCCAAAATGCACATAATTGGTCTTTTTGGAAGGAAAAGAGGTAGCCGGCACTACTTTCCAAACATGGCCGCCGACCTCTTTTCCTTCCAAAAAGACAGATTATGTGCATTTTGGATTAACATTTCATCGTGTGGTGAGTACACGAAGCACAACATGTATTTTGGCGCCGTGAGATGTGTGTTTTGGCAGATTTTTAACAGCTGTACCATTAGCCTCCATTCTATGGCGATAATTACTAACTTCACAACTGTAGCTCACTGTAAACTGAGCGGACAGTGCCGGTAAGGCATGGTGTATCTTGGTTGTGTTGGGGGGATAATGGCAAATGAGCTAAACTTCCAAAAAAGTGGTGTATCCCTTTAAGTAGAAATGTATTATCACACCCCAAAACATAGTCTGCTTTATCATCTGTATATTTGACTCTAAATGGGACGCTGATTTACAAACGGAACGTCATGCTGTATTGAAGAAGACTTGAAACTAGCGATTGAGACCATCAACTCATTAGGAAAGATGTATTACCGAGGTAATAAATCAATTGAGAAGTATGGTCATTTTCCTATTCACTTCCATGCAACCGGACTTCTTTTTGCAACCAGTCGAGTCGCCCCCTGCAGGCCATTCGAAATAATGCAGGTTTAAGTTACTTCCGCGTTGGCTTCCACAAACGGAGCTAGCTACGAGCTAGCCCCTTGTGAATTACATAAAAGATAAGTAGGCTAATGCAAGCCATACATATGAGCTCTAACATGATGTGTGATCTGATCACGGTCATTCACACACACACACACACACACACACACACGCACGCACGCACGCACACACACACACACACACACACACACACACACACACACACACACACACACACACACACACACACGGCAGAGAGGGCAGCCCACGCGTGTTGACACGGTCACACTATCCCATATGCACACACTGATGGATAGAGGCATACAGGCGTCCCCTCCCACACAGTAGTTAGGGGGTTTGCCAGCCTGCCTGGATGAATGTTATTACTATTGATTTGAATGGAGAGCTTGAGATGGTCTGCATTCTGATTCAGAGACCTCCTCACCCCCCACGAGAAAATACCTCCAAGAGTGTAACATACATCACCAGCACCACCACCAACAACCACCGCGAGCCTTTGAGAAGCAGAATGCAGAAGCAACCTATAACCTTCCCTATTATAGAATATTATAGGAGCCAGAGCTAAGAGGCTAACTGCTATGAGAAGTCAAGCACATGGTGAAAGGCTCTTCCTTAATAGTATTCATGAAGCCTTCACTATGCGCTTGACTTCTCATAGCAGCAGTCGACCTCGTGTCTCTGGCTAAGAGCTCAACTCAATAAGTGAGACATTTGAGTTCTAGCCTGGTAAAAAACCCTCCTGATAACGTGATCTCACATTCACGTTCACTCTATGCATCAGTAGTCAGGGCTGACAGACAACTCCTTCAGCCAATCAGCTGCGCCGAATCAAATCCAAATCCACTGGGAAGAACGGCGGCCATACTGTTTTCCCAGCGGCATCCCCGATTGGCCGGTTACATTGTCAACTACGAGGCAGGGGCCCTGATTGGCCCGTGCGCTTTCTAATTCCTGGAAATGGCTGTGGGGGGCGGGCTGGAGGCCAGACTGATCGGCAGAACCAAGCAGAATGTGAGTTCACGTTGGTCACGATGGTTTACCAGCAGGCTATTTAAGTTGATGCTTTACAGCAAAAGAAACATTGCAATGTCAAATACAAACTTACAGCTATTTCCTTGTTGGTGACTAACAATTCAGGAAGTCATGGAAATCCATTAAGAAACATTTACCATCTAAAAGCTGAGGTGAACAACCACCCATCTTTTTTTCCCATTATGACCTGAAGGCAACATCAGTCCTTGGGTGTAGTTTTTAACATGTGGTGATTGTAGTCCTTTGGTGTAGCGTTGCAACTGGTTGTGCTGCTTTAGTGTTTTATATCTGAGACTTTAGTGGAGATCTGCACCGTGTCTCTATGGCGATAAACCACTTTAGAGGCTCGGGGCGGCCAGATATTTTATCTCAGCGCCATCACAGGAGGCAGGTGGAACTGATTGAAAAGAAATTATGAAAGAGGGAGGCATCTGCCGAGCCGAAGCCGAGGACATTGGAGGCGAGATTGAATACAGGTTATCAAATGTGAGCCCCAGAATAAATCTCTGACGCTTTGTCAGAGCTGCCTGCGTCCTCACTATAACCACACCAGGTTCTCCATCTCATCCTCTGTCTGATTCACTATAACCACACCAGGTTCTCCATCTCATCCTCTGTCTGATTCACTATAGCCACACCAAGTTCTCCATCTCATCCTCTGTCTGACGCTTTGTCAGAGCTGCCTGCGTCCTCACTATAACCACACCAGGTTCTCCATCTCATCCTCTGTCTGATTCACTATAACCACACCAGGTTCTCCATCTCATCCTCTGTCTGATTCACTATAGCCACACCAAGTTCTCCATCTCATCCTCTGTCTGACGCTTTGTCAGAGCTGCCTGCGTCCTCACTATAACCACACCAGGTTCTCCATCTCATCCTCTGTCTGATTCACTATAACCACACCAGGTTCTCCATCTCATCCTCTGTCTGATTCACTATAGCCACACCAAGTTCTCCATCTCATCCTCTGTCTGACGCTTTGTCAGAGCTGCCTGCGTCCTCACTATAACCACACCAGGTTCTCCATCTCATCCTCTGTCTGATT
>NC_139632.1:39076247-39088747 GCF_964638095.1 Poromitra crassiceps
TCAGTCTTTGTAGAGTGTGGTTACCGTACGTACCTGCTAACGTACACAGACTCAGTCTTTGTAGAGTGTGGTTACCGTACGTACCTGCTAACGTACAGTACACGCTAACGTACACAGACTCAGTCTTTGTAGAGTGTGGTTACCGTACGTACCTGCTAACGTACACAGACTCAGTCTTTGTAGAGTGTGGTTACCGTACGTACCTGCTAACGTACAGTACACGCTAACGTACACAGACTCAGTCTTTGTAGAGTGTGGTTACCGTACGTTGCATCCGTGGTTTCATGATGAGATTTCAAGTAGAAGTGTGTGCAAAATTTGAGTTTTGCCAAGCGATAATGGAGTTGATTATGCAGGGTTTGGCTATATGAACTGGTACTGAATTAATTAACTCGGTTGTTTTACCTACAGGGTCATGGATACACATTGATTTGATTGATTGATTTTAATGTAATGTAAAAAACACCCACAAGGTTGCTCTTTTCCATCACATTGCCTCTGGCAATGAAGTATTTATTTGATTCATTTTTAAACAGATTCCGGGTATAGTGCGGCTGTAGATTCCCTGCCTACCAACACGAGGGTCGTAGGTTCAAGCCCCCGTGTTACCTCCGGCTTGGTCGGACCGTCCATACAGGTCAAATTGGCCCTGTCTGCGGATGGAAGCCTGTGTCCTGGTCACTGCACTAGTCTAGTGCCTCCTCTGGTCGGTCGGGGCGCCTCTTCGTGGGGGAAGGGACGTGGGGGAATAGCATGATCCTCCCAAGCGCTATGTCCTGCCGGTGAAAACTCCTCGCTGTCAGGTGAAAAGAAGCGGCTGGCGACTGCACATGTATCGGAGGAAGCATGTGTTGCAACTCTCCCATGCGTCTACAACTCTCCCCAGATCGGCAGGGGGGTGGAGCAACGACCGGGAATTGACCAAGTACAATTGGGCAGGAAACGGGTGGTAAATCTGAAGTGAGGGAATTAAAAAAGTTTTAAACAGATTCAAGATTCAAGATTCAAGATTCAAGATTCAAGATTGTACTTGCTTTTACAGTTCGATGGAGTTTTGACCTGTTTGCGGGCTGCTGCACATAGAGAGAAACAAATAGAGGGGATCCCTGATGCCTGTGGAGATCCCTGATGCCTGTGTGGTGTCCAAAACCCAATTTTAATAAATAATAAAAAAGTAGCCTGGTTGAAACCATCCGGATCCATGACCTCACATTGTGTTTCATTTCCTATCCGTTTGGACTCCTTCATTTCAGTGGGTGGAAGTAGGCAGTCCTTCAGCCAATCAATGTCAGATCTACTCAAATGCAACTTCACGGCGAAAAAGTATTTTCAGCAGAGAAACTCCACTGTTGCATACTCCCGTTCTCGTTTGATTGTTGTTATTGAGTGTGTTTCTGCAATAGCTGCACTTATGGCTGTTAAAACTCGACGAACTTTGGCGTTACTGCTCGAGCCGGAAAGCCATGGAGGCAGCCATTACTGCTTTGCCAGCGTCTAGTAGTAGACGGTTTACCAGGCTAATAAAAAAAAAGTGTTTGTGTGTTTTGTCGGAAAAAGTACGAGGATGAAGGCAGGGACTTGTAGGAAGGCTGAAGTATAAAGTTTCTTGGGCAACGACAAACACAATTTCAATGGCCTGAGCTGAACCCTTCAACATAACACACAGTCAGTCAAATCCTGATGTGCGTCACAGCGAGCTCCTTCCAGCGTCTGAAGAAGATGAAGGCTAGATCAGTCTTTCAGGCATGTCTGGATATCACAATGTGTCTCAAATATCCTGGCTCTGTGGGGTGGCTTCCCTCTGGGCTGGCTACTGTAGCACTGTTGTTTGAGAGATTTAATCAGAATGTCAGATATATACTGTAGAGATACAGTATATATATTCTCTTTCAAAATGTTTGCCGGTGAAAGTAAACCTCACTATAGGATATTAAGACAGTTGTTGCTCGTTCGCACTTGGCAATATAATATTAAACAAACTGGGACCCCAGAGTCTATCAGTCTGACGACATAAGACCACGAAATTTCGTGGTTTCCGCTGTTGAGCGGATGTTCGTGCCAAGACTTCTGCTTCCATGCGTCCATGCGGTCAACGACGCTGGAAGCACGGTGCAGTGGGTGCTGCAGCACCCCCTGGTGGCAAACGATGAAATTTTCGAAATTGTTGAATTGATTTGGATCGAGTGTACTGTGTTTCTCTGTTTCTCTGCATGAGTCTGTGATGTGTAGTGGATATCTTCTCTATAGACGATCTTTGCTCAACACAGTGGTTCTTGGGTAAATAGAGAGCCGCAGGGAGTCGGAGACACGCTTTGTGAAGAGAAAGAGATACGAGATGACAAGAAAAATAGCAGGTAGGCTCACTGTCCCTGATTCCTGAGGGTAAATTGAGTAATGCTGCAGAGAAGAGGAGAATATACTGAATAATGACATCACAACAGTATAATCCTAATGTTAATTTCAAATTAAATATTCCTCTAAATATGGCTAAAAGACAAGTCCAAAAAACGTCAACTTTTCTTCGGTGCTGCCCGCAAGGGTCCCTTCCTGACAGCACCCCCTACTTAAAAGCACTTCCAGCGCGGCTGCATGCGGTCACTGTTCACAGTCCCAGTGACGTAGAATGGAGTTGGAGTTAATCGGCCGATGCTTTTTCGGTTGAGACCACATTTTGGCAAATCTCTTATGAACAGATAAGTGTTTATGAGACGTCGTCGGACTGTAAACATCATCGTCCGCTCTACATTGTAAAACTCGAAATATCAGGCCATCTGTCCCAGGGTCTTATTACAATAGTTTTCAGACTGATAGACTGTGGCTGCCCAGCTTGATAGAATGTAGAAGTGGACTGCTGGTGTGAACACCTACAGACCAGTGTGTGTAACTGTATAAATGTGTAGCAGAGTGTTGCAGGAAAAAAATAACATGGAGCTTAGTCAACTTTCCCTGGATGAATAAAGGTAATAAAAAAAGAGTTTGAGAGTTTGAATGGTTCCTTGGTTTTCTGAAATCTAACTTTCCTCAGTTGCAGTATTTTCTCCACTGAATGAATTTAGCAGGTCTCTTTCACGGTGAAATGACATCCCAAAACTACACTCACAAATGTAATTCCCCAACGATCTCCTTGGACAACTGAATCAAATCGCAACATGAACAACTTATCGCCCAGAACTAGAAACACGAAGCCCAAGCAGGAGCTGCGTTGGCGTTGCATTACAGTGACTGAGGACTGTGGCTGTCTCTGTTTTTCACATCCAGATGCACTTGAGAGCTGAGAGGCAGAAAAAATGCCTATAATTATGTCCCCATGAAAATGTGCCTTGGACGCGTTTGCTCCATAAGCTCTGTCAATAGAGCAGCTCCAGGATTTGTCCCTTGATGACACGATGATCAGTCTTGGCGCTTTGTTTGCAGCTTTGGGAGAGATTTCCTCATAATACTCGATTCGCCAAATGCAGTCATTTTTTTAAGATGAATGTCCCTTTAGTGGCGAATGTTACAGTCATGCAGTGGAGCTTCTTCCTACTCCACTGATGAGGGCCACATGTTTGGTCAAAATGCATCCGAGTGTGTCGTTAAGAGGATGATTATGGAATTATTCGCAGCAGCATTTTAATATGCTTACCTGGGGAAAACCCTGGACTCCATTACTGCATTGCAAGAAATGCAAATATATAATAAGTACTAGAGGGAAATAGGCATTTCTGTAGACTTTCACAGTGTGCTCAAATGTAACACATGTACTTTAATCATCGATCTCACTGGTTTTACTTGACTGCTTTAAATCCGAGTTAACCGTAAGCATGCGTATGTGTGAACGCACGCACGCACGCACGCACGCACGCACGCACGCACGCACCCACACACACACACACACACACACACACGTCTCATAAGTTTCACTGTACTTGAGGAGCTTTCATGGACTACATTCATTCGTACTGTAAGTCTAATCATAAGCCAAGACCCAAGACCTAATCCTAAACTAACCCTTGGACCAGCCAAAATGTTCTCGGTCTGAAAGTGAAAAAAAACGAAACTCAAACTGGTTCAAAAGTATAGAAGCAGCAGAAGTCCTCCGTCCTCACGTAGAGAGGCTTCAGGAGGGGTTTCTCAGACATACAGTACCTCTGTTCCACTTCCACACCCTATTGGATATACTATTAGATACAATATGGAGCTGGCTCTGCCATCAGTGTTCTCAGCGAGGTCCAACCTCCCGCTGAGGCAAAAGAAGCACTGTGAAAATCACTGAGGGGGACATGGCATAGCAGGAGGAGGAGGTCACCTTCTCTCATCCATTTTCACCTCACATTGCTGCTGCCTCCTCCTCAAATCCCAGCCTTTCCATGGTCCTGTTCTCAGTTCTTCCCTTCCATCTCCCTCTTCCTTCTATCCCTCCTTCCTGGACTCACTTGCTCTTTCTATCAGTTCGTCCAATGAGTTTTTGAAGGCCGTTAGGGATACTTTTGGACAGAGGTTGCCAATAGCCAGTGTTTCTTTTTGCCCACAGCGATATTTAATTGTGCCAAAAATGCCAAAACCTCCCCTTTCTTTCTTTCTTTCTTTCTTTCTGTCTGTCTGTCTGTCTGTCTGTCTGTCTGTCTTTCTTTCTTTCTTTCTTTCTGTCTGTCTGTCTGTCTGTCTGTCTGTCTTTCTTTCTTTCTTTCTTTCTTTCTAGACCCAGTGTAAAAGTAACCTTGCGAGGCAGCTGGATTCGTGAGATGATGATCTGGTGGGAAATCCACCTTGCCACGTTCCATGCTATTGGTTTAACTCCAATCAGTGTCCAGAGGCAGCTAGGGGCGGGATTTAGTTCATCCAATCACCTGCCAGTTTTTTTTTTTAAGCGCCCGCCCTTTTCCAAACAGTTTCCAAAGACGAGGCGTTGTTCTTCCAGGGCAAATGGAGCTAAAGCTTTCAGAGATTTCTGCCGATGGCAGATGGTGGAAGGAGCGATTAGCCTCTTCAGGAAGGGAGAATGGAGGAGCAAGGAGCAAGGAGGGTTTATGGGAAACGTAGTCTTAATTTTGAGAAACACCAGCACTAAAACAGGTTTCCGATAGAAGCTATACCACTCGTCTCACCATGGTCACATTTGTTTGATGTATCAATGTTTAAAACCAGCCTGGTCTCTCCTCTCTTGTTGTTTCTCCCCTCCTCCACCCCCTCTCTCTCACACATTGTGTATGGATGGCTTGTCTGTTTTGGAGGTTGGGTTTAGGCATGAGGCGTGGTGATTGGTTGGGTTTAGGCACGAGGCGTGGTGATTGGTTGGTGTTGGTGGTAAGAAAATCAGTAGGGCGGGTCTTGTATGGAAAACGATTAGGATCGACAATAACACGTAGGAGAGTCCTTTCACTGTGGCCCCTGCCTCATCACATCACACACTCCATTGCCAAACACTGATAAGGCCATCAGGAACGCACACGCACACGCACACACACACACACACACACACACACACACACACACGCACACACACACACACACAATTGTCACAGAGCCAATTGAATCCAATCAGCCTTGCAGCATGAAACGACGTGTAGACAAAGGCAGTTGTCTCTTTGATATGAGCCACACCGCTAAATAGCAACCAAATTAATTCTTAATAACCCTTCCTTTTCTTCTGTGTGTGTGTGTGTGTGTGTGTGTGTCAAGATCAAGGGGCCAGCTCTATTTGTGGAAAATGAAGCCAATGCGGAAGTGTCTTAAACCTGCATTATTTCGCCAGCAGGGGGCGACCACTGGCTGCAAAAAGAAGTCAGATTGGAAGTCAGTGGGGAAAATGACCCTACTTCTCACGTGATTTATGACTTCAGTAAACACTTTGCTGAGGAGTTGATGTGGTCTCTTCTTCAAATACAGCATGATGATCATTTGGTAAATGACGGCCCTATTTAGAGTCAAATAGACGATAAAGCAGACTACGTTTTGGGGCGTGATTGACAGGTCGCCTGTCCAGTGATTGCGCAGCTCTGCAATCACGGACCAATAGCAGGCCACGCTGCGGCTCTGTGGAGAAAACCCCTGGTCTCGTGCTAGCTGCTTCTGGCTCCAAATAACCAAGATGGCGACCTGTCCAAATGCCAAACTCTGGCTTCAAAACAGGAGTTGACGAAGCAGTGATTGATACGATGATCACGGTAGGGCGGCACGATTAACGTCACAATGATAAGCATGATTATTTTTATCAATATTGAGAATATTGATCCCTGTGTGTGTGTGTGTGTGTGTGTGCGTGTGCGTGTGCGTGTGCGTGCGTGTGTGTGTGTTTGAGCACACTTAGCGGCTAATTGGCCAGACATTGCGGGAACTTCCTGACGGGTTGACAAATAAAGCGCTCCCGTTTCTCCTCTCTGGATGTTTCAATGGAAATGGAGGAATAAACTACAAAACAGACCAAAGCTTAGAGCCTGTGTCACGCCCACTGATGGGAGTACAATGGTGGAAATATGTCCTGAAATCAGACGCAGGCTCCGTGAGAGAGAGAGAGCGGGAGAGAGAGAGAGAGAGGGAGAGAGAGAGAGAGAGAGAGAGAGAGAGAGGGAGAGACAGAGGGGAGAGAGACAGAGAGAGAGGGAGGGGGGGAGAGAGAGGAAGAGAGTCTGCTTGGCACAGCCTGAGGGACTCATCACCATAAGAACTCCAAAAATGGGGATTTATATAGTATTCATTTGTATCAGATTGTATTGCACTGTGCTATATTGTATAGCTACACAATGGACCGCATCAGTATATAGACCCTGCATGACAGCTGTTTAATACAGTACTGTGTGTAATAGTATTGTGTGAATATTTTGTCAGCTAGTAGCTGCTTTGCCATCATCATTTTGCCAATAAAGCTATTTGAATTTGAATTTGAAAAATTTGACAGAGAGAGAGAGAGAGAGAGATAGAGGGGAGATAGAGAGAGAGAGAGAGAGGGAGAGAGAGAGAGAGAGAGAGAGAGGGGAGAGAGAGAGAGAGAGAGAGAGAGAGAGAGAGAGAGAGAGAGAGAGAAAACAGCAAGGTGCGATGGTGCTTCTGGCTGTGGCAGCTAGATGGATAGTAAGGCTGTGCCAGATTCATTTAGCAAAGATGACAAAGCGAGCATAACAATGTCTCTCTCTCTCTCTTTCCCCCGCTCTCTCTCTGCCTACTTCACGCTGTCTCTGTCTCTATCCTGCTGTTTCGCTCTCGCGTAATCATCTCTCTCTCTCTCTCTCCGTCGTTCTCTGTAACTCTCCATGTCTCTCTATCTTCCTCTCTCTCTTTCTCTCCATCTCTTGTGCGTATAAGCATGAACTAACCTTGAATCAACAGTTAACTAGTGCCTTGTCCTCGTTAATGAATGGTGTTCATGTTAACTAGGCCTTGATTTATGCATTGTGTAATACTTTAATTAAATGTTAACTAAGGCTTAGTTTATGCTTATTAATGCTTAAGTAACCGTTAATTTAGTGACCCTTACTGTAAAGTGTTACCATTCTCTCTCCTGTGATAGGTTAATACACACTGTAGCGTGTGTCTAAATTATGAATAAATGTCTTTTGAAAATTCTAATTCTCTCTCTCTTTCTCTCTCTCCTTCGCTCGTCCGCAAATATGGTTTAGTGCCATTGAGAGAAGCCACGTTGCCAAAGCAGTACAGTCAGTCAGTTACAGGTCGATATTTGCACATCAAAACCCCTTCCTTGTTGTATCGGTGTGTATGTGTCTCTCTCTCTCTCTCTCTCTCTTTCTGACAGTCTGTCTCACTCTGTCTGTCTGTCTCTCTGTCATAGACATGTGCATGATATGTCTGGAGAAAGGAGTGTGTCCTTGTCCTGTGTGTCTCCATGTGTGAAATGAGACAGATATACAGAGAGAGAGTGAGAGAGTGGTGTGACCCTACAGGACACAGAGGTCAAATGTCTCATGTTTGCTGATGACCTGGTTCTCCTGTCTCCCTCTAGAGAGGGCTTACAGCAGAGCCTAGACATCCTCCACAAGTTCAGTCAAACATGGGCACTAACTGTAAATATGAAAAAGACCAAAATATTGACCTTTCAAAAACGATCAAATTCTCTGAAAAATAAATTCACATTAGGAAATATAGAAATTGGACATACAAAACATTATACATATCTAGGCTTGATTATCAATTCCACTGGACATTTCGGCATGGCTGTGAATGAGTTGAAAGAGAAGGCAAGAAGGGCTTTTTATGGCATCAAAAGAAAAATTCCGATTGACATTCCAATTAGGACATGGATCAAAATTCTAAATTCCATAATAGAGCCAATAATGTTATATGGTAGTGAAGTGTGGGGCCCACTAACCAACCAAGAATTCCAAAAATGGGAAAAACACCCACTAGAAGCCCTGCATGCAGAATTGTGCAAGAATATACTTAGAGTTCACAGACACACAACCAATAATGCATGCAGGGCAGAACTTGGCCAATACCCTTTAATAATTAAAATTCAAAAACGAGCCATCAAATTTTATAAACACCTTCAATGTAGCGACCCCCACTTATACCAGCACAAAGCCCTCCAGTGCCAAGAGCTGAACAGAGATAAGAGCCCCCTCTGCCAGCTGGTCCTGAAGCTCTGCCCACACACATCAGGGCTTCAGGACAGAAACCAACCAATCTGGCCCAACCAAATCATCTCAAAACAAAAAGAAATGTATGTTGAATATTGGAACGAAACCACCAAATCACAAAGTAAACTAGAATTCTATTTGACCCTAAACAGAGAGTACACGGTGGCAAAATACCTGAACACCGTGACTGATAGAAAACGTTGACAAGATACAGACTGAGTGGACACAGCCTGGCCATAGAAACAGGCCGTCACAGGCAGAACTGGCTACCCAGGGAGGCCAGGCTGTGTTCACTCTGTCAACAAAGAGAAGTTGAGACAGAATCTCACTTCCTACTGTACTGTGACAGATATAAAGATCTGAGAGATGTTTTCTTTCAAAAGATTAATTACATATGTCCTGGATTCATTCACCTCCCAGATCCCCAGAAGCTGCCATATATATGTGGTGAGAAAAGCCAGTGTGCAGTATTAGCTGCAAGATATATTAGCTGTTGTCATACTGTAAGAGAGACAAGCTCTGAAAATGTTTGAGACACAGCTCCCCATGTTACTCTATACCTGAATATTCTATTCTATATTCTAATATTATATAATACTGTTTGTATTATACTTGTATTGTACATTGTACACTTGTATTGATTGTTATTTGCATAGTGATATTTGTATATTGTTATTTGTACTTTTTTCTGTACTGCTTTGGCAATACGAGCTTGTAACTTGTCATGCCAATAAAGCTCATTTGAATTTGAATTTGAGTGAGAGAGAGAGAGAGAGAGAGAGAGAGAGAGAGAGAGAGACAGAGACAGACAGTACATGCATCTATAGTCTCTCTTGTAAACCTGCCATGTAAATAGCTGGCCCTTCCATGAACCGTTGAGATGTCCGCTAGCTCCGTACACACCCCGCCCCCCCCAAAACACACACACACACACACACACACACACACACACACACACACACACACACACACACACACACACACACACACACACACACACACACACACACACACACACACACACACACACACACACACACACACACACACACACACAGAGAGCTCTTGACTTCCTCCCAGCTCCATTCTAGCCTGGTGTTCCACTTTCCTCCAGTGTTTCTGACTTTCAGCGGTAATGAAAATGAGTCAGAAATAGATGGCCTACTTTTCACCATCAAACCCTCCAAGCACACGGAGCAGCCTACTGGCCGGGGGCGGGGTCTGTCCCGTGCTTCCGGGTGGCAGGCGCTCCACAGCTTCAAGGGTCAAAGGTTGGGTTAAATGGAGGATGGCAGTGGGGCGGGGCTAATGGTGAGGGTGGAGGTGTGAATTTGTCTGATTTACTTTCTTAGCGTTCGGGCAGCTCAGTTCACACCGTGGGTTTGAATCTGCAGCTGCCCATATTTCCTATCATGGACCCTGGAACTCCTTGCAGAGTGGGTATCGAGCTGCTATATAGACACCTGGAGGAGGAGGAGGATGAGGAGGATGAGGAGGAGGATGAGAAGGAGGAGAAGAAGAAGAAGAAGAAGAAGAAGAAGAAGAAGAAGAAGAAGAAGAAGAAGAAGAAGAAGAAGAAGAAGAAGAAGAAGAAGAAGAAGAAGAAGAAGAAGAAGAAGAAGCTGTCATGACGTCCATATTTTTATACAGTCTATGGTTCTGACATTTAGTTCACCTTATGATTTCTGGGTAACGAAGAAGGCCTAGGCTCCTCCAAATTCAGACAGTTACCCCTCACTGCCTTTTGGGGTTGCCAACGTGCAACCTTGCCTCTAGGGCAGCTTTAAGTTTCGATGAAGTGGTGCATATTATTGAGAAAATTCTTTCTTCAAATGCACTTCGAAGAGATTGTGTATTTGGATGGGATGAGCATGTCAAAGTTAGTCAGTTGAAATGCCTAAAGTGCTGTTTCATTCCATTCTATTAGAAACGCTATCCGAGCGATGCTTTGGACGGTGTGTTGCACAGTTCTTCCTGGAGCATTCTTTCACATCTCATTTTTGCCAAGAGTCTTTGGCAGCCTGTGGAGACGAGTCAAGCAGTGCTTAATTGATCTCGCAGCACTGTCAGACTTTCTTTTATTTTCTCCAGCGGAGCTGCTTCTTCATATCATTCTTTTACAGAAATAATTGAAGAAAAGCAATTCTGAGAGAGCGAAAAATGCACCTGGTGGTTGGAAGAAATGTCCTGAATGGCAATTAAAATCTCATTTCAGTATGAATAAATCAGCCCATGTTGAATTCAAATACAAAAACCAATATAGAGTTACATTTCAAACTTACCACATTACCTGTAGCACTTAAAGCTGACCTTCTTATCCAGGGAAATGTGTAGATTTAATTTAATCAATCACATTGATTGATTGATTCAATGTAATTGTAAAAGGCAAATGGCATCGATTGAAGCTTCCAATCTCAACAAAACAAAGTACAGTGAGTCTGGTGCTGCCCAACACCATGCTGCTTCTGATATGGCTTGGGATTGCCACATTTAAATGAAACAATAATTTATTTTTTTATTTTTTACCTCTGGTGCAGAAACATCATCATTGGTGAAAAAAAAAGAAGCTTAAATTATTTTGAAAGTGAAACCTTACTTCCGGTCATATAGCCTATTTTTTTCTTTCTTTCAATTTAGGCTGAGGTGTGCCATTGTCAATGTCATTGTGCCCTTGGGCCAGGCACACGGCAGGTGAGCTCCTGTGCAAGTCCCTCTTATCAGGACATTAGGATTCCTCGTCACATCCTGGCGCTGGTAATCAGCCAATTTGGGGGTAAAATAAGCACAGCGAAAGGCAAGTGTAACATGGTTTCATCACAGCATGACCGGACAAATACAATCAGATGCATATTAAATGTACCACACACACGCACACGCACACGCACGCACGCACGCACACACGCACACACGCACGCACACACACACACACACACACACACACACACACACACACACACACACACACACACACACACACACACACACACACACACACACACAGCTCTGAAGTGTCCATCCTCTTCAATAAGTCAACAAGTGCTGGGGTGTGTACATAGGCATGTGGCGGGGTATTTGTGTATGTAAAAGAGTGAGTGTGTGTGTGTGTGTGTGTGTGTGTGTGTGTGTGTGTATGCATGTGTGTGTGTGTGTGTGTGTGTGTGTGTGTACATGCTGAAGGCTACGCCTCCAAACCCCCACTGAAGGATCTGTATCTTGCTATGCCATAGCAGCTCGCCAAGCCTCATTTAGACAGGCCCGTTTTCCAAACACTGGCTGAATAATTCTCTTTGAGGCGCCTCCCCTCCCCTCCTCTCCTCCTTGGTTCCCCTCTCCTCCACCCATCCTCTCTCCACCCCCCCCCCCTCCTCCATCCCCCCTCTCTCCACCCCCTACCCCCCCCACCCCCTCCAGGAGCTCCAGAGGTTTCTGAAGAATAAGACTATGTGGTTGTAGCGGAACTGTAGGGTTGAGTTGGCTCCTCCTCCAGGCTCAGATGGATTTATGATGGACTGTCAACTTATGGAGAGAAAGAGAGAGAGAGAGAGAGAGAGAGAGAGAGAGCGCAAGGGAGAGAGAGCAAGAGAAAGACAGAGAGAGAGAGAGAGAGAGAGAGAGAGAGAGAGAGGGAGCAGCGTAAATTAATGTTTCTTCTTCCTGCTGTATTTTGAGGGGAGGAAACAGACAAAAACAATGAAACCAATCGCCGAGGAAATGGAACACCACTCATTACATCATCATTTTGCCAAACTGGGAAATAAAGCTATTTCTGGTTCAAACAGATTGAATGAAGTCTGCAGATTCTCATAGATATATACTATTTTGTATATTTTGCATATTTCCACAAATTAAATCATCAAATTCTTGATAACTTGTTAATATTACAATTATGCTATTTTATTAGTTGGCTGGTTTGCTCAGGAGTCACTGAAA
>NC_139632.1:39093747-39101247 GCF_964638095.1 Poromitra crassiceps
CAGGATCAACAGAGCAGTCTCTGACTCCTCCCCTCTCTCATGCAGACAGGATCAACAGAGCAGTCTCTGACTCCTCCCCTCTCTCATGCAGACAGGATCAACAGAGCAGTCTCTGACTCCTCCCCTCTCTCATGCAGACAGGATCAACAGAGCAGTCTCTGACTCCTCCCCTCTCTCATTCAGACAGGATCAACAGAGCAGTCTCTGACTCCTCCCCTCTCTCATGCAGACAGGATCAACAGAGCAGTCTCTGACTCCTCCCCTCTCTCATGCAGACAGGATCAACAGAGCAGTCTCTGACTCCTCCCCTCTCTCATGCAGACAGGATCAACAGAGCAGTCTCTGACTCCTCCCCTCTCTCATGCAGACAGGATCAACAGAGCAGTCTCTGACTCCTCCCCTCTCTCATGCAGACAGGATCAACAGAGCAGTCTCTGACTCCTCCCCTCTCCCATGCAGACAGGATCAACAGAGCAGTCTCTGACTCCTCCCCTCTCTCATGCAGACAGGATCAACAGAGCAGTCTCTGACTCCTCCCCTCTCTCATGCAGACAGGATCAACAGAGCAGTCTCTGACTCCTCCCCTCTCTCATGCAGACAGGATCAACAGAGCAGTCTCTGACTCCTCCCCTCTCTCATGCAGACAGGATCAACAGAGCAGTCTCTGACTCCTCCCCTCTCTCATGCAGACAGGATCAACAGAGCAGTCTCTCCTACCAGCTTGGAAAAGAACAAGCAGGGGGGGGGAAGCACCACTCCAGCATCCCATGATTTGCCCAGAAAGCTGGTTGCCATAGCAACGGGTCGGGCGATGATAAATTAGCCCGTTGGCGCTAAGGATTCCGCTCACACACTCGTCCTGCTTGACGTGCGCTTTTCCTTCCTTTCTGTCTCTCAATTCAATGACTTTATTGGCACGACTGTTCATCAGAAACAATGACTTCTACATTCAACGCACATTGATGATTTGGCTTAAGAACATACACGATACAATAATACAATAGTTCATAATCATCAATATGTGGGGACGGTGGTGCAGTGTCGCCTCGCAGCAAGAAGGTCCTGCGTTCGATTCCCGCCTGTGGCGCTGTGGGCTCTGAGAGTGTGTCCCCATCCCCATGTCCTCTGTGCCTATACGGCCCAGGTGGGGTCGTCAACAAGGGCCTTTCTGTGTGGAGTTTGCATGTTCTCCCCATGCTCCCCTGGGGTTTCCTCCAGATAGGAACCCCCCGTTAAAGATAAACATGCAAGAGACCGTCTGGTTTCAGAAACTAACAGGAAGTGTAAATACAATCAGAAGTTCCAATTGTATTTACACTTCCTGTGACTCATAAGCCTAGTCTGACTCATAATGTGAGTCAAACTAGGTTTGACCAGGTGAGTCAGACTAGTTTTGAGCAGGTAAAACAGCCAGCGTTTTGAACAGGAAGTCGTGATACAATGGGTCAAAAGTGGGCGGGGCCACTACATACAGTGAATAATAATGATTAATTTGATTGAGAACAAACTGCTCAATAGCAGCATCAACACCAATATCCAGCAGTACATTATATAAGGGCCTATCAGACATTGCAATAACCATCCTGATAAGGTGACATCACATCCTCTCTCGCTCTGTGTATCAATCTGGACTTGGCAAAACAGTAATGGCGTCTCCCGAAGGAACGAGCGGTAATGTTAGTGTAGAGTAAACAGTTATTGCAGAAAGAGACTCAATAACAACAATTAAACAATTTTCTCAGCGGAAAAGTCTTCCGGAAAAGTCCATTCTTCCGAGTGGATTTGGATTGGATTTGGCGACTCTGATTGGCTGAAGGAGTTGTCTGTGAAGCCAAGCACTGCCGCCCACAGCGGTTTCAGTGGCCGCTTTACGTCATCGACTATGACTGTAACGCAGTCCCCGATTGGCCCGGTTACAGTGTCATTCAAATGGCTGGAGGTCCAGACTGATTATGTCGAGCGAAACAGGATGTGAGGTCACAGGATCAGAATCAGCTTTATTCCATCTTCATTTATCAGGATGTTTTTTTTTACCAGGCTATGCAATAACCACTGACTGTGTTTATTTGGCCAAACATCCTTTCATTCCATTTATTTGTTCAGTTGACAAACAGGATTTTGGAGAGCGACTCAGAGAGCATTCACAGCAGCCCGCTTCCCAAACGTGTGTAAGCCCTCCAGCTAATTTAATTAAAGCTTTTGTTTCTGCAAGGCTTTCTCAGTATTAGCCAACCGAAAGAACAATTAGTCTGTTATTGTGGCTTTGGCACTCGCTCCCAAAAGACACAGACGCGCACGCACGCACGCACGCACGCACGCACGCACGCACGCACGCACGCACGCACGCACACACACACACACACACACACACACACACACACACAAAGGGGCGGAAAACATGTACAAACAAATGCACAACTGGTCGAAACAATGACTCTTGTAGTGCTGTCAGTGTTGCCAGATCGGGCGCTGGGCTTTTTTGGCTTGCATTGGGGAGAAGGGGGGGGGGGGGATAGATGAGCTTGGGGTGGGAGGGGTAGATGAGTTTGGGGGAGGGGCAGGAGGGAAGGGGTAGGTGAGCTTGGGGGAGGGGCGGGAGGGAAGGGGTAGGTGAGCTTGGGGGAGGGGCAGGAGGGAAGGGGTAGGTGAGCTTGGGGGAGGGGCAGGAGGGAAGGGGTAGGTGAGCTTGGGTGGGTGTGGACAGAGCCGCTTGTTTCCATAGACCTGCACTTGCTTTTTGGAGGGTTTTTAACAGTCTTTGGGCTGGAAACCGTCAGCCGTATCTGGCAACACTGGCTGCTGTTGCTTTGGCACCAATGCAGAACCACTGAAACACATAGATGCACACGCACGTGCACGCACGCACGCACACACACACACGCGCGCACACACACACACACACACACACACACACACACACGCGCACACACACACACGCACGCACGCACGCACACACACACACACACACACACACACACGCGCGCACACACACACACGCCCGCACAGCATGCCAGCCCACTAGTTGAACCCCTCTCTTTGAAATGCAGAGTGTTAATTAGTTAAATAATATGGGGCTGTCATTGATACAGATGGCTGTCTGATGAACATAGGCTTTATTCACATTGTAGCTGTTTGATTGATGTCAAACGCAGGGTGGCAACAGCAAAGCAGATGGAAACAGAGGGAAAGCCAAATGGGTTGTTCAAAAATGGACACCAGACTATACACACCAGACTATACACACCAGACTATACACACCAGACTATACACACCAGACTATACACCAAAACATTAGTACTGTATTGTTGTCAAGCAGAGTGGGAGAAGGTCCAACTGAAACACAAGAGCAATCCGTAGCCTTTGAGTTCATGCATGTTAGCTAATGTTATAGCAGCTACGCCATGCTGTTATTATCATGTTAGCTAATGTTATAGCAGCTACGCCATGCTGTTGTTATCATGTTAGCTAATGTTATAGCAGCTACGCCATGCTGTTATTATCATGTTAGCTAATGTTATAGCAGCTACGCCATGCTGTTATTATCATGTTAGCTAATGTTGTAGCAGCTACACCATGCTGTTATTATCATGTTAGCTAATGTTATAGCAGCTACACCATGCTGTTATTATCATGTTAGCTAATGTTATAGCAGCTATGCCATGCTGTTATTATCATGTTAGCTAATGTTATAGCAGCTACGCCATGCTGTTATTATCATGTTAGCTAATGCTATAGCAGCTACGCCATGCTGTTATCATGTTAGCTAATGTTATAGCAGCTACACCATGCTGTTGTTATCATGTTAGCTAATGTTATAGCAGCTACACCATGCTGTTATTATCATGTTAGCTAATGTTATAGCAGCTACGCCATGCTGTTATTATCATGTTAGCTAATGCTATAGCAGCTACGCCATGCTGTTATCATGTTAGCTAATGTTATAGCAGCTACACCATGCTGTTGTTATCATGTTAGCTAATGTTATAGCAGCTACACCATGCTGTTATTATCATGTTAGCTAATGTTATAGTAGCTACACCATGCTGTTATTATCATGTTAGCTAATGTTATAGTAGCTACACCATGCTGTTATTATCATGTTAGCTAATGTTATAGCAGCTACACCATGCTGTTATTATCATGTTAGCTAATGTTATAGTAGCTACACCATGCTGTTATTATCATGTTAGCTAATGTTATAGCAGCTACGCCACGCTGTTATTATCATGTTAGCTAATGTTATAGTAGCTACACCATGCTGTTATTATCATGTTAGCTAATGTTATAGCAGCTACACAATGCTGTTATTATCATGTTAGCTAATGTTATAGCAGCTACGCCATGCTGTTATTATCATGTTAGCTAATGTTATAGTAGCTACACCATGCTGTTATTATCATGTTAGCTAATGTTATAGCAGCTACGCCATGCTGTTATTATCATGTTAGCTAATGTTATAGCAGCTACGCCATGCTGTTATTATCATGTTAGCTAATGTTATAGTAGCTACACCATGCTGTTATTATCATGTTAGCTAATGTTATAGCAGCTACACAATGCTGTTATTATCATGTTAGCTAATGTTATAGCAGCTACGCCATGCTGTTATTATCATGTTATCTAATGTTGTAGCAGCTACACGCCCATTTAGGAGACTTGCTGCTACCATTTGTTAGAATTGGCGGAGCCTGCGGTGACCCATCTACAGTAATATAATATCTATGGTCTGACCACGTGAGACTAACTCTTTATATCTTTGACGGTCTTCTTTGACGGTCAAATTGTTGGTATGCTAGCTCAGCTTATCTCACCCTCTGGCAACATGTCGTTGATTTAACTTTGGGCACGAAGAGGAGAAAAGAATAGACTTCAGCACTATAAGGACAAGCTGGCCAGACTGATTAAGTGAAACAATATTTGCAGTGGCTTGGCAGGGAGCCAGACAGCACTGTGTTAAAAACAAGGCGTTGGACAAACATCTTTCAGATTTGGATTTAAGTACAAACATCGATTGTAACTCGCCAAATCAAATTGTTTTTTATGCCTTTGTTCTTTCTTTTACTGCCGGAGCTGCTCATCGCTTTATCCCCAATTATCTTCTCCAACAGTCTTTTCAAACAGCGTTTTAATTAGAGACATATTTTCTGTATGAAACAACTCGGTGATATAATGTGATATTCCGCAACAATACATCCAAAAAGCGGATGCAAAAACAATCAGTAAGAGGCTATATTGATGTAAAAATAAAATAGTCATCGGACGATATTGTAACGTTCCTGGTAACTCATGAGGCAGAGGCTTCTTGTTGGTACAAGGTTCTTTATTCTCCGTTAGTCATATTACAACTCTCAGCGGTTGTCACGCTCATAACTAGCAACCTTCCCTACTAGCAGTGTGTGGAGACTGGCGCGCATGCTCAGTCCTCCCCGGAAGTATTCCCACAGCATAGTGTTCCCCAATACAACACTCCCACACATCAGTTCCTATCTGTAGTTGAGACACTACCAATGCTCACCCCTGTATGTGTAATGCTGATACGCTACAATATATTAAAATTCAATATACCGCATTACGATGGATCAGCCGAGCAGCATTTTGGTAAACAAACTGCGTCACTGGGTGGCAACGGCAATGGAACCCTATGGAGCGTGAGCTTTGGGAGGCTTGAGTGTCTGACTCTAGCCGGCCGACTGAGGGTTTACATTTTAAAAACTGCGACAGTTCACACAACTTTAACACGACATGCATATATTATACATCAACCTCTTGAGCTACTTCTGCTCTCACTCAGAATGTCAAAATATAAGCGATGTGATGTACAGTTTTTGAGATATTAACGTTTGTTTGGCACAACTTATACGAATAACTGCCGCGGGTGGCAAGTGGCAAGTGACGTCATGCTGATTCGTCCTAAACAAAATGTGATCATGCGTATAGTGGGTAAGAAACATGAATCATGGTATTGGCTCATTTCATTCTGCTGTAGTAATCACAAGTGTATCTTGTCATTTGTAATGACACTTTTAAATTGTTGTTTACATTCTTGCAAGACAATGCCATCGCTAGAAAGATTTCTTGAGGTTCAGAAATAAACATAATTCTGCACAGTGAACTTCGTTGTCACTGAACTTTTATTTGTAACGTGGTAACGTGGTTGTATTGAATCGTGAACCCCGCATGGTATCGTAGGGACCATCTGCTTACAGTATGCTTACAGTATGTGCACCAACTTTTACGTCATTCAAAATGGCGATGTTGGGGATGTGGCTAGTTTCTGCCTAAAATTGCTCACGTGAACGAAGCATCACGCACGGACAGATGACAAACGGAGAGTGAGACCGGCGCTCCATAGTCAAGGATAATAGAAATCCAACGTGTGCAGCACACACTACACCAAATGAGTTGATAGTGCACGCACGCACGCACGCACACACACACACACACACACACACACACACACACACACACACACACACACACACACACACACACACACACACACACACACACACACACACACACACACACACACACACACACACACACACACACACACAGAGCCTCAGGTCCTGGCCAGCCTCTCCTGGCATCAGGTAGAGTAGGAACAATGTGTTACATACACTCACCTGAGAGGTCACTGTTTCACTGCTCTGCTCTGGGTGCTTACAGCCTGTTAGAGCAACACCTCAATTAACATACAGTATAAAGCATGAGGGAGGCAGATCTCTCTCTCTCTCTCTCTCTCTCTCTCTCTCTCTCTCTCTCTCTCTCTCTCTCTCTCTCTCTCTCTCTCTCTCCTCTCTCTCTCTCTCTCTCTCTCTCTCTCTCTCTCTCTCTCTCTCTCTCTCTCTCTCTCTCTCTCTCTCTCAGAGCACCAGAAAAGAACAGAATAGAGGAGACCAAATCATTGTGACGTCGTGTTAACAACAAAAGTCCCTTCCTGGTAGACAACTGCTGATTGATTTGAATTGCAGACATATTGGCACACTTATTTATCGTTTATTTCTGTTGGCAATTTGAGCTGTAACTGTAACATTCCAGATATACTGTATCCCCTAGTTAAACACGTGTAACGTTCCAGATATACTGTATCCCCTAGTTAAACACGTGTAACGTTCCAGATATACGGTATCCCCTAGTTAAACACGTGTAACGTTCAAGATATACGGTATCCCGTAGTTAAACATGGTGGTCTGACCTATCTGACGTTTCTGCTGTGCTTAGAGTAGGTACTGTGTTGATAAACCAAACCTACCCAACAGCCACAGGGAGTCATTTTCTTTAGTCTGTGGTCCAACAGGTACATTAGAAGAAGAGCAGAAGAGGAGAGGACAGTTCCCGGACAGAAGAGGAGAGAAGAGAAGAGACCAGACCAGACCAAACCAGACCAGACCAGACCAGACCAGACCAGACCAAATTACTATAAATGATTATCAATGAAACATCCATTGATGAAAGGTGACAAAAAATTATCATTCATTCAGAGAGCTTCCTTCAAAT
>NC_139632.1:39103747-39106247 GCF_964638095.1 Poromitra crassiceps
ACACACACACACACACACACACACACACACACACACACACACACACACACACCTACCTCCGGGCTCTCAGTCAATTGGCCATTACATCCAGACACAGAGTGTTTAAGCCTGATTGGTTAATTCATTGGTTCAGTCATTTCAAGAGGGAATGCCACCCTCTGAATGCGTATATCGCCTCTGTCTCTCTCTCTCACACACAAACACACACACACACACACACAAACACACACACACACACACACACACACACACACACACACACACACACACACACACACACATTTACGGAAATGTATAGAAAAAGCACTTAAGTCCATTTAAGGTATTCCCAGTGTTCTGTTCCATCAGCGCACAGCGGCCATCTTGGCAGGGAAAGAACATTAAGGTTATAATGAATGAGCACGTGATTATAATCAAAGGACAGCCACATGCAGCCAGTGAGCTGTGGATATGCTAAAGTACCAAAATGGCACTTTATAGCTGTATTATATACTGAAATTTGCACGTATGCAATTTGTCTGGAGATATAATTGCATATTAAAAAAGGATATTGCAAAAACGAGCCCGAGCGTGAAAACAGTTGCTTGTATCAGTGTAATAAAGTATCTTGTTGCTCTGGGATTTGGCTACTTCAGACAATTTCACCTGTTTCATTTTACTGCAACGCTGTTGATTATCTTCAAAAGATGTTTTCTCGTTTTCAGATTCTGAGAGAAGAATGAAAGATAATGATGTGGGATATCCAGTGATGCATGGTAAACACAAAAGGTGTAGCAGTGCTTCGGCAAACAGAAAGCAACTGTATTCAAATGAAAATAAAAGCATGAATTTGATGCTTCCCCCCCCCCACTCAGAGTCACTTTGTTGTTCTAACTTGGCGGCCTGATGGCGTTTAGCTCCAGATCGGCGTGCTCCCGGTGTGTGTTTGGGTGCTGCGGGTGATGCTGGAGGGTGTGTTTATATAAAGATAGCTCTCCCCGGGCCGCCCCGAGGTGACCCGCTTCCCCCCCCCGCCAGGGCGAGAGAAAACCGCCCAGGTGGGAGTCAGGACGAGCGCTTTTACCCCAAAGTGCCACAAATTAAGAACAACTCTCCGAATAAGATTTCATTAGTATAATATCACATTTAAAGGGCTACTTTGCAGATTTTCAACCAGCTTTGTATCATTACAAAGTCAGTAGTATATTAGATGCAAATCAACAATGACTAACTTCCCTCCATCTTGCCTGGACCGAGAGCTCCCCGTTCATTCACAGAACTTCCTGGACCAAATGATGTCATAATGATGTCATTTGGTCCAGGAAGTTCTGCAAATGAAGGTGGACCGATAGCCATAATGATGGTGATAGTGTTGGTGGCAGTAATAGTGACACCATGGCAAAACTGCAAAACATTGTTCACCTGCATATATAGACGCTTTTCCCGCAATAGAGAGCTCCAGGGATGACGTATTTTTGTAGGCTGAATGCGGAAGTCCCGAACTTCCTGGTTCTTCACTGTTTCTGTCTATGGGATTTTTGAATGGGTTTTTGGTGCGATGCTTCAAATAATGTCTGTGGGCAACGCAAGTTTAATCAAACGCGAACCAAGGTTCAGCGGGATAATCTTCACACATGAGGACCACTTTCATGAGTTTTGAAGCGTAACTGCGAGCCCTAGAGGTAAAAAGCTCGTGCTAAGCTAATCCAGAACTACACACAGTGTCGCATAGGCGTCCACGCATTGATTGCGAGAGAAAGAATTTCCGCGTTCACTCGTGATGACGTATAATATCCGCGTCGACATTGTAGTCTCATTTAGCCGTTTGCTAGCTAGCCACCCTTTTAACGGCACATAAAAGCTTCAAAACTCATAAAAGTGGTCTTCATGTGTGAAGATGATGTTACTAAACACTGGTTCGCGTTTGATTAAGCCAGCGTTGCCCAGAGAGATTATTAGAAGCATCGCGCCAAAAACCCATTCAAAACTCCCATAGGCGAAAACTGTGAAGAACCAGGGCTGTTAGCATCGATGATTTCCGGACTCGTTCCTGCAGCTCTCTATTGTGAGGCGGTGGTTTACAGTGATTATTTCCTGTCAGCTATTGTATTAGCAAACACTGCAACAGGAAGTAAGCTAGGAGCAATTTAGAATGTTTATGTTGTCAAGTTAAAACCATCTATACAACTGATTTTGTAATGACACAAAGCTGGTTGAAAATCATCAAAGTGGCCCTTTCTAATCGTTTATTAGCAGTATTTGTTTTATTAACAACATCACGAGCAAAGTGAGGGAATGTGGAGAAGCCATTGCGTTTGGGGGAACGGTAATAATTATTAATTAAAAAAATAAACGCTACAAGCGATTGTCATTTGGAGGAATGTTGAGCAGATATTGCATCATGATTTGCATAAAACGGCAATTAGCTCATGGTTAACCTGAAAGTGTTTTGCACGCCGCCGCGTGATGCAACTCAGCTTCCCATGGAGAGCTTCCTCCTGTTATCCAGGAGACAAGTCAT
>NC_139632.1:39108747-39128747 GCF_964638095.1 Poromitra crassiceps
TTTCTCCCTCTGCCTCCACAGTCTGCTCCTTTCTCACTCGGTGGTTTTTCGTCATCCTCTTGAAGTTGCTGAGCACAGGAGCTCCCCTGAGAGAGAGAGAGCACGTCAGAGATCCTGTAGCCACATTAAAGAAGCCTTGTGTTTTTATAGGCATCAGGAATAGAAGGTCTCTGTTGGCTCCAGAGGAGGTGATTCAGAGAAGTCCTCAGAAAACAAGCCGAGGCCTGTCGGAGCGTTGCTTTTAAAAGTCTGCACCCAAATGGGATGAAAGGAGGAAATTAATGATTTAATTTACTTTAGCTGTTTTAAAGGTGCATAAACTGCCCCATAGGGCAAAATGACCAATCCAAAAAGAGCAAAATGACCAAGCAGTATTGTAATTCCAGTAGCCTATTTGGCATTTGTGTTGGATGTCTGGTCTACTTAGCTCGCTTACTTACTTACCCCATATTGTGAAAATGTGACTTTGTATTTAATTGCTTTGTCATAGATTACTTAATGCCCTTTTGATACTGTAGTAACTTAGTAACTACAAGTAGTAACTAGTTCTAAAGTGATTGCTACAGCTCAACACACTTCCAATGAAGTGTACTGGGAGACATCGAGTGTAACGGAAGGGAATGCTAATTGTGTACTATTTAGAGGAGATTGTTTTCTCTCATTGCTACACATTGCATATAGATACATCATTTGTGTAATGTATATAATTTCGTATTTTTCAAAATCATTTTACTTCCCATTAATGCTAATCATAAATGAGTACGTCATATGTCTGAGTGCTGGAATAGAGTACCGCAGGGATGACATTTTTGTAGGCTTAATCAGAAACCGCCGCCATTTTGGTTCTTAGGGAGAAAAGGCTATGTGATTTTAGAATAGGGATTTAGACTAAATGCATGAAATAAGGTCTGTGGCAGGTTAAGGCAAGCTTATGGGAGTGGGCATTTGTGTTCAGAAGGATAAGCTTACTAACGTTACTCCTAACTTTTGTTAACCCCAGACCGTATTTACTGCATTTAACCAAAATCCCCATCCTAAAAGCCCATTCACTTTTCCCCTTACGAACACAAGTGCTACTTCCGGACTCATTCCTGCAGTACCCTTATTGCCATGTTGAGTATGTTTATTTATAACATTGGGCATTGCCATTCTTATTTATAATATGCAATGGCCCCTTGAAGTTGAACTTCAAGTAATGTAATCCGATCTATCGAATGTAATCTATTATTGTTACTATGTGGTCTTATTATGAACATATTAATAGTCTAATTAGTAATACTTGTTATTGTTATTATTGTTATTATTATTATCATTATTGGTGGTGGTAGTAGTCGTAGTAGTAGTCGTCGTGTTGTTGTTGTTGTTGTTGTTGTTGTTGTTGTTGTTATTATTATTATTAAGAAAGTTTGTCACAGACAGTGTGTGTCAAAGCTTATAGTAATGGTGGAATATGGTCTAATAACGAGTGTACTGCACTGAAAAGAGATCTGCTGTTTACAGCCTTCACAGAGATGCATCTCCGCAGCACAGAGCTGCCCAGTCAAAGCCCAGTGATTGAATGTCTTCTTGCCTGCTTCAATCACTCTTTTCTCAAATCAATCTCTCTCATTCTCTCCCTCTTTTCTCTCCCTGCACGCTGCGTCCCTCTCTATCAGCTCCTCTCCCCCCCCCCCATCCCCCCCCCCCCCTCCCTCTCCCCCCCCCCTGCACGCTGCGTCCTCTCTATCAGCTCCTCTCCCCCCCCCCCGCCCCCCCGCAGACAAAAGAGCAATGTTTACTGCCTGGACTCCTCTCATATAGCTCTGCTGTGTCAAATCATTAGTGGAAAAGGCCTTTCATGGTGTAATTATTATTGATTTGACAACAAGCCGCGCTCTAATGTCTCAGCCGTCTGAATACGCTGATAGCAGCAGCAACCAGCAACAACAACTCTACAAGTTATTAGCATCATTTTTAAAAGGACATGCCAATGTGAGCGATCGACGACGCTACGCGGGCGCACGGAGCGCCACTTTTTCCACGCTTACGCAGAGCTGGAGGGAGAGCGAGGGAGAGAGAGAGAGGGAGGAAGGGAGAGGGAGGGAGAGAGAGAGGGAGGAAGAGAGAGGGAGAGAGAGAGAGAGAGAAAGAGAGGGAGGGTGGGAGAGAGGGAGAGAAAGAGAGGGAGGGAGAGAGAGAGGGAGAGAGGGAGGGAGAGAGAGGGAGGGAGGAAGAGAGAGAGAGGGAGAGAGAGAGAGAGGGAGGAAGAGAGAGGGGGAGAGAGGGAGAGAGAAAGAGAGGGAGGGAGGGAGAGAGGGAGAGAAAGAGAGGGAGGGAGAGAGAGAGGGAGAGAGGGAGGGAGAGAGAGGGAGGGAGGAAGAGAGAGCGAGAGGGAGGAAGAGAGAGAGAGAGAGGGAGGGAGAGAGAAAGAGGGAGGGAAGGAGAGGGGGAGGGAGAGAGAGTGAGAGGGAGGGAGAGAGAGAGTGAGGGAGAGAGAGAGGGATGGGGGAGAGAGAGGGAGAGTGAGGGAGAAAGAAAGAGGGGGAGAGAGGGCAAGAGAGAGAGGGAGGGAGAGAGAGAGAGAGAGGGAGGGAGAGGGAGGGAGCGAGAGACTAAATGAAACCGTTGTCAGACAATAAATCTGTTTGCTGCTCATTATAGTAATAACAGAAAATACAGCAAAGGCTCCACTAATAAGGCTCACAGCAGAGTAATGGCCGCTCATAGATTAGCCCAGACATCCACTGGCAATTTTCACATGAAACTTAGAAATGTTTTTTCGCTCCTAAATGAGAATAAACTATTGGGCTCCTCCATTATGTCACTTCCTCAGGCGTGCTAGTGTTACAAATGGCTACAGAGCACAGTGAGTCTGCCAAACCTGGGCAGCACCTTGCTGTTTAACATAGGATGACCAGGGGAATGCAGGCGTGCTAGTGTTACAAATGGCTACAGAGCACAGTGAGTCTGCCAAACCTGGGCAGCACCTTGCTGTTTAACATAGGATGACCAGGGGAATGCAGGTGCCTCGTTCAATCTGCCTGTTCAACTGACTTTAGTCACGGAAGAGAGAGATGGAGATGACGACAGAACAGAAAGATATTACAATTGGAGTCACCACTCAAGTTAACCAAAATGAAGGAAAGATGTAACGTTGGTGTCTGCTAAAGAAAATAAGTGAAACAAAGGGATGATTTTTCCCTAACTAATGAACCAAAACAAGGGAGAATTGTGAAACGTCTGCACCTGAAAATAAACTCTAACAAGGGAACGATGTGAATCTTCTCCTCTACAAGTCACCAAAATGAGAGAACACTGTGAATCCTCCACCAGAAAGAGGGAACCATAACAACAAGTATCTTTACCACGTTGTGTCAATTGTGTCTTACATATCGCAATTGTGCCTCTGGTTCTACACACACAAAGTCACGTGGTTATTCGGGCAGCCTCACAGGCTTGTTGCAGTTTTCTGTGGAGGAAAAATTCCCCCGTGAAGAATCCAGCTGCCAGCTAACTGCCCTGGAGTGCAGATTACCCAACATTTGGGTTGATAACCCTGTAAAAACACTCTTCCTTTCTCTGTAGCATGTGTGTGTGAGTGTGAGTGTGTGTGTGTGTGTGAGAGAGAGAGAGAGAGAGAGAGAGCATCTACACCACAGTATATCAGTCACAATAATAATAGCTCTCATGGCCGTTGTGATAACCCTAATCTGACACAGGAAGTAATTCCTTGTCTTCCTCCCACAGCGGCGTGGGGATTTGTGGCCGTGGCTGCAGGCCGATAGTGTCACGGGAGAAGAATAAGGGGGTTGTGCCCCCACAGCGCACGGATTAGAATGAAGACAATACACCAACAGTGTCTATGGGCTTCTCCTGCTTTATCTGAACTGTCATATTCAATTACACCACACGGAAATGTATTGCGATTGCGGTAATGGACTTGTAATTAGACAATCACAAGGTGTCAAATCTGGAGGCGCTCCATAGGCGGTGCATGGGAAGCTGGTGTTTTGGAGCCACGGACCGTTTATTTGAGGTTTTATATAGGAATGTGTTATCAGGTCTGAAGCAAGAAAATGTTGTGTCTCATTATCTACATAGAAAATTCCCCGGTGCTCTTAGTTTTGGCAGTTTTCCCTGAATGATTCTCAGTGGGAAAAAACAAAACAATATATTTATAGATATCTTGTTTGCTTTACATTTTAAGATAGGCATATGCTTAAAATAGGTGCTTGCTGATTGGATTACTCAGAAAACCACATGTGTAAAGACGGGTTTATTATTGTTAGTGGTAATGTGCCAATTTTATCATGATAATACGCCTGTTAAAATAACAGTCTGCATTCTACAGTGGCAGCCATGTTGAATTGCTGCTCCGTGCCGGCAGGGGGCCCTAAGCAGGATACGTTTGGGTGTATAGAAATGTATATTACAATTATTTGAATTATTTGTATTCACAAGAGTCTCAGCTTTCTTGCACCATACCCAATTTCTACAATTCCATGATTGCGTGTCGCACCACAGTGTGCAGACATTATGGAAAAAAGAAGAACATATTTTCACTGCATGCTGTGTCTTTCGGACCCTGGAGCTCTTAAACCCTCTGTAGCTGATTATGTCACACATGCCTGTAAAGACCCCATGTGGTTCTAATGAGTCCAATTTCATCTTTTATATTTTGTATCGCTTTTCTGTACTTTTTAACTTTTGAATTTGGTGTAGAAGAGGGGTGATCTCTGCACAAACCGTGTACGTCAGGTGCGTATTAGGAGCATCGGGTAAGTTGAGAATAGGAAATCCCGCACACTGACTTCACTTAAGACTTTTATTTATATAGAGCAACGTTTCGGTCACACGACGTTCATCTGGCAAAAGTGGATTCTGAATGCAGACATCAGTTATATGTAGGCAAAAGGGAGTGCTGCAGCAGCCGATAGCAGTCAGGCAATCAGGCTGACAACGGTGCCTAATAGACACTGCAGGTGTCAGACGATCATAATAAATACAGAGCAATCAGAATACATACGCATGAATTGGAAAACTTTTACCTTGACCATATTATTATTACTCTGTAAAGCACTTTGAATTGCCCCAATCAGTGCATTAAATGTGTAAAAGCTGCCTTGCCTCCTGTGATGAAAATAAGTGTCAGTGTTATAAGTGCTAATAACAAGTCATATTCAAGCTATAAGCCATGTGGAGCACTTAGCTTTACACATCAGGGGCCGGTTGCACCAACTGGTCTTACACTGGTCTTAAGCTAAGTTGGTCGTAACTTTACGACCTAACAGCTACGCCGTTGCACCAAGACGACTTAAGCCTTATTTTCACTAAGACCAGGCGTAACTCCTACGCCTCGTCAGGAGGAGGCGTAGCAGAGATCTCCGCGGAGACCTTTTTGACCGTCATCGTCGTAACACCGCCAGTTCGCCGTCTTTGAAAGCACGACGTTAGATTATAACTAACTAGTTGTGTGGCTTAGCCTTCCCAAATGTTGCCGTTACTTTTTTAGAATGTAATACATAGAATTGGGAACGTTACATTCAATTTCATTCAGACTCCCTGACACTAATCGCCGCCGCCATTTTCCCCCGGGGCTTCCACAGGAGGAGGGGGGTGGGAGGAGGGAGGGTGTAGTGACGCACATACAGTAGTGGGTGACGGCGCGAGGCACATGTGGGCCAATCAGAGGGCATTCCCCGACAATTCACATGAACGCGCATTGCTACGACCAGCGTAGTTAAGACCAGAGTAAGCCGTGTTGGTGCAACAGGCGTAAATCCATGGTCTTAACTAAGACCGACGTAGGAGTTACGACCAGGCATAGTTAAGACCAGTTGGTGCAACCGGCCCCAGGGGTTTACAGCCACTTACAGCCTCCATGCCTCTTTGGGTAAGCTACATGGGGGCAACAGGAACAAAAATAAGAGGGAAGGGTTGCAGCTTGATAGCTGTCAAGTCTTAAGGTGCACCCTGGATGGATAATGTGTTTGCTTAACGACACAAAGAGACCAATCTAAAAATATTTAGTTAGTGAGAGAAAAGCATACTGTAGACTGCGGAATCAAGTACAGAGTACAATCAACAGAGAATTCTATCAGCAAAGAATAAAGAGTCCAGTCCAGTATGACAGTAAAAATCTATGGAATGTGTTGAATGATATTATTATTATTTTTTTTTTAATGATATTTTTTTACTCATTACCCTACTGTTCTGTTTAATCAAATTGGATTTGGTTCTGATATTCATCTGTACAGGACTAGAACAGACTACTTTCGTTACCGTGCCCTAGAACTAATGCAGTACAAAATACTGTATTATATAGAGGCTTTTCCTTATGAACACACTTCCTCTGGATCTTCAAAACATTCCTGTGAAGATAGAATTTAAGAGACGAGTAAAATCACTTTTTTACTCTGCACCTGTTTCACCATTTACTACTCGGTTATCTAAACTCCTACCATGGAGCGAGCAGCTACAAGGTTGGTGGTACCTATACCTATTCTTCTGGATGTGTAGTTTCCGCCGGTAATACCAGTCCAGAAGCTCAGCTCTAGCTTAAAAATTGAGTGTGTGAGAGCTGGTCAAGACCAGACCTCTGCCATCTTCTTCCCACAGGGGCCCCCTGGCGGCTACGGGGCCCTAAGCAGCTGCTTAGTTTGCTTATTCACCTTATGTAGCCACGCCCATTTGACCCGGTTGTGTGGTCGTGCGACGACTTCCGACTAAAAACAAAAAAAAAGAAAATGGCTGGCTGCTCCAATATCATCTAACTCTGAATTAACTAATACTTTAGCCAATTGTATGTAACATACCAAATAAAAGCAAAGGGCAATGTCTAAGAATGCAACGCCACGTAACTGGCTCGTTAAGTCTCGCATTCCAGGGAATTACGTTAACGTCTGCGGGTCTTATAGACGTAAGTGGCTCGAGCTGCCTCGGAGGAGAGAAAACTATCTGAAGCTTTCTTTGTTGGAGTCCAGGTATGTTTTACAAGAAAGCGCTCGTCATTGTCGACGATAACGTTGTCTGACCTGGCTAACAGTGGATACTCGCTTGCTTGCTGTGTACCGGCTCAAAGTAGTAGGCTACGTTCTTTATTTTACCCCCTGCACTGTCCGCTCCAAAAACAACTCTCTTCTTCATATTTCATATTTCATATTTGGCGGCGTGACCGCCGGTGAGGTGTTAACACGACCTGGGAAGAATTTGGCCCACTGCCGCGTATGAACATAAGGTGAATAGGGAGTCCCGGCTCTTCGTGCCGGGTGCCATATACCAGAGAACTGACATTTGTTACACCATGAGGGATATGTCTTTAGAGAACTCAGGACATCTAACAGTACAGTATATGGTTTATTGAGAGGTTAAAGACCCCTTAAAGTCAAAAATCAGTTTTTCTTCTTGTACCTACAGTTAGATGTTTGAGCTTCACTGTGCTGAATGTCTGTGCAGAGTTTGACACTAGAAGAAGGCTGGTTGGTTCCACAATTGTCTGCTGAAAGTGGAAAGTTTCACTGAGCTCACTGAAAAGGCCAACTATGATTCGTGACATCACGAATACTGGAGCCAATCCCTGTTCAGTATCCGTCAGTTAACGCCCTTGTCTGTATGCTGTGAAAATAATATCTGTGTGTGTGTGTGTGTGTATGTGTGTGTGTGTGTGTGTGCGTGCGTGCGTGCGTATGCATGCGTGCGCGCTTGCGTGCGTGTGTGTGTGTGTGTGTGCGTGTGCGTGTGCGTGTGCGTGTGTGTGTGTATGTGTTTTGCTGGAAAAGAGCTTGGCGCTCAGTTGACTTCCCCCAGATGAATAAAGGTTAAAAGAAGGCGTGGAGGGCCACTGGCTGTTCTACAGGCAGTGTATATTATGGGATGTTGTCTCCACCGGAGCGCGCTTTATTAAAGCCGTTGCCCAGGGGGCATCCTGACAGCCCAGCGACGCGTCGGGCCACCATGTTTTGTCATCTGTCACTCCCGGTAGAGCAGCCCAATCGCCCGAATAAAATGTGTAGGTTTGTGAAATCCACGGAAATGCACAAACATACATTTGAAACAAAATGTCTGCATAATACATTTCTAAAACATAGCATTTTATGTCTACTATCTCGACATATATACCGTATACCGTATATATATTTTTTTAAATTGAAAACCTTGCTCCCTTTCCAATGTAAAAAAAAGTTATGTTTAGGCAAGTAAAGAACCTTGGTTAGGTTTAGGGAACAAAGCAACTTGGTTATGGTTATGGTTATGGTTATGGTTATGGTTTGGGTTGGGCTTAAATGGCAAAGTAAAAACACAACGTGCCTCAATCTGGAGTCGGACCTGTGCTATCTTGCTTGTAATCCCACCCCTAACCCCTCCCTACTCCCTAAAGCCGCCACCCCTACCCCCTAAAGCCGCCTACAGACTGTAAGATTTTAGCAATCTTATACATTCATTGTAGGCCAACCTGTGCGACGTGGCATCTAATAAACTTGGGTAGGACATCAGGTTTGATGTGTGTAGACTGTACGATGATGACACCTAGTGGCTGGCAGGTTACGACGCACATCTCTCCGTCAATACCTGTCAATCAGCAGCCAAGACACGAGAATCAAACAGCAGCAGCGCCCAGCCATGCATTAATGTGCGCCACAGTTGTCTGGTCGACATGTCAACAAAGAAGCCAGAGAATTCTCAATATACTGTAAGCTTCTTAGGAGGAGGAGGAGGAGGAGGAGGAGGAGGAAGAGGAGGAGGAGGAGGAGGAGGAGGAGGAGGAGGAGGAGGAGGAGGAGGAGGAGGAGGAGGAGGAGGAGGAGGAGGAGGAGGAGGAGAATGTGGACCCGGCTGTGGCTGGGGAACAGAGGCCAACATGGGGATGCCAATTTTGCGAGAGAGCTTGAGATAACGTCAACTATTTATTAGCGTTCATACTGATATGATCACATCTTTCTCACGTTGGTCATCTTTTGTCTGGGACGGCCCAACATCGCAGTGTGTCAAAGGCGTTAGGCGCAAGCGACAAACTTCAACATGAGACTGTACGATGACGTGTAGTGTACCCACGTATAACCACGTTCATATATCCACATATCTAGACACGTGATTATGCAACGTGGCTAGTTTCAGGCTGAATTCATTCAGAGTCAAACATGAGGAAGTCATTTCTGCTCAATTGCTCTGAATCCAATACAAAGCTGTAGTTAAAGTGCACTGTGAAGCATTAGATTATAATCCCATTAGGAGCACTGATGAACTTTTGCTACAATATAATCATCAGACATAAAGCTCACATCTAATATCATTCATACGCTTCAACCCCCCCACCAATTTTGCACATTGTTGTTATTGTATCAAGCTGTGATTATAATCAGCACCATGCACTTATGATGTGCTTATACTGTGCCTACAAAGTGAGTCTTTCCATGTTGCGCGTATCGTAGCATATTTTCCAACACCCTGATTATGATTAAATGCATGTTCACAGTGCACTAATGACGCTTCATAATGCTTTATGTGTGACATTTCAAGTCAAGAGTCACCACTTCAATTTCTGCTTGCTCATCCTGTTTTAATGCTAGAAGGCCTCAGAAGCAATGACTTCCTGCTCCTCCTCCACGGGCTGGCCAGGAGCGGTGGGCACCTGCAGTGAAGCGCAAGGTGTTAAAGTTGTTGTCGGAAGCTGGCTGACTTAACTCACAAGCCTGAGGACAAATGACCTCATCGTGATGTCATCAGTAACACACATTCTGCCTGGCATACGGCAGACTAGTGTTTCTTTTCTTTTTGCATTTAAGGTTGGAAAGGTGGCGAGGTTTTCTAATTAACCGCCATTTTGTCTCACGTGGAGTAACTGTACGTACTGTACCGGCATCCCTGTCAGGCAGAAACGTTTGATTCTTGCGACTGGTCAGGCAGAAACACATGGTACATGCCTGCAGGTGCAGTGACACACATGCACACGCACACGCACGCGCACGCGCGCGCACACACACACACACACACACACACACACACACACACACACACACACACATGGCGGGCGCTCGGGGGCTGTGTGTTGGTCAAGGAAGACAGCCGTGACTTTGCCAGAGGGACAGAGGAGACCAGAGCAGAGGTGGGCGGGTTAAGGGGGTGGGAGCTACAGAGATTAATGATCTGAAACTCCCTGTTCCTGTTTCTGTGTGTGTGTGTGTGTGTGTGTGTGTGTGTGTGTGTGTGTGTGTGTGTGTGTGTGTGTGTGGCCCCTAAGGCAGAGAGACATTATGCAGAGGGAAGCTCTAGTATCTCTGAAGGATGGGCTCGTTTAACGGTGAAAGGCTATTTCCACTGTGACTCGTGCCGGGGTGGAGGTGATTTGGCGGGTGCTCTCTCTCTCTCTCTCTCACACACACACACACACACACACACACACACACACACACTGCAATCACACGCTTGCACACAGTAAGCATGCCGGTGCGATGTGGGTTCTCACACAGTCAGCTTTCCTCAGAACCTGCCTTTGAGTGACATAACCTGGTCCCTTGACACACACCCAGCAACCGGCCAGTAAAGCTCCTGTATCGTGAGGCCTTTTGAGCAGTGACCTCCTGAATACATCCAGAGACGTTACTCAGACGGGCTGTACTGTATGTATGAACACATCTTAACCAGCCAACGGCACTTTTACAAACCGTTAATGTTCCCAAGCGATTTCATTTCATGAATGGACGTAGTTATGTGGCTGGGTTATTTGGAAGAGAAAAGACCAAATTGGTGAGCAAACAACCTAAAGCCAATTCTACCCTAACCCTAACCTCAACCTAAACCCAATTCTACCCTAACCCTTACCTCAACCTAAACCCAATTCTACCCTAACCCTTACCTCAACCTAAACCCAATTCTACCCTAACCCTTACCTCAACCTAAACCCAATTCTACCCTAACCCTTACCTCAACCTAAACCCAATTCTACCCTAACCCTTACCTCAACCTAAACCCAATTCTACCCTAACCCTTACCTCAACCTAAACCCAATTCTACCCTAACCCTTACCTCAACCTAAACCCAATTCTACCCTAACCCTTACCTCAACCTAAACCCAATTCTACCCTAACCCTTACGTCAACCTAAACCCAATTCTACCCTAACCCTTACCTCAACCTAAACCCAATTCTACCCTAACCCTTACCTCAACCTAAAGCCAATTCTACCCTAACCCTAACCCTTACCTCAACCTAAAGCCAATTCTACCCTAACCTCAACCTAAAGCCAATTATACCCTAACCCTTACCTCAACCTAAACCCAATTCTACCCTAACCTCAAACTAAACCCAATTCTACCCTAACCCTTACCTCAAACTAAACCCAATTCTACCCTAACCCTTACCTCAACCTAAACCCAATTCTACCCTAACCCTTACCTCAACCTAAACCCAATTCTACCCTAACCCTAACCTTTACCTCAACCTAAACCCAATTCTACCCTAACCCTAACCTTTACCTCAACCTAAACCCAATTCTACCCTAACCCTAACCTCCACCTAAACCCAATTTTACCCTAACCCTACCCCTTACCTCAACCTAAACCCAATTCTACCCTAACCTCAACCTAAACCCAATTCTACCCTAACCCTACCCCTTACCTCAACCTAAACCCAATTCTACCCTAACCCTTACCTCAACCTAAACCCAATTCTACCCTAACCCTTACCTCAACCTAAACCCAATTCTACCCTAACCTCAACCTAAACCCAATTCTACCCTAACTCTTAAACCCAAGTCTTATCCTTCAAACAGCCCTTTGCAGGTGTGTGAGAAAGTGGGGACAGACCAAAATGGCTTCACTTTCCTAAAATGTCCTCACTTCCCACTCAAATTAGTTTGCACTAAGATAGCTACAAGAACACACGCACACACACACACGCACACACGCACACACACACACGCACACACACACAGGCACCCACCCACACCCACACACACACACACACACACACACACACACACACACACACACACACACACACACACAGGGGGGCATGACAGCGTGTGTGCTGCATAATAGGAGACACAGGAGGCACAAATTACATTAATTAAAGATTGATTGGCATTTGGCATCGGTTCCCTTGTCAGGTGAGTACTTAGTTAAGTCTGCTCTGTCATGGTTTGTTTGAAAGTGAAAAGTCGTTGTCTGTGCACAGTACTTAGTCTGCTTTGTCATGGTTTGTTTGAAAGTGAAAAGTCGTTGTCTGTGCACAGTACTTAGTCTGCTTTGTCATGGTTTGTTTGAAAGTGAAAAGTAGCTGTCTGTGCACAGTACTTAGTTAGTCTGCTCTGTCATGGTTCGTTTGAAAGTGAAAAGTAGCTGTCTGTGCACAGTACTTAGTCTGCTCTGTCATGGTTTGTTTGAAAGTGAAAAGTAGCTGTCTGTGTCCTTGAGATCTCTGTTCAGTGAAATGTTCTCTCCCTCTCCTCTGCACTGCTCTTCCCACAGATCACCGCTCAATCACACGGTGTGTCTGGTGCTGTGACTTTCCAATTTATGTTGTTGCAGTTTGTGTCTTTTTCTTTCTGTGTCTGTTTTCTCCCCAATTGTACTTGGCCAATTCCCCCTGGTCACGACCAATTGTGCCTGTATGGACACCCAGCCAAGCCGGAGGTAACACAGGGGTTCGAACCTGTGACCCTTGTGTTGGTATATAGGCAGAGAATCTACTGCACTATCATGGCGCGCTGCTAACTACCCACTTCTATGTATTCCAAAGAAACCAGAGATGTAAACTGTAGACCTACCAGAAGATAGCAAGTGCTTTCATTAACTGGTAGAGTAGCAAAATGGATTTATATGAAAATGTGGATTCCTCCAATACGAGTGATTCATTTAGTCACTATTTTCGTGGGAGTCATATTGAGAAGTTACAGTGTATGGGATTTTTATTCTCTCTTCTGTTTCTTTTTTTACTTGTAATGCTTCCTCTAGCACGTGGGTGGCAGTAGCCTCAAGAAGAAGTCAGTGCGCAGTGGTGAGGTCAACCCATTCAAATCCCCGGGCCAGCTGGGTATGGACTGGAGGGAGCTGACACACGAACGTTATTGACTGTAACCCCTCAAAGAGGTAGCTCCCACGTGTGAAGACGAGTAGCTGCATGAGTGGGAAGCATGAAGAATATCATGGGGGAGGATGGGGGTTGCATAGCATCCCTGAAGCTATTGTACAAGCTGGCAAACACAATGCATATTCATTTAAACTCTTGATGGAGGGTGACTTCAGAGTTCATCGTTAGACAAATGATACACTACTGCTCTATGGAGAGATCTTTCTTTCCATGATGCTATACTTTCTTGCTATGTTTTGACAGTGTGGACATGTATACGCCCTGCGTAGTGTCTGTGTCACCTGCAACATACATGACGACATGGCTCACACAAATGAAATCACATCATGGAATCACATTTCAAATGTTCATCACATTGAACCAAATGGATGTCCGGTGCGATAACAAACCAAACTGACATGTTCACATAATATTTCTACCATAGGATGTATAATAAATAATAATAATAATAATAATAATAATAATAATAAATACTATTTCTACCATAGACCGTATAATAATAAATAATAATAATAATAATAATAATAATAATAATAATAATACATCATATTTCTACCATAGACTGTATAATAAATAATAATAATAATAATCACCATATCCTCCTCACTATATAATCCCACTGAAAATCACCATATCATCACTATATAATCCATTGAAAATCACTGTGTCATAATCTACTGAAAATCACCATATCATCACTATATAATCCAGTGAAAATCACCATGTCATAATCCAGTGAAAATCACCATATCATCACTATATAATCCAGTGAAAATCATCATGTCATAATCCAGTGAAAATCACCATATCATCACTATATAATCCAGTGAAAATCACCATGTCATAATCCAGTGAAAATCACCATATCATCACTATATAATCCAGTGAAAATCATCATGTCATAATCCAGTGAAAATCACCATATCATCACTATATAATCCAGTGAAAATCACCATGTCATAATCCAGTGAAAATCACCATATCATCACTATATAATCCAGTGAAAATCACCATGTCATAATCCAGTGAAAATCACCATATCATCACTATATAATCCAGTGAAAATCACCATGTCATAATCCAGTGAAAATCACCATATCATCACTATATAATCCAGTGAAAATCACCATATCATCACTATATAATCCAGTGAAAATCACCATATCATCACTATATAATCCAGTGAAAATCACCATATCATCACTATATAATCCCACAGTTTTGCATTTACAGCTGTGAGATCCAATCGCCGGGATCGCCTGCAGGCTTTTCTGCCAGTTGCATTCCCATGGCAACACCCATGCGTTGTGCATTTACACCACAGCCATTTTTCCTCCCTCACACATCAGATACAGACTGCATTTTAATGTCAGGCACAAAACGGCCTCTATAGTTTCCTTCATGTCCCGCATAGCGGAGGATATCACACGTCGGCCCCACTATACAATCACTTCCCACCAGCCGCCATCTGCAGGAGATGGGAGGAGAACGCTCTGACATTTAAAGACGTGCAGCCAGCTAAGCTTTCCATTACGCCCGCTTTGTTGCCTCTGACACCGACAAACGCACGCATGGACGCACGCACGGACGCACACAGGCGCACACACACACACACACACGCACGCACGCACGCACGCACACACACACACACACACACACACACACACACACACACACGCACACACACACACACACACACCTTTACATAGGTGTTATGAGAGAAGAGTTGACATTTGGGAAATATCACAAGAGATGATGTTGTCCCTGATGTGGTTGAATGAAACCATGCTATTGCCAATGCAATGGTGGCATTTTATACCTTTGTGCAAACCATTATGTTCAATATCAACATTTCTGAACCAAGAATATGTTGCATATTATCAACATTTCAACAAGTCCTCCAACCACAGGAGCATTTTCAACCTACATTTGTATCATCAATGTTATTTTGAAAACAAATAAAATCAACGAATAAAATGATTTCGGTTATATTTTTAGAAAACGCCTCAAAAGGCATAAAAGTGATTAACGTTTGTGAAAATTATACTGCTGAACCCAAATCTGCGCTCCCATAAACCTTTGTTAACACCACAGACCTATTGGATGCATTTAAGTGAAATTCCCATTCTAAAACCCATAGACTTTTCCACTGACAAACTAAAATGGCGGCGATTTCTGGTTACGCCTACTAAAATACATCATCCCTGCGGTACTCTATTTCAACCATAGGAGATGGTTTAGAGGAGGGCAGAGGAGTGGGAGAGGAGGAGAGGAGATGTCTAGAGGAGGACAGAGGGGTGAGAGAGGAGATGTTTAGAGGAGGACAGAGGGGTGGGAGAGGAGGAGAGGATATGTTTAGAGGAGGAAAGAGGGGTGGGAGAGGAGGAGAGGAGATGTTTAGAGGAGGACAGAGGGGTGGGAGAGAAAGAGAGGAGATGTTTAGAGGAGGACAGAGGGGTGGGAGAGAAAGAGAGGAGATGTTTAGAGGAGGACAGAGGAGTGGGAGAGGAGGAGAGGAGATGTCTAGAGGAGGACAGAGGGGTGAGAGAGGAGATGTTTAGAGGAGGACAGAGGGGTGGGAGAGGAGGAGAGGATATGTTTAGAGGAGGAAAGAGGGGTGGGAGAGGAGGAGAGGAGATGTTTAGAGGAGGACAGAGGGGTGAGAGAGGAGATGTTTAGAGGAGGGCAGAGGAGTGGGAGAGGAGGAGAGGAGATGTCTAGAGGAGGACAGAGGGGTGAGAGAGGAGATGTTTAGAGGAGGGCAGAGGAGTGGGAGAGGAGGAGAGGAGATGTCTAGAGGAGGACAGAGGGGTGAGAGAGGAGATGTTTAGAGGAGGACAGAGGGGTGGGAGAGGAGGAGAGGATATGTTTAGAGGAGGAAAGAGGGGTGGGAGAGGAGGAGAGGAGATGTTTAGAGGAGGACAGAGGGGTGGGAGAGGAGGAGAGGATATGTTTAGAGGAGGGCAGAGGAGTGGGAGAGGAGGAGAGGAGATGTCTAGAGGAGGACAGAGGGGTGAGAGAGGAGATGTTTAGAGGAGGACAGAGGGGTGGGAGAGGAGGAGAGGATATGTTTAGAGGAGGAAAGAGGGGTGGGAGAGGAGGAGAGGAGATGTTTAGAGGAGGAAAGAGGGGTGGGAGAGGAGGAGAGGATATGTTTAGAGGAGGAAAGAGGGGTGGGAGAGGAGGAGAGGAGATGTTTAGAGGAGGAAAGAGGGGCGAGAGAGGAGATGTTTAGAGGAGGACAGAGGGGTGGGAGAGGAGGAGAGGAGATGTTTAGAGGAGGAAAGAGGGGTGAGAGAGGAGGAGAGGAGATGTTTAGAGGAGGACAGAGGGGTGGGAGAGGAGGAGAGGAGATGTTTAGAGGAGGACAGAGGGGTGGGAGAGGAGGAAAGGAGATGTTTAGAGGAGGACAGAGGGGTGGGAGAGGAGGACAGGAGATGTTAAGAGGAGGGCAGAGGGGTGGGAGAGGAGGACAGGAGATGTTTAGAGGAGGACAGAGGGGTGGGAGAGGAGGAGAGGAGATGTTTAGAGGAGGACAGAGGGGTGGGAGAGGAGGAGAGGAGATGTTTAGAGGACAGAGGGGTGGGAGAGGAGGAGAGGAGATGTTTAGAGGAGGACAGAGGGGTGGGAGAGGAGGAGAGGAGATGTTTAGAGGAGGACAGAGGCGTGGGAGAGGAGGAGAGGAGATGTTTAGAGGAGGACAGAGGGGTGGGAGAGGAGGACAGGAGATGTTTAGAGGAGGACAGAGGGGTGGGAGAGGAGGAGAGGAGATGTTTAGAGGAGGAAAGAGGGGTGGGAGAGGAGGAGAGGAGATGGTTCAGAGGAGGACAGAGGGGTGGGAGAGGAGGAGAGGAGATGGTTTAGAGGAGGACAGAGGGGTGGGAGAGGAGGAGAGGACAATGGCGTGAAGCCATAAGAAGAGGAGAAAGCTGCAGGAACGCAGTCAGGGGGAGAGAGGAAGGAGAAATATGAAGGGCTGATGATGCTAAGAGAGCAAGACACAGGTAAAGCAGAGAGAGGGAGAGAGAGAGAGAGAGAGCGCTTTCCAGCAGATGAAATCCATCTCCATAAAAATCCAATCCTCTTACTCTGCAATATGTTCCAAATGGACGGATTGACACAAGGGGTCGCGACCCCTGCCGTAACCCTGGCAACCATCCAGCTCCTGAACCCCCCCCCCGCCCCCATATCTCCTTGTTCCTTTCTACCTTCTATCTCCTGCACGTCTATATAACCTAGATAACAGCACAATCCACTCAGACGCCTGCTGATTGTATTGATGCTATTAAAAGCTATACAGACCGTCACCTCTGACCCCTTGTTAAAGATGGGGATGGAGCCTCGTGCAACTCATGCCTGGTATAGGAGAAATGACATGAAATAAGTCAAGGTAAAAAACACGTTTTTATTTTTTAATGGGGTGGCCACAGCTGTGGCCGAGCCGTCTGAAATAGAGTTTGTGTGTATGTATGTACAGTCTGTCTGGCTGTCTGTTTGTCTGTCCGCACAAACGCATAACAATCACTCTGCTACACGCAGGACATCATGAACCTGAAACATGATGCCACCGGGCATCAAACACCAATGAATTCAAAGGAGCCACACGCGACTCTCCGCCCATCCGAAATGTTTCTATATATTTCTGATATAGATAATATAATGCGTGAATAACCATGAACCATACAGTATATACAGTACACCATACATGAATAACCATGCAAAAAAGACAAAATAATGACAATATCTTACTTTAATGTAGATACAAAGGAACATGCAATTGGCCGGGCACAAGACGCACCCCCCCCCCCCGACATCCAGCTAACTTCACTGCAGCTCTACTGACATCCAGCTAACTTCACTGCAGCTCTACTGACATCCAGCTAACTTCGCAGATTGAAATGCCAATTGTCAATATGCGTAAGCTTTAAAAGTGTGCTGACAATCACCACTTTTCTATGTGAGTTTTTAAAGCAATGTGGGGAAACTGAAAGGCATCGAGGACACATCGTTGGTGAGAAACAGTTATTGGCAAAGTTATTTTGTCTGCAAAATCGTGACGTTTGCCAAAAATACAGACGAACAGGGACAACGGTGGCAAGTTGAAGCTCACTGACAAGGAGACACTTGAACAGGATAGATGCCAAACACCGAAAAAGTCAAAGCAAAAAGTTGAATATGTGTAAAGTAGGAAAAGCAGCTTTATTTGAATTTCCAAATTCACTGTCTCTTACTTTATCCACGTGTACAACAGTGTATGTTTAAGCATTTATTCCCACTGAATGTTGTGACACATGGCACCAGACGTTTCTCGCTAAATGTTGTATGTACAGTATGTGTATTATGTCCCTATGCAAATAAACCATGAATGAAATGAATCAATATTAACATAAGCTGCAATGTGATTCATTACATTTCAGCATTATCCCACGAGAATGTAATGGCTGTACAGTAATTGTGTGATTGGAATTGTTTTTCACGTAGTATTATACAGGAAAGAATAATAGGAAAATAAGCAGTATGGATGAGATTGGCTAAATATCAAATATGTATACATACTGTAATTCGCTCGCTCAGTATAAGCAGTGTGGGTACTCCCAACGCAGTCACCTACCTTAGCCTAATGGGTAAGACCCCCCCCCCCCTTTATATACTATGAGGTGTTTCCCTTATTGTGTCCTCCCCTATAGACAGCATATGCTGTCACTATAGACAGCATATGCTGTCACTATAGACAGTATATGCTGTCACTATAGACAGCATATACTGTCTATAGTGACAGCATATGCTGTCACTATAGACAGTATATGCTGTCTATAGTGACAGCATATGCTGTCACTATAGACAGCATATGCTGTCACTAGGGGTGTCACAATATATCGTCCCACGAAATTTCGCGATAGTAAAACGTCACGATATGTATCGTTGAGATGAAATCTCATATCGTGAAAAAAAAAAAAAAAAAAACTTTTTTTTTTTTTTTTTTTTTTTTTTTTCAAAAGTAGACAAAGAAACGTACTTGTTTGTTGAAGTTCAATGTGTGGAAAGTAGTTCAGTTGAACAAGTCTCTGAAGAGACACATGAGAAGTTATACAGGAGAGAAACCATTCAATTGAGTTTCTGGCAAAACTGTTTACTTGACAGGAAAAACTGAAGATGCATAAAAAATAGACTAAGAAAAGTCTTGTTGTTTGAGTTTGAAGAAAAACTGAAGATGCATAATGAGAATTTATACTGCTGAGAAACCTTTTAGTTCAAAGTAAATCTAAGTGACGGTGTAACTCATTCTATTTCAAGATAAGCCTTATCTCCAATCTAATGTTTTTTCTAGTTGTTATTGTAATAACAATTTCCCACAACAGCATGTTTTGTATTTGTGCATTTCAAATAAAATACTACTTTTCCAGTCATATATTGTCATTATTCAAGTTTAAAAAAATATTGTTAAAATCGTATCGTATCGTATCGTTATCGTGAACCCAGTATCGTGATACGTATCGTATCGTGAACTGAGTGTATCGTGACACCCCTAGCTGTCACTATAGACAGCATATGCTGTCACTATAGACAGCATATGCTGTCACTATAGACAACATATGCTGTCACTATAGACAACATATGCTGTCACTATAGACAGTATATGCTGTCACTATAGACAGTATATGCTGTCACTATAGACAGTATATGCTGTCACTATATAGACAGCACAGAGCTTATAACCTGCACAGCACAACTCACTCAGACGCCTGCTGATTGTATTGAGGCTGTTAAAGGCTATACAGGCCGTCACCTCTGGCCTCTTGTTATAGGAACTAGTGCGTGTAGAGAAGTGGAGAGGAAGAGGAGGAGGAGGAAGAGAGGGAGGGAGAGAGGGAGGAAGAGAGGGAGGGAGAGAGGGAGGAAGAGAGGGAGAGAGAGGAGGCCAGGGACATATGGAGG
>NC_139632.1:39138747-39146247 GCF_964638095.1 Poromitra crassiceps
TGTGTACCTGTGTTTGTAGGTGTCATTTTGATATGAATTTGGCTAAAACAGTTTGTGTTTGTTAGTTACAATTATGTTGACAGGAGAGCTGAGCAGGTGGTGACATGAAAGAGAATATACTGAATAATGACATCACAACAGTATAATCCTAATGTTGATTTAAAATGATATATTACTCTAAATATGGCTTAAAAAGGGAAAAAAAAAAACGAAACCGCCTCCCCTTGCTGGACCTCCCCTATTTCGGAACCCTGGCTACGGCCCTGGACAGACAGGCAGACAGGCAGACAGACAGACAGAGAGACAGACAGGCAGACAGGCAGACAGACAGACAGAGAGACACACACACGGGGGAGAGAGATAGAGGGAAACACGAATTAAGCGTTTCCACTCAGTCATGCAACAGCTTGGCCACTTCTGCTGAAAACTAAATTAAAAGCCCTGTGTGTGTGTGTGTGTGTGTGTGTGTGTGTGTGTGTGTGTGTGTGTGTGTGTGTGTGTGTGTGTGTGTGTGTGTGTGTGTGTGTGTGTGTGTGCATGTGTGTGTGCGTGTGCGTGCTCAAAGGTGCACGTGGGGGGAGGGGGGGAGGGGGGGGCAGAAAGAGGAGGAGGGGAAAAGAGAGATGAGAAGAGGATGAAGATTGGCTACTCATCCTCTAGCAGCCATTTCTCTCTCTCTTAGCGTCTCTCTCTCTCTTTGATGCATCCCCATGTTTCTTCAGGCTTTAAACACACAAGTCCCATCCAAATTAAGATGGTTCCCTCACCTGTCACTCCTCCCTGTCTTCCTCTCCCATCCTTCACTCTCTCTGTATGTCTCTCTCTCCCTCCCTCCCTCCCTCTCTCTCTCTGTCAGTGGTGATGGATGTTGCCTGTGCTTCAGACTGAAAAGGGAATAGACTGTTCTCTCTGCGCATTTCACAGCAATCTGGAGCTGTCAATAGACCCACACACACCCCCACACACACACCGACACACACACCGACACACACACACACACACACACACACACACACACACAGCCACAACCCACACACACACACACACACACACACACACACACACACACACACACACATAACCCCCCCCCCACACACACACACACACACACACCCACACATATTCCCACACACACACACACACACACACACACACACACACACACACACACACACACACACACACACACACACACAACTCTCTGAAGCTGTCATGTCTCTATCAAACAACCTGGCCATTACATCAAAGGGACCGTCCTGGTTATATAAAGGTCAAATAAATAAATAAATAAAAAATCAAAGACAGAACATGACGCTGTGTGTGTGTATGTATACCTTACTTATATATATATATATATATATATATATATATATATATATATATATATATATATATATATATATATATATATACACCACTGCCACTGATGTCATTTGGTCCAGGAAGTTCTGCAAGTGATAGTAATAGTGACATGGCAAAACTGCTCCTAATGACATTAGGAGATGATGTCATTATGACATCATTTGGAGCAGAACGTTCTGTGAATGAACGGGGAGCTCTCGGTCCAGGCAAGATGGAGGGAAGTTAAGACATTGTTCATTTGCATATCCTGTATATACAGTATTAGAGACTTGATTTTGCAATGATACACTGCTGGTTGGAAATCCACAAAGTGGCCCTTTAAGTAAAGTGGTAAGCAAGCAGTGTAGAGGCATTCTCCTCACACTGACAATGAAAGACGGAAATGTCTACAATCTGATTTTGGTATAATAGCACGCCTGAAATATTCAACGATCTTCTCCAAGTGCTGCTGTCACGGAAGCTCTCATCCCTGCTCCATCTCTCTGTGCTCTGCTTCTCATCCCTGCTCCATCTCTCTGTGCTCTGCTTCTTGACCTTTTTATCTCTCTCTCTCTGTTTCCCCTCGTCCTTCACAGCATGACTCATCCTATCCCAGGGGCGTCTGTGTGTGTGTGTGTGTGTGTGTGTGTGTGTGTGTGCGCGTGTGTGTGTGTGCGCGTGTGTGTGTGTGAGCACGCTGATCAAATGTATGCATGTCTGATGTGACTACAGATTTGTTTATGTCCCTTCTAGGGATTGAGTCGATGGGAGAAGGAAAATGAAAACAATCATTTATATGTAACTGAATTATTATGAATTCTACAGATTTGAATGAATTGTCTGAACCTCCTCACCTCACCTCCCCCACCCCACCCCACACTGAGAAGAAGACATCTAGTGCGGTGGTTCTCAACATGGGGTCCGGGGACCACCGAGGGTCCTTGAAGGGGCTCCAGGGGGTCCCCAGACAATTGATGAATTGTGAAACGGTACACATGTTTGAGCGATGCAACAATGCATGCAGAGAGCCGCACTTCAGTAACAGCCCAGCCAATCAGATTTGACCATTGGAATTCCTACGGCAAAACCCTGGAAATTCTGACTTGTGATTTATACTGTAGGAGTTCTTGATGCGAAAAAGGTTGAGAAACAATAATCTAGTCTACCAACATCGCTTTATTGGATTTCTGGGTAGTGAAGTCCTCCAAATTCATTCCAAATTACCTCCCGCTACCATTAGGGGCTGCCAGTGTGCAAAGATGCCTAGTGCTTTAAAGGTCCCATTCCGTGCAAAAGCTGTTTTTACTTGTAAATGCATATATACTGCTGTCATCCCTCCCTGTAATGAGTGGTCACAATCTCAGAACTGCCAGAGTTGGATTTGTCCCTATCCAGCTTCCCCCTGCAGTCTCCTTCAAGCCACGCCCCTTACACTCTGTTCCCCCAGACGGGTTAATGTGATGTCACGCGGGTCCTTAAGCATACTGCGCGCGTCTCTCTCACACAAGCTACCTGCACCATTTCGTCTATAGCCACAAAATTAACACTTCTAGCTGGAGCGACGCCAACTGTACGTGATCCAGCAACTGCAGAGGTGCATTCGGTAAGTCTAGGCATTTTGAGATGTCCTCTTTAGCGTAGCAACCGTTAAGTTAGCGATAGCTCGTTGCTAACGTTAGTTGTGGACACAACCTAGCATGCTGGTCCACGGACGCTAATCTGATTGGCCGCTGGGAGCCTGGGGCGGGCTCTCCCTCAGCGGCCAATGAGAACTGTTAGTTCTGAATATATTATAGAAACAGACCATTCTTGGGAAGCGACGAGATGAGGAAGTGAGAACGAATGGGGTTGCTATATTTTCGACAAATTAATCCAGAATCATGTTTTATGGACCAGAGACACACGTTTTTAAGAGGTTACAGCTGCACGAATTGGGACCTTTAAACAAAATGACACACTACAATGTGTTGAGTACTAAAACCAAATGTGTTGTTACCCTCCCCCTGCTCACAGGTGTGTTACCACCACTGGCAGATTATTTGAGTGTAACTAAGATACTGTAGTGAGGGATATGGAGAGACAATGAAAAAGCATTCACTTTTATCCTCGCACTGACGCACGTAGTGGTACCAGCATACCTCATAGCACTCCACCAACACCTCCTTAACCAGCCCATCTGGATACAAAACAACCAGGATCACATTCCATCTTTCCAACACTGCCATCTATCTCGCCTGCAATCAAAAATAAACAAATATTCCGATTTCGGCGCGATGACGAGCAACGAGGAGATAGATGAGATTCAATCCTCCACATTCCACGCTGACGGAACACTCGGGGAATGCTTCATTTGCCTCCACAAGGACGTTGGCTCTGGTGGAGCACTTCCAAATATGGCTAAATCAAGAGCCCCGCGTCGATATTATTGTGGGCGGGACCTGGTCTCACCTCGCCGAGCCAGAGAGCCGCTGCTCTATAAATGGAGCTTAAGGAGCTCAGGCAAAGGTTGTTTTTAGACGGGGGAGGAGATTCTTCTGAACTCAACAATCATGTGTCAGAGTCAGCAATCACTCAGCTTGACTGTGATGATTTGTATTGTCCAACCTGGCTGGAGAACAGAGTTACCTTTGATTCTAATGTATTGCATTGTATTTATTGTTTTGTAGTGTGCATCCTATTCAATTAAATTATTTTTTTCATTCCATGCTTCAACCTTTAGTTGATTTACTATAGCTGTAAAAGATAACGGTATGTTTGATCTCTTAAAGCTGGGGATCTTTGCCTTGAGCCTCCTGAGGTTTTTCTTGGAAGTAACTAAACCTCCTCCAAGGCTCTATGGCTGCCTGTTGGGCTACAGTATGTAGAACAGGTAGGCTGTTATATCTTGCTATGCTTTATATGCTTTATATGCTTTGGTTCCTTGGGTTTATCCTATAGCATTCTGTTCTATGAGTGATTGTTGATCAGTTAGATCGCGTCTAAAACCCATTCTCTGTAGAGTCATTTAAGGTTGGCATGTGATGAAGGACTTAGCAGAAGAAATCCTGTAAATGTATTGTGACACCAGTATTCTTAGTGTCCAGTCATCGTTAGGGATGGGAATCGAGAACCGGTTCTTGTTGAGAACCGGGTCCCAGTGAATCAATTCCTTGGAATCGTTAGCCAAAATCCTTAACAATTCCACTATCGATTCCATGCGCGATGACGTCACACGCTGCGACACGCACGCAACGCAGCCTTGTTTTGTTTAGACCGCAGCCACCGGTCTAGCCACCGTCTAGGCAGAAGCAAAACGATGACCACAGTGCCACTTGCAATGCTTGCAAAACCTCTATTTCGTCAAAGGGGGGAAATACTAGCAATATGCAGAAGCATTTGTCCACACAGCATGCAATAATTTTGGAGGAATGTCACGTTTCTGATGTGCTACGGAGTGACGATAACATGGCTAACAGCAGCGCGGCTAACGTTAGCGCTCCTCCAGACCCTGTCTATTGTGTGTTTATTGTTTGTGCCATTTGTTTCATTGCGTAAACCAGATTTCACCAATACTCCATTTCCATCCATTTAATTTAGAGGATGATGACGTTCAGAGTCAGACTGGTTCAGAGGCTGCAGCAAAGTACTTCTTGTGCTGCGCACTTCTAGCCCCATTCACCCAGGCAGGGAAGAGTAAAATGACCGAGGCGAGGGTAAACGAATGTCACCGAGCAGTGACTAGTTTGTCTGACATGCCAGCTAAAGTAAAATGTCAAAGTTGCATGTTGTCATTCTAACCACTAGTTCTGTTTCATTCATTCCCACTATATATTTTCTATAGGGAGATGACAAAGATGCTCAACCCAAAATACAAACCCCCAAACAAAGCCAGTTTAACAGACACTGATCCCTGCTTGGTATGGGATTGAAAAGAGCAATCTGATCTCAGAGCTGAATAAGAAAAGAGCAATCTGATCTCAGAGCTGAATAACAATACATAATTATAATGATAATAATATAAAAGAAAATGAATGTTAATAAACCCGTTTGTACTCTTTTTTTTTTTCCTTGCCCAATGAGAATCGATAAGAGAATCGATAAGGAATCGGATCGATAAGCAGAATCGAAAATGGAATCGGAATCGCTAAAATCTTATCAATTCCCATCCCTAGTCATCGTTAGTGAGGGCAGCACTCTCTTATTGTGACACCAGTATTCTTAGTGTCCAGTCATCCTTAGTGAGGGCAGCATTCTCTTATTGTGACACCAGTATTCTTAGTGTCCAGTCATCGTTAGTGAGGGCAGCATTCTCTTATTGTGACACCAGTATTCTTAGTGTCCAGTCATCCTTAGTGAGGGCAGCATTCTCTTATTGTGACACCAGTATTCTTAGTGTCCAGTCATCGTTAGTGAGGGCAGCATTCTCTTATTGTGACACCAGTATTCTTAGTGTCCAGTCATCCTTAGTGAGGGCAGCACTCTCTTATTGTGACACCAGTATTCTTAGTGTCCAGTCATCCTTAGTGAGGGCAGCACTCTCTTATTGTGACACCAGTAGTCTTAGTGTCCAGTCATCCTTAGTGAGGGCAGCATTCTCTTATTGTGACACCAGTATTCTTAGTGTCCAGTCATCCTTAGTGAGGGCAGCATTCTCTTATTGTGACACCAGTATTCTTAGTGTCCAGTCATCCTTAGTGAGGGCAGCACTCTCTTATTGTGACACCAGTAGTCTTAGTGTCCAGTCATCCTTAGTGAGGGCAGCATTCTCTTATTGTGACACCAGTATTCTTAGTGTCCAGTCATCCTTAGTGAGGGCAGCATTCTCTTATTGTTTGTGACACCAGTATTCTTAGTGTCCAGTCATCCTTAGTGAGGGCAGCACTCTCTTATTGTGACACCAGTAGTCTTAGTGTCCAGTCATCCTTAGTGAGGGCAGCATTCTCTGGGCAGAGCGCTGTTACTGTTATTAGATTATGAGGTACATTTGAATGGGATTATGAAGCAAAGATTACACAATGAGGTACATTCTCCGTGGCGTTTAACAAAAAACCCTCCCAAAGTGTCACGGAATTGTCCCATTCTGCGGCTAATTTCCCCTACAGATAGCCTTAATGCCACGGAGGAGGCGGAGCCACACTCGACTCTCTGAAAGGCACATGTTTCAGTTGCACGTCTCTCCCTCTGCCTCCCTCTTTGGCGGTTAGGCTGTTATGAACCTGGCGCGGCCGCGACGCCCCAGATGTGAAATTGAAAAGCCAGTCGGCTGTTTAAATATCCCATTTATTGTCACTCGCTAATGAAAACAATCTTTCACTGTTACATTAGAATGGGGGAAATTGCATTTAAAAATACATAAACCAAGAGAGCCTGACAAATGTGACATGGAGGGGGGGGGTAAAGACGGAGGGAGACGAGAGAGGAGAGAAGAAAGTGCGGGAGGGGGGAGAGAGAGAGAGAGAGAGAGAGAGAGAGAGAGAGAGAGAGAGAGAGAGAGAGAGCTGTGTCATCTTGTGATACTTTCTAAAGTATATGATTTTTGGCTTCTCTTGGTGGTTGTTTGTCTAGACTTTGTTGTCAAATGGCCTCACGCCACCAGTTACAGAGAGTCTCCCCCGCTGTCGGCTCGCAGGTGGCTCGGCTAGCCCGGCGTCAGCGCGTCAGTCTCTGATCTTTGGTCTTGGGCGTTTACATTGCACGTGTGTTCAAAGTGGATTGGATTGGATTGGATTTATTTGACAATTTAAAAAAAGATATGTATCCTATACATCTCTGCCCAGCAAGAATACATACAATTAAAAATCATCGAGGTTAAAAACACAATAAAGCCAAAAGGCTTATTTCCATTGTGGAGACCCGTGTTATTCGTATGCCATGGCGTGAGACCGCGGTTGGAAAAGGCAGTATACACTGACCTTAAAACATCCAATTTAGCACAAGGCAAAGCACCCACCCATTCGCCCGCCCCGCCCCGCCCGCCCGCGGCTCAGAGTCGTGCGGTTGAGCAGGGGGCTATTGATTTACACATACATTCATCATAGATCAGGGCAGATGGCGATATGATACTGCTGCCCACACTGTATCAGCCTCATAAAGGCTGCGGAGAGCCAGTCACATACACACTCCTCTCTCACAGATTGATGGCTGTGGTGGGAGAAGGTTACAGAGGTCTGCAGCCGGCCC
>NC_139632.1:39148747-39188747 GCF_964638095.1 Poromitra crassiceps
TGACCCCTTCTTAATTATAAATCCATTCAGAGGTGAACTGTGTGCAGGAATTCACTGTTGACTTTTGGAAAACGGATCTTCTGGGGGAATTGATTCCCTGTGTACTACAAGAAACACAAATAAATCATAAAGCAACGGTAAAAAAAGCAACAACTATTTCCCCCGGAATGTGACAAAGAAAAGATAAAACAGCTAAACGCCAGAGTGTCCGTTTGAGATGGCTTTTAAGTCGTGGAAAAAAGCTTCCTAAGTGTTTAAGTAGCGTGTGGCCAAAATCTCTCTGAGGTTGTTATCTAAGTGTGTGCTATCAGAGAGAGGGAGTGATGATGAGCAGCACTCTGGCTGCCAAGCTGGCGTCCGATTGCCAAACAGCGAGGAGAAGTCTCGCTACAACAGTCTCTGTTGTATCTGCGCCTCGTCCCAGTTCAAGTGGAGGGCGGCCCCATGATGCTAAGTGGGCTTTTGACGATTTGGCCGGGCTTCCAAGCGGGGACTTTGGACGGCCAACAGAAGGCTTTGGCTCTAACCTAGCTCTGACTTTTTAAAAGAAGTCACGGGAAATCAATCGCTTCTTAACAGCTTTTAAACGTCCATGGCAAATCCACGGAAGAGAATGCATTCGCCTCCTCGGTATTGACCCGTCTTAATTGGCTCTATGACTGGATCCACCGCGAATGGATTTGATTGGTCGCTTCATCGTCCAATGTGTTCCCCCTCCTAACTTCACCTTTATACGTTCACAGCTGTGTTTAGTGATGACTGCTTACATACTCGTCAACACATGCATGTATTGCAGCCTCACACACAGCCATGCTGACTGACGGACGGTAGATGGTGAAATACAGTCTTTGCTTGTTTAACGCAGACAAGGCATGTCCTCTCCTCCGGGGGGCAGCAAGGAGCAGTGGGCAGCTTTCAGCGCACAGCCTGGTACCCCTTCTTCTTGCATGTTTTTAATGAGGGGTTGAAATATGGAGAAAAGGCCCGGGGAGCACGGGGAGAACATGCAAACTGCACACAGAAAGGCCCTTCTGATGAGAGCCCACCTGGGCACCAGCCACCGAAGACATGCGGGGACACCGGCCCTCTGCGTCACAGCGTCACAGGCGGGAATTGAACCCAGGGCCTTCTTGTTGTGAGGGCGACAGTGCTACTGTACCACACTGCGCCACTGGCATTGCGACAGTATCTCACTTCACATATCAGGACATAATTACTGTAAAACACAATATGTAAATCCAGGTTACAGCGCCAGAGCAGGGAACGGCCTGAGGTTCCCTCCAGGGGGCAGACAGTCTCTTTCCGGCCCGGGGCATCCTGAAATGAGCACGAAAAGTCACGTGAACAGTCACGTTCCCCATCCATTTTTTCCATAGACATTTAAAAAAATCCTTATATAACGAGTTTTACGGCTGGAACCAAGCCAGCCTGTGACCTACTGAATCGTCAGTAACCCTAACCCTAACGCTAATGCTAACCCTAACGCTAATGCTAACCCTAACCCTAACGCTAATGCTAACCCTAACGCTAAGCCACCTCGAAAATTGTATCCCCCCCCCCCCCGTTGTTGTTGTTTTTTTGGCGCCAAACCAAATGTTTTATGGTCACTCACGATTCAGTAGGTCACAAGTTGGCTTTTTCCAGCCGTAAAACTCGTTATATAAGGATTCTTTTAAATGTCTATGGAGAAAATGAATGGGGAACTCACTTCTGGGGCAAAAAATGTCACGTGACTGTTGAGCTCTATAGTGATGTTTCTGAAATGTGACTTATAACGAGCCTACTACACGGTCTTTGCATCTACATAATGAGATATTGATTTATATTCGTTTTATTTTCTGCATGCTTATTTATTAATATCTCTGGTGGGCTGAGAATTGCACGTGCCTCCTTTGACCTCCGTGCTGCCCGGTGGTGCATCGGTCACATGACGCCACGTGCACGTCCTGTAGCAGCTTGAGCTGTGATTGGTCTACTTTTGTGGGGACAGACAAAGACACACATACAGCCAAACCCTGTTCTAGACAGCTGGGCCACAGTCTGTGGCCACGGCAGAATATAAAAACAATGATATCGTTTACATTCATTTTTTATAACATCATTTGATTACTGGCTCTTTTAAGAGTTTCTGGTCCAAATCCTGTTATGTACAATCTGTTACTCCTCCACACCGCCGATAACATGGGCCAAATTGATAGGATACTTATAACGTTGGTCAAATGCCGGCTGGTAAAGAGATTGCCAAAGCTGGTAACATATGGCTGTTGTCCTGTGAAAACCTTGTAACTCCCACTCTACGTTGGTGTTTTGCGTGCTAACTACTTCAGTGGATTACATTCCTCTATACTGTAGGTTGAGAAGAGTCAACTATCTTTCAAACCCCACCGTATAAATACGTGGTCAAGCTAAAAACACATCTGCTGTTTCTCTGTTACTGAAACGTGACCGGTAGGTTTCAGATTTGTCCGGTAAAATACATTATTTTGCAGTGTGTGGAGTAGCCTATGGACTCCTAGGGTAGGGGTTGCGGGGTTGGGCTCTGGCTAAAAGCTGGGTCAGCAGAGGTTAGAGCACAAGTGCCAATAAGCGTATGACAGTGGTAAGGTCTCCCTGGGACAGTAAATGAAACGCTCCCTCTACTTTCATTTCTCCATCACCACAAACCACTGGACACACACACACACACACACACACACACACACACACACACCACCTACTGTAACTCTCTCCCTCTCACAAACATGCACGCACACACACACACACACACACACACACACACACACACACACACACACACACACACACACACACCACCTACTGTAATTCTCTCTCACACGCACGCACGCACGCACGAACACACACACACACACACACACACACACACACAACACAAACACACACACACACACACAAACAAACACACACAACTTGTCACCGCCATGACCAGTTCACGGCTCCCACGGGGCTAGTTATGAACCTGCAAGGCCAGCGGTTATAGATCTCTACCCTGGCTCTCTCTCTCCCAACACACACACACACACACACACACACACACACACACACACACACACACACACACACACACACACACACACACACACACACACACACACACACAAACCTATTTGACTAGATTTAAGGCTAACAGGCATTCGAGCTGTGCATTTTGGTTGCTAATTAGGCCTAACTATGATTCCTGGTGTTATTAACGGTTATTTTTGATATAAAGATGTGGTATGGTCCAGTCAGTGTCTTCCACTTCCAATTTGATGCAGTTTGTTTGATTAAACGCTGCACTTCTTGCATAATTATGCGTGAATATGCGTTATTATCATCATTATTATGGGTTTCAAAGGAGTGTTTTAGTGTCAAACGACGACAGCCTAAGTGCTCGTTCGGAGGCTTTGCCAGCCAACACAACAATAACATTCAGTGGGGGACACTGAACACTGAACACTGAACACTGAACACTGAACACTGAACACTGAACACTCGCAATTGTTGGGATTTTATTAGGCATGAAAATGGTTGAACGGAAAGACATTGAATTTGCGGACAGGACAGGACAGGACAGGACAGGACAGGACAGGAGAGGCCAGGCGTGTCGCTGGTGCGTAAAGCTGCCTTCACATGAGAAGTGATCCGCTCTCACTGCGAGGTAGAGCGGAGAAAAGTCAGCGCTAAGTAGCAGGTCAAAGTTGAAACTATTTGAACTCTAACCATAACCATAACCATAACCATAACCATAACCCTAATCTTAACAAAGTAGCTGCCTAACCAAGTTGTTTTATTTGCATTTAACGTTGGAAAGGCAGCAAGGTTTTTCCAATTAACCAGTGTTTCGTTTCAAATTTAAATTGAGACTGTAGATTGTAAAATACCACGTTTTAGGAAAATATTTTGCATGTTTTGGTTTCAAACTGACATTGGTATTGTACAGTACTGTACATATCCCTGGTTTTCAGACATGTAAAATGCCAATGTTTTATTCTGGCAATTAAGTTCTGAAAACTACAAACTTTTTTTTTTATTTGGCATGAAAACGGCTTCAATGCCAAAAAATAGGGACTGAATACATGTAATTGTGGCCTTCAAAGGGCCTCTGCACCATCTCACCTGTGGCCTTCAAAGTGACAGGCCGACACGACCGCTGTCTAAGTGACTGTTGGAACACGCCGTCATTGTCATGATTGTTATTTAAAACCGGGGCAGTCGACACCGTAATGTACGTCATGCCAATTTAAGTGCAGTAAATTGAAGACGGAGGAGCGAGAGACATAGAGAGAAAATGAGAGATCATTTGCATTCTAAAAAGTAATCAAGAGAGACACTTAAAATTCGAACGACAACCAGAGAGCACGCGGGGGCGAGAGAGGCAGAATCACACAGAGAGAGGGAGAGAGAGAGAGAGAGAGAGAGATAGAGTTGACTAATTGAAGGTGTGTGCATAATGAAGATAGATGCTGGTGTAAACAGGAGTGGCTGAGGCCCTGTGGTGCCGGCGTGTTAAGCGGGGGAAACAGAATTATTAATAATTATACAGATTAATATTGATGATTAACTGGTTGCTATTAATGATTATGTCTCTAATTAGCATCAGCAGGATGCAATATGCTGCCAGATTAATTTAGTACACGCAAATCAAGCGGCGAAACACACCCTCTGCAATGCTAGCAATTGTGCCCTTCTCTCTCTCTCTCTCTCTCTTTCTCTCTTTCTCTCTCTCACTCTCTCTCCAACTTAGCTGTTGTTACAGTGTGTATACAGAAAAAGGCCTGAGGGTGTTGGACAAGTAGTGGAGGTCTTTTTGTAATCAGTAGAAACAACATCTGCTATTAAAACGTAATGTGGCATTCTACAAATTAATTTGTAGCATGAGCTGAAATAATAAATACATAAATAAATAAATAAATAAATAAATAAATAAATAAATAAATAAATAAATAAATAGATAAATAAATAAATAAATAAATAAATAAATAAATAAATAAATAAATAATATATGTAGGAAGATCGAAGGACCACAAGGATCACTGATAGGGCTTTCACACCGGCAGGGCTCCGTGCCGGTTCCGGTTCCAGAACCCTAATCTGAACTGGCCGGCGCGTTCAGACCGAAAAAATAATTGGTTCGGAACCTGAAAAGTTGGTTCTCAGCGGAACCAAAAAATAGTTGGTTTTCCTTGGGAACCGTGGCATCATCAGTGGGCGTGTCTCATTCTAGGCTGTGAAAACGAGCAGGAAGGAGAAGAAGGCAGTGACAACACAGAGAAAAATAATTTGCAGTGGTCTCCTGAGGAAACCAAATGTTTAGTGGCGATTTGGGCATCTACCGAATCTCAAGAAAAGCTAGAAAGCAGTACAAGAAAGAGCAAGTCATATGCTGAACTTGCAGAAGAGATGGCCAAGGCTGGGTTCACTCGAACGCCAGACCAAATAATTAATAAACTTAAAAAAAAAAAAAAAAAATGAAGAAGGACTACCGAATAATGTCCTCCCACTTTGGTTCCGCTTAAACTGGTGTGAACACGGGCTGGTTCGCCAGAAAGCACCAAGGTTCTGAGACTCCAGAACGGAGCCAGAGCCAGAACCAGAACCGTGTCTATCTGAAAGCGGTATGAGTGTGTGTGCTGACCCACACACAGACACACATGCAGATATGGACGTGGACTGGACACACACGCACGCACGCACACACACACACACACACACACACACACACAGTGGTTCTTCTTACAATGTCAGATTTGCCCTTAATTTTAGGCTGGGTGATATCCAATAATTACAGAAATAGTAATAATACTACCAAAAATATCGCAATGCACAAATACACATAATTAGAGTAATTTGTTGGGCTATTAACAGCTTGGGTGGGCGTTCCATTATTCTAGATATTGTTGATGATATACCAAATACTCATATCAGTATAAGCTGCTGATTGTTGGCTTTGTCTTTGACACTGTCCATGTCCATAACACTCGACTACAATTGAGTTGAGAGAGGGAGTCAGAGAGCATCTGGGCGAGCGACAGAAACAGTGGGACCCTCCTCTTTAATCCCCATGATGGTGTATTATTTCTGTCGGGGGGAAAGAGAGAGAGGAGAGAGAGAGAGAGAGAGGAGAGAGAGAGAGAGACAGTGAGACAGAGAGAGAGAGAGAGAGGAGAGAGAGAGAGAGGCATAGAGACAGAGCAAGAGAGAGAGAGAGAGAGCGAGAGAGGAGAGAGAGAGAGAGGGGAGACAGAGAGACAGAGTGAGAGCGAGAGAGCGAGAGAGGAGAGAGAGAGGCATAGAGACAGAGCAAGAGAGAGAGAGAGACAGAGCGAGAGAGGGGAGAGAGAGAGAGAGAGAGGAGAGAGAGAGGCATAGAGACAGAGCAAGAGAGAGAGAGAGACAGAGCGAGAGAGGGGAGAGAGAGAGAGAGAGAGAGGAGAGAGAGAGGCATAGAGACAGAGCAAGAGAGAGAGAGAGACAGCGAGACAGAGAGAGAGAGAGGGGAGACAGAGAGACAGAGTGAGAGCGAGAGAGCGAGAGAGGAGAGAGAGAGGCATAGAGACAGAGCAAGAGAGAGAGAGAGACAGAGCGAGAGAGGGGAGAGAGAGAGAGAGAGAGGAGAGAGAGAGACAGAGCGAGAGCGAGAGAGCGAGAGAGGAGAGAGAGAGGCATAGAGACAGAGCAAGAGAGAGAGAGAGACAGAGCGAGAGAGGGGAGAGAGAGAGAGAGAGAGAGAGGAGAGAGAGAGACAGAGCGAGAGGGGAGAGAGAGAGACAGAGCGAGAGAGGAGAGAGAGAGAGAGGGGAGACAGAGAAACAGAGTGAGAGCGAGAGAGTGAGAGAGGAGAGAGAGAGCAAGAGGAGAGAGAGAGACAGAGTGAGAGAGACAGAGAGAGAGAGAGAGAGAGAGAGAGAGAGAGAGAGAGAGAGAGAGAGAGAGAGAGAGAGAGAGAGAGACTGACCTTTTAGAGGATTATATGATTGGTGTTAGTGGGAGAACAAAGCATGGAGGCAATATGGTAGATATGTATTCTGTAAAATAGACTATTTACCAGCAACACGCCATCGCCACATAAAGAGCAAAACACAAGCAGCAGATCACTGGAGTCATGTAGAGCCGTGCCCAGGAGGAAGTGACCTCATATGAGATGAGAGGGGGAGTGGAGGATAGACCGTGCCCAGCAGGAAGTGACCTCATATGAGATGAGAGGGGAAGTGGAGGATAGACCGTGCCCAGCAGGAAGTGACCTCATATGAGATGAGAGGGGAAGTGGAGGATAGACCGTGCCCAGCAGGAAGTGACCTCATATGAGATGAGCTGAGAGGGGAAGTGAAGGATAGACCGTGCCCAGCAGGAAGTGACCTCATATGAGATGAGATGAGAGGGGGAGTGGAGGATAGACCGTGCCCAGGAGGAAGTGACCTCATATGAGACGAGATGAGAGGGGGAGTGGAGGATAGACCGTGCCCAGCAGGAAGTGACCTCATATGAGATGAGAGGAGAGGGGGAGTGGAGGATAGACCGTGCCCAGCAGGAAGTGACCTCATATGAGATGAGATGAGAGGGGGAGTGGAGGATAGACCGTGCCCAGCAGGAAGTGACCTCATATGAGATGAGAGGAGAGGGGGAGTGGAGGATAGACCGTGCCCAGGAGGAAGTGACCTCATGAGACGAGATGAGAGGGGAAGTGGAGGATAGACCGTGCCCAGGAGGAAGTGACCTCATATGAGACAAGATGAGAGGGAAAAGTGGAGGATAGACCGTGCCCAGGAGGAAGTGACCTCATATGAGACAAGATGAGAGGGAAAAGTGGAGGATAGACCGTGCCCAGCAGGAAGTGACCTCATATGAGACGAGAGGGGGAGTGGAGGATAGACCGTGCCCAGCAGGAAGTGACCTCATACGAGATGAGAGGGGAAGTGGAGGATAGACCGTGCCCAACAGGAAGTGACCTCATATGAGACGAGATGAGAGGGGGAGTGGAGGATAGACCGTGCCCAGCAGGAAGTGACCTCATATGAGAGGAGCTGAGAGGGGAAGTGGAGGATAGACCGTGCCCAGCAGGAAGTGACCTCATATGAGACGAGATGAGAGGGGGAGTGGAGGATAGACCGTGCCCAGCAGGAAGTGACCTCATATGAGACGAGAGGAGAGGGGAAGTGGAGGATAGACCGTGCCCAGCAGGAAGTGACCTCATATGAGACGAGATGAGAGGGGAAGTGGAGGATAGACCGTGCCCAGCAGGAAGTGACCTCATATGAGACGAGATGAGAGGGGGAGTGGAGGATAGAGAGAATAATGGAAGAGAGACCAGTAAAGGGTTGGAGGAAACTGGAAAGAGGGGAGACCTTAGGGTATGAAAGAGGAGATATCGTCTTTTTTTAAAATATATATTACAAATCAAATATAGCCCAGGCAGTGCACCTCTGATATGGCAGGTATGATGGAGTTTTGATTGATAACAGATTTAATTAAGCAATATTACTGTGCTTTACCGTCGTTAGTGGCGCGACAGTGATGCAGCAGTACGCTTCACCGACGTGACGGTAAAGCACCCCCCCGAGTGTCATATTGCCATTATAACGGTTACCAGCAAAACAGAAACGTTGCTAGTGTTATTTCCGTTGCCCTGGAGATGCATGGGGTCTGTCTAATTACTGGAAAACAATGAGTCACATCAGTACTCCTGTGTAGCGAAAGCTAGTTTACCACTCCAGCAAGTAGACAGACCCTCAGTAACGACCTGCAACGAGAGACGAGAAGAAGTAGTCCCTGTTGAGCCAGAGCAAAGCGACTTGAGCTATAAGACTTTTCTAAACACTCATTTCCCCCAAACGGAATAGTTTGTCAGTGTTTGCAGTGTTGTCGGTGTCGGTGTGTCACTGTGCAAAAGAGACAAACTCAAACGACACGTCAGCTTTTGCAGGTTTTCATATCAGAGGTAGACGACACCCACTGGCCCATACTAAAAGATATGTCGTCCAACCCTCATATACACTATTTATCTCTTACACACTCTCTCTCACACACACGCACACACACACACACACACGCACGCACGCACGCACGCGCACAACACACACACACACACACACACACACACACACACAAACACACACATACACACACCACTCCCCTGCCCGCCCGCCTGGCGTCTCAGCATGGCGCTTCTATCTGACCTCTAAAAATATGGCGACGGCAGATTTGTGGCTCACGCTGATAACCAATCAGATGGCTCGCGTCGTGCGGGGCGGACGACCCCTGCCGAGCCTTAAATCACATTCTCTCTTCATCGCCCTCTCTCTCTCTCTCTCCCCTCCTCTCCCTCCCTCACGCTCTCACCCTCCCTCTCCCTCCCTCCCTCACTCTCTCCCATCCTCTCTCACCCTCCCTCTCCCTCCCTTCCTCAATCTCTCTCCCTCTCCCTCACTCTCTCTCTCTCCCTCTCTTTCTCTCTCTCTTCTCATTGTTTGCATGGCGGTGGTTGTTTGGTGCCAGCTAGCGTGGTGAGTCCCTCTGTAGGCGGTGGAGTGGCTAACAGCCTGGACACCTGTTTAGCTGAATGTGCGAGCTGATGGAACAGATAAGCTGTTGCACTCTGCGGAGCCGCTGCACTCTGTGGTGCCGCTGCACTCTGCATGCTGGACCCGTCTACAGTAAGAAACACTGAAGAAGAGACACCAATCAGGACAAGGCTAAATACTGAGAAAATAGGCCAAATTTGGGCGTGGAAAGAAACAGACTACAATACAATACAATTTAATACAATACAATACAATACAATAGTAAAAAAAAAAAGAACAGATGAGAATAGTTTAAAATAGAGTGGTAGTAGTAGTTTAGTAGTAGTAGTAGTAGTAATAGTATAATAATAATAATAATAATAATAATAATAATAATAATAATAATAATAATAATAATAATAATAATAATAATGTAATATAATAATACACACAATAATACACACACACACACACACACACACACACACACACACACACACACACACACACACACACACACACACATTACATTCTATGATGTGTATAATGTTAATTATTCACATATCTAGAAATGTGAAATGCTTCAGAAATGTTTATATTTTACATTTCGGTGGATTGTAGAAACGTACAATGCAGATGTTTTAATCTGGCGACTGGGCTGGAATTTATACAAGAGGAAGTTGAGCTGCTTAGTGTCTTACCATAATCACCATGATATATGAAACCTAACCAACTATGCTAATGAGGTCGTTAATCATGCAAAATAATGCATTAATTAGCAAATATTTCTATGTCAACACACTTGTCTTCGCACAACACAGCGGTGGTACTAATATGAACTCCCAATCTGACAGCATTAAGGAGTTATGGTAGTTTGGAGAAAATCAGTTTTTCAGCGTTAATGTGCAAATGTATGCAGTATGCTGCGCCAAGATCATAATCCATAATCACATCATCTACTCCAGTGGTGCCCAACCTGGGGGTAGGGTTCCCTCAGGGGATCACCTGATTTATGGGGTATGAAAACGCATATTTCTAAACAAAGTTGTTTTCTTTTTCCCAGTTACAGTAACACAAGATATTGGCTTGCATGATATGCGGCAAAGATGCTAACATGCTAAATGCAGTTTCAGAGGCTTTGGCCATCCTGATAAGAGTAAAATTGTGGGGAAAATACAGATTATTTTTGATTGTTTTGGGATTATTATTATTATTATTATTATTAATATTATTATTATTATTATTATTATTATTATTATTATTATTATTATTATTATTATTTTCTTGCAGGAAACTGGTCAGAGTGAATGATTTTAGCTGTTGGCACAAAATCGTGGTTATCAGCAGCTTCATCTTAGCCTGGTAATAATCTCTCCCGAGACTCAAATATTAGTTGAATCGCTGCGCTCCGCATACTACATGTACATACAGTAAGTGAGTCCGTGACACTTCACAGCCACTGGTTTTTGAAGACGGGTTGAAATTGAATGAGTGACAGGTCGTAGCACCGATGAGAGAGTGGTTCGAAAAAAGTGCTGCGCGTCTGATTGCAAAGTCGTTACTGATTGGAGAGGACTGAATCCACCACTGGCATAAGCTGGCCAAGTGAACGGTTCCCTCCCATAACCAGCCGGCTGAGGGAAAGTGTCCCAGACCCAGAGAGAGATCTGCAGCATGCAGTAATGTAGTGTATCAGACCCAGAGAGAGCTCTGCAGCTTGCAGTAACGTAGTGTATCAGACCCAGAGAGAGATCTGCAGCATGCAGTAACGTAGTGTATCAGACCCAGAGAGAGCTCTGCAGCTTGCAGTAACGTAGTGTATCAGACCCAGAGAGAGAGCTCTGCAGCATGCAGTAACGTAGTGTATCAGACCCAGAGAGAGAGCTCTGCAGCATGCAGTAACGTAGTGTATCAGACCCAGAGAGAGATCTGCAGCATGCAGTAACGTAGTGTATCAGACCCAGAGAGAGAGCTCTGCAGCATGCAGTAACGTAGTGTATCAGACCCAGAGAGAGCTCTGCAGCATGCAGTAACGTAGTGTATCAGACCCAGAGAGAGCTCTGCAGCATGCAGTAACGTAGTGTATCAGACCCAGAGAGAGCTCTGCAGTAACGTAGTGTATCAGACCCAGAGAGAGCTCTGCAGTAACGTAGTGTATCAGACCCAGAGAGAGCTCTGCAGTAACGTAGTGTATCAGAGTGTAAGAACTCTCATGGGTCTGGCACTGAGACTAGCCTGGTAACACACATCCTGATAATGTGATCTCCAATTCTGTTTCACTTATTCTGGACTTACAGCAGCTCACAGCGATGTTAGTGGGCGGGAGTACTTTCCATGACAGACAACTCCTTCAGCCAATCAGCATCGCCAAATCCAATCCAAATCCACACGGAAGAACGGCGAAAACGACTTTTCAACCGAGAAACTCCGCTGGTGCATAACTCTTGTTCTTCTTAAATTGTTGTTATTCAGTCTATTGCTGCAATAACTGTACTTATGACTGTGCTTACTCTATGAACGTTGACGTTACTGCTCGTTGCTTTGGGAGCCGCCATATAGTTTTGCCAGCAGCGTTCCTGATTGGCCGGTTACATGGTAAGCAACGATGCGGGTCACTGATTGGCCAGTTACGTTGTCCAGACTGATGCGCAGAACAAAACAGAATGTGTTCCCATGATCATGAAGGTTTAGCAGCAGGCTAGCCCCAGGTGTCACATGATCATGAAGGTTTAGCAGCAGGCTAGCTCCAGGTGTCACATGATCATGAAGGTTTAGCAGCAGGCTAGCTCCAGGTGTCACATGATCATGAAGGTTTAGCAGCAGGCTAGCTCCAGGTGTCACATGATCATGATGGTTTAGCAGCAGGCTAGCTCCAGGTGTCACATGATCATGATGGTTTAGCAGCAGGCTAGCTCCAGGTGTCACATGATCATGAAGGTTTAGCAGCAGGCTAGCTCCAGGTGTCACATGATCATGAAGGTTTAGCAGCAGGCTAGCTCCAGGTGTCACATGATCATGAAGGTTTAGCAGCAGGCTAGCTCCAGGTGTCGTATCGGTCTTCAAAAAGCTATTATTGGTTTAACTTCAGCCCATACTGTAGCTCTTGTCTTGCAATACTAATTTCTAGCTGAACATTCAACCGCTAATGTGATCTACCTAATCTATCCAAACATGCAAAGATCCATTTTGGTGATTAGTAGAAAGAAAGAAAGAAAGAAAGAAAGAAAGAAAGAAAGAAAGAAAGAAAGAAAGAAAGAAAGAAAGAAAGACTGGTTCAGTCTGAAAGCTCTTAATGAAATGTGAACCTATTAATACATTCATATCAATAGGTAATACAGAAATACATAGTTGCAACTGTATTGTTTTTTTAAGCTAAACAATGGAGTACACTTATTATTATTATAAATATACATACAGTATATAAGTACAGTATACTTAAAATGGATACTATAGGCAGTATGAGTTTTCAGACTGAACCATTTATTTGCAGTTAGGCAGAGGTTAAAAGTATTTTTTTTATTATGAGTAGCTATATGCTTAGCATGCAGTCAGCACATTCAGTATTAAGCTTAGTTAGTAGATTTCAATTAGTTATTTTAGTAGCGAGGCGTCTGGTTTAGTACACAGTTAGCACATTCACTATGAAGGTTAGTTAGTACTTTTTCTGTTAGTATTTTCAGTAGTAGTAGTAGTAGTAGTAGTAGTTCAGTTCATTGTGTGAGAGGCAGGCGATGAGTAATGTGTTAGTTTGGAGTGGAGCAGGGGGGCAAGCATGCATGGTCATGTGTGTGTGTGTGTGTGTGTGTGTGTGTGTGTGTGTGTGTGTGTGTGTGTGTGTGTGTGTGCACGTGTGTGTGTGAGTGTGAGTGTGAGTGTGTGTGTGTGTGTGTGTGTGTGTGTGTGTGTGTGTGTGCGCGTGCGTGTGTGTGTGTGTGTGTGTGTGTGTGTGTGTGTGTGTGTGTGTTAATTGATTGTAGGAATTATATAATTCTTGGGGGGGGGGGGTTGTTGACTGGGAGTGTGAAGTGTGTCTGTGGGGTGCATGGCGGCTCATGCGTAATACATAACACATAAAACATGCGTAGACGTACTCGCGGCGGTGGGGTTTGGCGGGGCACAGTGAGGGTTTTCGGTCGCTCCCGCCCGGTGCCACGGAGCGTGCCCAGATGGTCGTCTGTTGTCCTCTCCCTGCCCAAATTAATCTAATCCCCAACGCCTCAGCAAACCCTCGCCACGCCAAATCCCCCTATGTTCCCCGGGTTCTATATTCCCCGTTTTTCACTAACCTCTCCCAGCCCCCACGCCAAACCTAACCTCCCCCCATGCCTAAACCTAACCTCCCCCAGACCCTAACCCAAAACCTAACCTCTCCCACCCCCACGCCTAAACCTAAGGTCGGCATTGCGGGTGGTCGGCATAGCGGGTGGACACCATTTGGGAAAATCGGTGAACATAGGACCCGGGGAACATAGGACCCGGGGAACATAGGGATGACCCCACCAATATGGGCGTCCTACTGATACCAATATACATTTGGGTTGAAGTGTACGATTTTCAATGTGCCGCCCATCAAAATGTCTCGTCACACATCAATTCAGGTTAGCTTATACCCATAGACAACCAGAGTAGTATTGATCAATTCTACAATAAATACTTCATATCAGAGGTGACCACATTGACTCGAGCAGATCAGATTTTTTTATTTAAAAAAAAAAGCCAAAATCATGCTGATGTACAGTAGGCTACTGGTCTAACGTCAGTGGACATTACTTCTGGTCTCTGATAGTCCAGTCTGTCTCTTACTACTGCACTGAGCCCAGGAGAGGAGCGGGCCTCAGACTGCTTTACTGCACTGAGCCCTGCAGGAGAGGAGCGGGCGTCATACTGCGAACAACATAACATAACTGTTAACAATAATGAGAATAAAACAAAACAAAAACAATGTTCTATAGAGTCATATAAAATGGTTCTGTAGCTTTGTGCCATAGCAAAACCCTTTTACGGTGCTGTAGAGAAACCTTCAAGAACGCATCAGAAGTCCCAAATCAGCAGCACTAGAAGAACTTTTGATTTGATTTGAACATATCGGAGGGTTATTCTTCTTATGGTTCCATATACTGCAAAACTGCCACTCGAACTTTAGTATAGCCTACGTGTGTGTGTGCAATCTGACAATAATTAAGGTTCAGCAGCTCTTCCCATATACATGTAGACAACCGTCAATCAAATCTACAAGAAATGTGTAATCAAAGAAACTGTATCATATTCATTCATTCATTCCTCCCTGTTTTTCCTCAACTCCTCCCACACAAGGACGCTTCTGATGTGATTGCAGGGGGGGTGTGGGGGAGGGGCATGCAGAGAAATGTATATTTTACTGGCCAGGTATATCTTAAAACAATCAGAGCTTGATGAATGTGCTGAGTGGCCGATGTATGGCTGGAGGGGAGGGGCTGTGTGGAGAAGCTTTGAGTCAGGAAAATGCACCTCATCAATCAGTGTGATTAAAGGCTTTGGCCCGGGCCGAAAAACAAACTCACACGGCGGGGTGGGGCGGGGCAAAGGGGCGGGCCTTAAAGGCACAGTCCGCCCGTTTGGGAGAGCGACAAAGCGTTGGACAAGCTGTGATGCACTGACAGCGTTTTGCCATTATGCGTTATCCTGTATCCTCCAGTACCTCATGTGTGTTTGAGTCCAAACACAGCAGAAATGTAAAACACATCACTTTCTGGAAGGAGATTCCAGACACACAAATAGAAACGCTTTCATGAAATGGATACAGGTTGAGTCACTTTTGTGTTATAAAGTGGCAAAAGTCATATTTATTCATATGAAAATGTGACTGATTATTATTACTTTAAAATCACTAAACGTTCAGTAAACAACGTGTCTCTACCTTCCAGCATTTCTGAGAATACCACCATCTCTTGGACTTCATTGCTTTCGATGTTTGACGTTATTGTTTTATTCTCCCCCTTAACCCATGAGTGGGACCTTGATTCATTCTGTAAATGCAGTGCCACAGGGATGACATATTTTTGTCGGCCAACCAGTACTGCGCTGGTCCCCGACTTCTCCAAGTCAATGAGATTTTTGTGTGGGGGATTTTGGCACTATATAAATCAAAAATGGATGGATTGATTGATTGATTGATTGATTGAGTCAGCACCTGGAAAAGAGATGTGTGTGTGTGTGTGTGTGTGTGTGTGTGTGTGTGTGTGTGTGTGTGTGTGTGTGTGTGTGTGTATACTCTGATTTCTCTGAGTAGCACCATGTCTCCCTCCTCTCACTGGACTTCCTGCTGTTTTGAACCTACTTCAGCTGTGATGCAGAGCCGAGCTGTCTTTGCAGCATCCTAAAGCAGGCGAGGCCGAGTTGACGACTGAGCACGCCTCGCTCCATGAACACTCAACTGTCCCCATAATGACACTTTGACAGCGCTATAGCATGTGTTCCATTACCCCCCCCCCTTTCTCTACACAGCAGAAACTCCCGATACATTAAACACACACACACACACACACACACACACACACACACACACACACACACACACACACACACACACACACCCACACACACACACACACACACACAATAGCATACTATATAGGCACCCTGCGGCCAAATCCATTGTAGCCTAGGCCCTTAACCAATAAATACAGCCTTGTGTCAGCAGCTCTGAATATTTAACTACAACTGAAACTAATGGCTTGCTGCACGGATCCCACACGCACACACACGCACGCACGCACACACACACACACACACACACACACACACACACAAGCGCGCGCATGCGCGCACACACACACACACACACACACACACACACACACACACACACACACACACACACACACACACACACACAAACGCTAAGGCAAGAGGACAAATGAGTGGTGTGTGTGGGAGGGTTTGTCATCAGAGTGGCATTAGCAAGCTAACAGGCACTGCAGTGGCTGACTGACTGCATGGGGAAACCACACACTTTAACCAATGCTGGCTAACTAGCTGACGAACAGACTCTGCAAGCATTTAGTCTCGGATTAAAATCTCCAGATTTTCTTTTTTATTATTTATTTTTGTGTGGTAAAAAAACAACAAGGGAAACATCTGCCAGCTGAGTTTGATAATTGCACACAGTTCCGCCTGAGAGTTCTGAGAGTGACAGCGTCTTGAAGTAAGCCGCATCAAATCAAATCAAAATGTCATTTTATTTGAGAAAAGCCTTGAAATGTGTTGCATTGGAAACAAATGGAAGATTTTTCCGCTAAGCTACAATAAGATTTCAACACTAGTCTAAGACCAAATGACTGGAGATGGATAGTGGATACTGCTTGCAGTGTCACTAAAGCTGACTGGGCTTGAGTTAAATGCAAGGTAATAACAGACGCTCTTATTAAAAGGTGGGAAACTGACCGCTTGGCTGACCGTTACAACGCCAACAAACACTGTAAACACACACTATGCACAAGTAATGAGTATGTTCGTTCTATACATTCAAAATTAAAGTGAAACATATTCAATGATATTACATGTATTACAAAAGTAACATTTTATTCCTATTCCTTATCGGACAGCATTTCCTCCAGCTTTGATGTGATAAGGGCCCATGCATTTGCATATTAGGTTAGATGGTGTGTTAGAACTTTTCTGGTTCTACTCTTTGAATTGATTACTAATTGCACATTTTGGATAGTGATTGCTGATTTGGTCTTCTTTGTGGTTTTGACAGTGGTTGAAGGTCGTCCATCCAGTCATTGGCTGACTGGCAGGCATATTTCCATGTGACGTGACGCGCTGTTGCGTAACCATAGAGACACTGCGGAGCGCGTCATCCTTCAGAAACCACGCCCAAAACCGTGGAAAACACAAACTCCCGTCCAATCCTGCCGTTCTCCTATGTCGCGTGCATGGTGGGGTTTTGCACAAAAAGATTGTATATACTGGAAGATGAACACTCCAACTTACTTCATTGACAGCAACATCCACATTTTTCTTCTCGCCAATTCTCAATGGCTTCCTTGTTTTGCTCAGGAGTACAAAAAAACTTTAACTGGCGATTTTTTACATTTGTTGTCTGCGCAGCCCACCACCACACAACAGCTTTTAGCTATGTTTAATTCAAGGAATATGATGCACGCTGGTGTGTGGAAGTGAACGGAAGCTCTCCCCTGTGATGGGCGTGGCCTATTACATGCAGTGTCTCTATCATCCAGTCTTTCCGTCACTTGATCAGGAGAGTTAAGGTCAGGGTGTTTCATCAAAGGAAACACCAGGGGGCGCTGCACTGTCGTATTTACAATCTGAGCCAACAAACAGAACTCATGAAAAAGAGATCAGCGCCTGAAACTCTAATGAGCAGAAGAGGCCCCCTGCTGAGCGCCGCAACATTAAAGAGGTACTTCAGTGCACAGGAAAACATGTCTTTGAGCTGTAAACTAAAATATAAGGCTGGCACTATGATGAAACACATCAATGCTGGTGTCAAAATCTAATTTGACACCCAATGTATATATCATTTATATTAATAAAACATTTCATTGGGTGAAATCGCTCAACATGTCATCTGCTGTTTCAAAATCAACCCTTTGAATTCATGACATGTGTGTATGTCATGAATTCTTCTGTTGCTAGGGAACACTTTGTACTCTAGTTTATATTTCCCCCCTCTTAGAACATTGCTAGGGTTGCCAGGCTCTTAACTACAGACTCTATTTTTTTGTATTATGCAGTGGGCGGAGTTAGGCTCAAAACGGGGGTGACATCACTCTTTAACATTTAGATTCACATTTTATTTCTGCCATCAGCGCCTCAGAGACGCCTCTCACACACACACACACACACACACACACACACACACACACACACAAACAGTATGAGTGAAGGCGGATATTGGCCTATATCTTTGTGTTGATGTTTAATAACAAGTGTATCTATAATATAATAAAGTGTATCTATAATATAATAAAGTGTATCTATAATATAATAAAGTGTATCTATAATATAATAAAATTTATCTATAATATAATAAAGTGTATCTATATCTTTGTGTTGATGTTTCAGAATAAAGTGAGCCAAAACCCCAGCGACCAAACAGCATCAAAGTGGAATCAGCTCCATTGAAACGAGTGAGAGCGTCATCTCATTTAGGATGGAGGCAGTCAAGCTTTGTTTCCGCCATATATACAGCCCCCAGGGTACGACACGACATCCATATACAGACAGGAGGAGGGGAACGGAGTTAGGATCGAAAGCGATGGAAACAGATAAGATAGAGGAGGAAGAAAACACAGATAGCGAGAGAGAAAAGCAGGGATTGAAGATGAGAGAAAAGAAAAGATGGCCCAGATTAAAGATAGATTCAAGGCTGGCAGACTTAAGGAGGAGAGGAGATGGGGAGGGGAGATACACGGTGATGGGTTGGAAATTCTGCTCACTTTTCAGCGTACTTTTCCCAGGAAAAATCTCAGGGTATTTAGGTAGGTTTTAGCCACCCCCTAAAGGCCCAAGGCCAACCGAAATCCTGACAATAACTGATTTGAGTTCAGGACAACCCTGACTGCATACTAACTCAAAATCCAGCATTTTTACTGGATCATTTGAGATGATTTCTAAGTTAAAGTCCCACAACTTCAAATGGCTTCCTTTCTGAAACGTGGGGTGCTGTAAAAACACATTGCTCCATAAGTTCTGACAATGACTGATATATTTGAGACCAGGACAACTCTGACTACACACCAACTCAAAATCAAAAAATGTTACGGTATCCTTTTAGAGGGTGCGTATAGTCACCCCCCCCAAAAGGCCCATTCTGACCCAGAAAAGGCTTGAATATGCACGTTGAATAGATATTGATGTGTCATTGGGTGTAATCAGGTTTTTCAGCTTTTTTTTAAAGTTTTGTACTTTTTTAGATTGATGTTTAACTTGGCTCCTCCTCCTGCATGATGACACTGCTCGTCATATGCTTGCCGTTGACGATGTCACCTCCTGACATAAGCATGTCAGGAAGTAACTTACAGCATTTGACACAACACACGTTCATATCGCCACACAATGTGTTGGAGAGTAACACGAGGCATGTTGCCCCACGAAGATGTTGAAATGAGGCATACGTAACCGTAGCTTCAACAGCGACTCAAACCCAACCTTCAAGTCTCTCAGCGGCGATCCAACAAAGCAGAGGCAAAGAAGAAGAGGGGAAAGAGAGAGAATAGGGAGAGAGAAGAAGAGAGGGAAACATGCGATAGCAGAAAGCAGTTGGAGACGGCAGTGATCAACAAAGGACACGGGGAGACCAGGCGAGGTGATTCAAACTGGACTCTCTCTCCAGCTCGCTCTGTCCATCAAGGACCAACATCGAAACACTGAGAGAAAACCCTTCAACATTTGAGCCTCTGCGATCCAAGAAGGGACCAGACAGTCAAAGCAAATGAGAAGAAGAAGACGATGAAAGAGAGAGAAGACAGAGAGAGTGAGAAGATAGAGAGAGAGAAGACAGAAAGAGAGAGAAGACAGAGAGAGTGAGAAGATAGAGAGAGAGAAGACAGAAAGAGAGAGAAGACAGAAAGAGAGAAGATAGAGAGAGAGAAGACAGAAAGAGAGAGAAGACAGAAAGAGAGAAGATAGAGAGAGAGAAGACAGAAAGAGAGAGAAGACAGAAAGAGAGAGAAGACAGAGATAGTGAGAAGATAGAGAGAGAGAAGACAGAAAGAGAGAGAGGTCAAGAAAGGAAAAAAGAAGGAGGAAAACATGCTGTCCCCCAGCAGTGATGGACCTAGCTCCACCCTTGGGTCAGACCCATTCATTGTCGTTGTCGCCCCCTAGCGGCACAAAGTCAACGTTACAGTGTGACTAACTAACAAAAAAAAATGAAGGGGCGGAGACCGATCCAAAGTCCCCCCCCTTTTGGTTGGGGACAAAAAAACAACAGTCATAGTTTCAGCATTCAGCAGCAGCGCATTGGGGAACACAAGAGGACAGCAGAGAGAGAGAGAGAGAGAGAGAGATCGAGAGAGAGAGAGGACAGCGGAGGGCTTGGGGACATGGGGACTCACCCAGTACGCCCAGCCGGTAGTTGACGGTGATGACGATGACATTCCCATAGCTGGCCAGGATGCTGCCGTCAAACATATTCCCGGTGCCTTCCATGTAGGAGCCCCCGTGGATGAAAACCATCACCGGCTTGGGGCTGCCGCTCTCCCTGATGTCTGGAGGGAGAGAAGGGGAGAGAGCGACTGATTAGAGCACAGAGTGAAGGTGACGGCCACAGATGCATTTTGAACACCTTTAAGGGGGGGCTTTTGGCCTCCTCTTTAATATCTTTGTAAGTAATCTTGGCACATTGGCTTCTGTTTCCCCCCCCTCCTCCCCACCTCATTAGTTTGTAGCGTCAAACCATTCGTTCCAGGGTTGATTGGAAAAGGCAGCGTTTTTATTTTTTGATATTTTCGTCTTCATTTCGTATCGATATTAATAAAAGGTAGGAAATGTAATGGAGGCGAGTCTTAATTTGCCTGGTGGTTAGAGGGACTGTCAACACTTGAGGGGTGCCAATCTCAGCTGTCACACACCCCCCCCTCCTCCCTCCCCGAGTTGAGGTGAAAGTTGTTTGATTAATTGGGTTGGGAGAAATCTAATAAAAAATGGCATATTAAATGTGACGTTTTTATGGGGATGCTTCGCTCAGCGTTGAAACTTTTGATTCGATTGCGGCTTAACACACTTGAGCTGTTATTGGCGTTTCAACTGAAAATGAAAGTGAACTTGACACTAAATGGAAACCTGCCTTTGTGGAGGTTAGGTTAACGTGTAGGTGATGCATCTGAGCCTCTGTTGCTCTCAATTGTTTGCATATTACACTACACATGTATATATATATGATATACTGTATGTGAAGGGCTTTGAGTATCTAGAGAGGCGCTATATAAATGCAATCAATTATTATAGTTCAATTAGACTGCACCTACATCAAATATGAGCTATACATGTACGAGTTGTCGCGCAATAAATTTATGGTAGGCACCGCCCGACTGGAAGCAAAGCCGGAGATGTAATCCTATTAACAAAGGCTTATTTTTCAAAGGCAAAATGTTAAAGCAGGCACCTGTTGTTAACGCAGGCACCTGTTGTTAACGCAGGCACCTGTTGTTAACGCAGGCACCTGTTGTTAAAGCAGGCACCTGTTGTTAAAGCAGGCACCTGTTGTTAACGCAGGCACCTGTTGTTAAAGCAGGCACCTGTTGTTAAAGCAGGCACCTGTTGTTAACGCAGGCACCTGTTGTTAAAGCAGGCACCTGTTGTTAAAGCAGGCACCTGTTGTTAAAGCAGGCACCTGTTGTTAACGCAGGCACCTGTTGTTAACGCAGGCACCTGTTGTTAAAGCAGGCACCTGTTGTTAACGCAGGCACCTGTTGTTAACGCAGGCACCTGTTGTTAACGCAGGCACCTGTTGTTAAAGCAGGCACCTGTTGTTAAAGCAGGCACCTGTTGTTAATGCAGGCACCTGTTGTTAACGCAGGCACCTGTTGTTAAAGCAGGCACCTGTTGTTAAAGCAGGCACCTGTTGTTAAAGCAGGCACCTGTTGTTAACACAGGCACCTGTTGTTAAAGCAGGCACCTGTTGTTAACGCAGGCACCTGTTGTTAACGCAGGCACCTGTTGTTAAAGCAGGCACCTGTTGTTAAAGCAGGCACCTGTTGTTAAAGCAGGCACCTGTTGTTAACGCAGGCACCTGTTGTTAAAGCAGGCACCTGTTGTTAACGCAGGCACCTGTTGTTAACGCAGGCACCTGTTGTTAAAGCAGGCACCTGTTGTTAACGCAGGCACCTGTTGTTAAAGCAGGCACCTGTTGTTAACGCAGGCACCTGTTGTTAAAGCAGGCACCTGTTGTTAAAGCAGGCACCTGTTGTTAACGCAGGCACCTGTTGTTAACGCAGGCACCTGTTGTTAAAGCAGGCACCTGTTGTTAAAGCAGGCACCTGTTGTTAATGCAGGCACCTGTTGTTAACGCAGGCACCTGTTGTTAAAGCAGGCACCTGTTGTTAAAGCAGGCACCTGTTGTTAAAGCAGGCACCTGTTGTTAACACAGGCACCTGTTGTTAAAGCAGGCACCTGTTGTTAACGCAGGCACCTGTTGTTAACGCAGGCACCTGTTGTTAAAGCAGGCACCTGTTGTTAAAGCAGGCACCTGTTGTTAAAGCAGGCACCTGTTGTTAACACAGGCACCTGTTGTTAAAGCAGGCACCTGTTGTTAAAGCAGGCACCTGTTGTTAAAGCAGGCACCTGTTGTTAAAGCAGGCACCTGTTGTTAACGCAGGCACCTGTTGTTAACGCAGGCACCTGTTGTTAACGCAGGCACCTGTTGTTAACACAGGCACCTGTTGTTAAAGCAGGCACCTGTTGGCGGCAGCAGGATAAAAAAAAAGGACAGGTACAGACACGTTTTATTTGTCCAGAGGAAGAAGAGAAGCTGCGTTGGGAAGCTTAAGCCCTCGACACATCTCTCCAGCACAGAGGCTGGATGGCCGGCGGGATAAGAAGCCTCTTGGTGGATGGAACAAAGTGGCGCACGCTACGGTTACGCTCAGAACAAGGCTGGCCTTTCATCTTCACCAGCCACAGATGAGCCTTTTCATCTCAGCATCTCCATCAGCGCGCTGCAGCACACAGCGTTTAGCCCACTGATGATGGCTCATCTGCTGCTCTGCTTTTAGCACAGTGGGGCTCCGGGTCCAGAGAGACAGACCAGCGAGTCTGTGGGGAATTAACAATTAACCAAGCAAGGAAACAGAGGAGCGCTACCTTCTCAGACAAGAGAAGAAGAAAAAATTACAGTATATGAGAAATATTGTGTGTGTGGGTGTGTGTGCGCGCGCGCGTGTGTGTGTGTGTGTGTGTGTGTGTGAGAGAGAGAGAGAAAATTAGTTAGCAGCTTGCAAGGACTACATGCAAATGCTGTGTGTGTTTTACTGTTTTAGTGTTTATGTATGTATGTATGTATGTACTGTATGTATGTATGTACTGTATGTATTTTCGTTTTTTTTTTTTTACAATTATATTCTGTTACAGAAAATGGGCTAAATTGAGTTTCAGTGGATGTACCCTGCATTATACGTCCTTGTCTGTGAATGCAAGAATACCTGAAACAATAGGAAGTGGAAATTGGAGGGAGGAAAAAACGAAATGTTGCCTGTGTATTTATGGACGTGTCGCCTGCGTGCAGAAAGAAACAGTTTTACTTCTCAAGAATGAAGGAAACAGAAATAGACAAATAGACAAATAAACTGGGGTAAAAGAACAGCAAGGGTCTAGCAAATTAAAATGAGACACATCTGCCCGCAGGGTAAAATGTTGTCTCCTCTGTGTGTGTGTGTGCGTGCGTGCGTGTGTGTGCGTGTGTGTGTGTGTGCGTGCATGTGTGTGTGCGTGTGTGTGCGTGCGTGTGTGTGTGTGTGTGTGTGTGTGTGCGTGCGTGTGTGTGTGTGTGTGCGTGTGTGTGTGTGCGTGCGTGTGTGTGTGTGTGTGCGTGCCCCTTCGCCCCCATGCTATGTTTGTCCTTTCCTCTATTTCTCTGTGTGCATAGCTCATTACATCACTTCTGTCACCCTCTGTCCTGTGTTGTTGTTGTCTCCTCTGTGCTGGCTCCTCACAGCGGGCCAGGCAGCCTCTGTGCTGGCTCCTCACAGCAGGCCAGGCAGTCACAGCGTAGCCGCACGCACATCGTCTCTCTCCTCTGCTCGACCAAAACACTAACTCCTCACTAACAAGGTCAGCGCAGCCAGAAGGAAAAGCAGAATATCACCGTTTCTGGACGAAAAACTATGTTGCATATCACACTTGTAGATTATGTGAATATCAACGTTATAGTGTCGGCGGTTGAAATAGCGCGGTGGTCAGTCAGGGCGTTGCGGTCGTGGGCTGGATGGAAGGGCGTAAACACTTGCCTTTCACAGCGGAGGGGGCGTGTCCGAGTCCCAGTGTGTTCAAAGTCTACGTTTGAAACATGAGTCATATTTTTCACCGTTTTTGTTACTTGACCCTAACTAACATTATTTTACTTGCCCAAACATAACCAACGTTGTTTGAGTTGTTTTATATGCGTTTGATGTCGGAAAGGCGGTGAGGTTTTCAAAGTAACCGCTGCATATTGAGTAGCTACTGATATCTGTGGTTTGCAGAAAAATGTAAATGCCAAAGTTTTATTCTGACGATTGTGTGTGTGTGTGTGTGTGTGTGTGTGTGCGCATGCGTGTGTGTGTGTGTGTGCGTGTGTGTGTGTGTGTGTGCATGTGTGTGTGTGTGTGCGTGTGCGTGTGTTTGTCTCACAGTAGGGGAACGTATGCAGCTGTATGCAAAGAGCAAGTGACACAGAGGACGCATGGTGAAGATGATGAGTAGATTGATGATAATGACGAGGATGATGATTGTAATGACCGTGTTGATTATGATGAGGATGATGCTAATGCTGATTATATCAACGTGCGTGATGAACTTGAACTTTACTTTTTGTTGTCACTTGACTCCTACTGTTGGCTTGTTGACGAGCTCACAACTGTCACTCATGTCCATGCATTAAGTGGACAACCTTTTCTAATCCTAACCTCTTTGTATTCTGGTTTTGACAGTTTTAACATGACATTAAGATTATTTCATTTATTTAACGATGTCATTTAACAATGTGATTAGCATAAGTTAGCCAATCTGAAAAATTATACTGCTTGTAATAACACTGAAGGAGACAGTATGAAGGTGTAGATGTAGGCTATGTAGATGAGGATGATGATGGTAGTAATAACAATGACGATGATGAAGACGAAGATGATGATCATGCTGATGATACCTCATGTGTCTTGATATAGTGTCTTTTTCAAGGGGAAACCTTTGCGGCTGAAAAGTGAAGACAAAGCGGAAATGCCTTAAACCTGCATTTTGTGCTAATGGACAGCAGGGGGCGACTCCACTGGCTGCAAATCCGACGCTATAGAAATCTATGGGAAAATACTTCTCACTTGATTTATTAGCTCATCAAACACTTATCCTAATAACTTTATGGTCTCAATCGCCTTCTTCAATAATACAGCGTGATGTTCATTTAAATTAGGTTCCCATTTTGAGTAAAGCAGACGGTAAAGCAGACTACTGTATGCTTTGGGGTGTGATTGACAGGTTGCCTGTCCAGTGATCGTGCAGCTCGCTGATCACGGACCAATAGCAGGTGGCTCTGTGTCTCGCGCTAGCTGTCCACAAACCAATGGGTGACGTGATGGGCGGGCTGCGTGCATATTTTTACACAGTCTATAATCTTTTTCCTACAAAGAAGCCGCCTAATAACGAAGCTCTCTTATATCTTTGTTGTATCCCCGGAATTGTGGTCTGAGTGTGTGTGTGTGTGTGTGTGTGTGTGTGTGTGTGTGTGTGCGCGTGCGTGCGCGTGCGTGTGTGTGTGTGTGTGCGTGTGCGTGTGCGTGTGCGTGTGTGTGTGCGTGTGTGTGTGTGTTCCTGTTCTCGGTTGTACCTGAATATATGAATGATTATTTCACTGTGCTGCAGTACAGCACATCCAGTAGGGCCCTTACAGTATAGCTTCTGTGGTGAAGGTCAGCGTTAATGATGTGAGGTTAGGATAAAACTGTCTGGGTAAAGTTGGAGCGTTTGATGGATTTAGCTGATTAACTCGCTGAAACCCGCCGCACTTTATGCAATCCCAACTCCCAGTCTGCTTTCCTGGAACACTTCAGCACCTGGACACACTAAAAACGTGCCCCCAAATCCCAAATCCCTTTCTCTAAACTCTCTCCCCTCCTCATTCCCTAAGAGATCAGTGAATCCTCAATTCACGCCCTGCTGGGCGTGCGGGGTGGTGCAGCGGTAGATTCCGTGCCTATACCAGCACGAGGGTCACAGGATCGAGCCCCCCCCCCTGTTGCCTCCCGCTTGGTCGGGAGCCCATACAGGCACAATTGGCCGTGTCTGCGGGTGGGAAGCCGGTGGGGGTTCGGATCGCCTCCCTCCTCTGGTCCATCAGGGTGCCTGTTCAAGGGGGGGAACTGGGGGGGGAGGATACTATGATCCTCCCACCCGCTGCCTCCTGCCGGGGAAACTCCTTGCTGTCAGGTGAAAAGAAGCGGCTGGCGACTGCACATGTATCGGAGGAAGCATGGTGCTAGTCTACGGCTCTCCCCAGATTGGCAGAGGGTGGAGCAACGGCCTGGACAGCAGGGGGACATTGGCCAAGTACAATTGGGGAGAAATCCCCCAAAAAAGAAGAAAAATAAAAGGTTAATCGTTAATTCTCGTCCTTCCTAAATAGAATATAGCCGTTACCTCTTGCCTCCGTGAGGTGATATGTGTACGGGGGGATGGGGGGGGGGGGGGGGAGAGATTATTGTAATGTCCACTGTTTCCATGGTGCCTTGGAGAACCAAGGCGGCCATTTTTCTGCGTCTGCTCAAGCCAAATTGAGATGAGGCCAGATGAGCACCAAGTCAGAACAGCCGACCTGCCTCCCGGGTCTCTCTCTCTCTCAGCGAGGAGCCAGATGAAAGCTTGTCGGCATCAAGGAGCGGCGGTGAAACGTGATGAAGAGCTGCAGGTAATCCAGCCAGTCTTCTAGGAGGCGAGCGTGTGAGGCGTGAGTGACTTCCTGCCAGAGCAGAGGTGCCATGCGAGGCGCGGAGTATGATCACTGCTTTACCTCCATCAAAGTGATTCAGGTGCCTCCCATTCCTCCCGGCGAACCCTGAGACATGCCCGCAGGCTGTTACTACAACTTCTGTATCCTCTCCCTCTGCCGCTGTAGTAGAGGACTTATCAAACCAACAGCAGATGCGAGGAGCAGAGGTGTTTTTCATCCCATTCATTTTGTATTTCTCCCCCCCCCCGGCTTCAGCCTCCTGTGCTGCGGGGGGCGCCGCCACGGGGAGTCGCACGAAAAGCAACAGGAAACAAAAACCAGGCCCAGAGGTAAATAATGAGGCCCAGAGATAAAATAATAACGAGACCCAGAGGTAAACATCGATTCAAAGGATGCCTGACAATGTGACGATGCTGAGGCAATCTCATTTATAACTGATCCACTGTCACGTGGACCACTGTCTTAAAGAAGAAAGTTCACCCAAAAATGAAAATTCACTCAAGTTTTTTAGGCTACAGTGAATATTTCAGTTAAAAACAGGGTGTCAATTACATCTTTCCAAGTCAACTTGGCATCTTGGGGCTTCTGGATTTACGCCAGACGATCAGTATGGATTTTTTTTTTTTTTTACGTTTGAAAGTTGGTCACCGCTCAATTCAATTGCTTAGGACGATGCTGTAACTCTCCCCATCAGTGACAAAGTGACAAAAAACAACAAATATTGGAGTTGAACTTTTGAGTGATAACGGAAACCGTGCATTCATTCAAGGTATTATGCTAGCTAGCAGAAGGGCAAGCTGTCATGTCTCGCCCAGAGCCCTAAGTTATGTTTTCTTTATTTCAAATTCTAAGAACCATATTTGTTTTATTTTGGTGACTTACCTGTCTTCTCATTTCAGATCCCTTTACTTCCTGCCCTCGTGTTTCCTGCTCCTCTGATTGTCTGCCCCACCCTGATATGTTTCACCTTTGTCAATTATCCTTGCCTCACCTCACCTGTGTAATTATCTCTGGCTCCCTGTCTATTTAGTCTGTGTGCTTCCAGCCCTCTGTGCCAGTTCGTCACTTGTTCATGTAAGAATTACTCTAGGATAATTCCCTGTTCAGCTTTCCTGGTTTTTTGATCTCTGTTCTTGTTTTGGACCCCATGCTTTGTCTTGCCATTTTGTGGATTATTGCCTACAGTAAAAAGACTTTTGGAATCTCTGCCTGTCTCCTGAGTCGTGCACTTGAGTCCTCCTCTGTGTCCCAGCCTTGTCAGTACGAACTGGCCATGACGGACTCAGCCGACTCTGCTGCTGTACGGGCTGCGATTCTTGCTCAGGATGAGAAGATTCATTCTGTGTTTTCGGGGGTGAGTGAGATGTCCCAACGCCATGAGGGTTTCCAGGCCGCTATCAGCAGTCAGGTGGGTGACCTGGCTGGCCAACTCCAGCAGCTCATGGCACGTCTGGACACTCTCGTCACGGCTCCTGTTCCTCCGCCTACTCAAGCTGCGGCCGCAGCTCCTCCTGGAGGTTCTTTTCATGGTCCTGCCACTGCCTCCATGCCATCATTTGTCCATCTCTCCAGACCTGAGCGATTTTCTGGTGAAACAGACAATTGCAGGGCTTTCCTGGTCCAATGTGGTCTGCATTTCGAGATGCAAGCTTCAGCGTTCCCGACAGAACGAGCAAGGGTAGCTTATATTATTACTCATCTGTCTGGTAGGGCGGAGGCGTGGGCTACAGCTGAGTGGGCCCGGGATTCTCCCATCTGCGCTTCTCTTTCTCTCTTCACGGAAAAACTAAGCAATATTTTTGACCACACTACCCCAGGAGCTGAGGCAGCCCGAGCCCTAATGGATCTACGCCAGGGCTTTCGACAGGTTGCCGATTATGCCATTGAGTTCCGCACTTTGGCAGTAGACAGTGGCTGGAACACTTCATCTCTGCTGGATGCTTTCTATCATGGACTTTCTGACCCCATAAAGGACCAGCTGGTGTCCATAAAACGACCGGTTGATCTAGATGCCTTCATTTCTCTCACTATCAGGATTGATAATCGTCTGAGAGCACGTGAGAAGGAGAGACACCGACGAGCAGTTGCACCTCCCGGCCTGAGGGGGCACGCCACAAGTGACCGGCCCCTTCCTCGACGTTCTCCTCCTCGTTATCACCAGTCTCCTGCAGCCTCGTTGCCCTCGCCTGTGGTGGACGAGCCAATGCAGTTAGGACGAGCCAAACTGACACCGGAAGAGCGGCAGCGTCGTCTACAGGAAGGTCGGTGTATTTACTGTGCTCAAGTGGGACATTTCATGGCTTTCTGTCCCGTAAAAGACCGGGCTCGCCAGTGAAGAGGAGGGCGCTGGTGAGCCGTACATTTTCCTTGCTTTCTTCTCCTCGTCCATTAACTGACATTGAAATAATCTCACCCTCTCGTTCCCTGTGCTCCAAGGTATTAGTGGACTCTGGATCTGATGAAAGTTTTATGGATTGGAGATTAGCTAAAAGGCTTGGACTATCTGTGCTTCCTCTGCCCCAGCCCCTGGAGGCCAATGCTCTGGATGGCAGGTTACTGTGTAGGGTAACTCACCGCTCCCTTCCAGTAAAGATGGTCATGGCCCAAGGACACTATGAACATTTGAGTTTTCATTTATTTAATGCTCCTCTGAACCCAGTCATTCTAGGTCTTCCCTGGCTCTCCAAACATAATCCACACATGAACTGGTCTACCGGGGAGGTAATGAGTTGGGGGGAGGGGTGCAAACTAAACTGTTTTTCTCCACGTTGTCCTCAGAGCCTGCCTGTTTCATCTGCTCCGTCGCTTCAGATGTCTCCTGTGGTTCCCAAGCCTGAAGACACAGAGTTTGGGATCGAGGCCTCTGATGTGTCTAAAGTGCCCTCCTGTTACCACGATCTGCATGACGTATTCAATAAGTCGAAGGCCACATCACTTCCTCCTCATCGGGATTATGATTGTGGCATTGACCTGCTTCCTGGTACTTCACCCCCCAAGGGACGCCTCTACTCTCTGTCAGCCCCGGAAAGAGTGGCTATGGATAAGTACATTTCAGCGTCCCTGGCTGCTGGGATAATTCGTCCCTCCTCCTCTCCAGCTGGAGCAGGATTCTTCTTTGTGGAAAAGAAGGACAAGAGTCTTCGCCCTTGTATCGACTATCGTTTACTGAACGACATCACCAGAAAGAACAGGTACCCCCTCCCTCTTATTTCATCTGCTTTTGAACTGTTAAAAGGGGCGAAGATTTTTACCAAGTTGGACTTGAGGAATGCTTATCACTTGGTAAGGATAAGGGAGGGGGATGAATGGAAAACCGCCTTCAACACCCCTAGTGGTCATTATGAGTATTTGGTGATGCCTTTTGGACTTACAAATGCCCCAGGTGTCTTCCAGGCCTTGGTGAATGACGTTCTTCGGGAGATGCTGAACTGCTTTGCTTTCGTTTACCTGGACGACATTCTCATATTCTCCCCGGATGAGGAGACCCACGTGGAGCACGTTCGCCAGGTCCTCCAGCGCCTCCTTGACTACCAGCTTTACGTTAAAGCAGAGAAATGTGAGTTCCATGTCACAACAGTCTCGTTCCTGGGCTATATTGTTTCCCAGGACAGTATGCAGATGGACCCCGCCAAGGTCTTGGCTGTGGCCGAGTGGCCAATTCCAAAGAGCAGAAAGCAGCTACAACGTTTCCTTGGTTTTTCAAATTTTTATAGACGGTTCATCAGGAGCTTCAGTGTTGTGGCTGCCCCTTTGCATGCTCTAACCTCTCCACTAACCAGGTTCCAGTGGTCTCATCAGGCAGATCTAGCCTTCAAGAAGTTGAGATTGACGTTCACTTCTGCTCCCATCCTCACTCTCCCGGATCCAAATCTCCAATTTGTGGTGGAGGTGGATGCCTCGGACATTGGCATTGGGGCAGTTCTCTCTCAACGTTCCCCGGTGGACAACAAGCTTCACCCCTGCGCCTTTCTGTCCCATAAGCTCTCTCCTGCTGAGAGAAACTATGATGTGGGAAACAGGGAACTCATGGCAGTAATGGTGGCATTGAAGGAGTGGAGGCATTGGTTGGAGGGAGCGGAGCACCCGTTCCTGGTCTGGACTGATCATAAGAACCTGGAGTATATTCGGACTGCCAAGAGACTCAATTCCAGACAAGCAAGGTGGGCCCTTTTCTTTACTCGATTCAATTTCACATTATCATACCGCCCAGGTTCTAAGAATGTTAAGCCGGATGCCCTTTCTCGTCAGTTTGCTCCAGACTCTTCCTGTGATGCACCCACTAACATACTCCCTTCTTCCTGTGTGATTGGGGCCCTCACGTGGAGTATTGAGGCTAAGGTCAAACAAGCCAATGCTGATACGCCAGCGCCGGACAGTTGCCCCCCGAACCGGTTGTTTGTCCCTCTCTCTCTCCGCTCTCAGGTGATCCACTGGGCTCACACGGGCATCTTTGCTTGCCATCCTGGGGTGAAACGGACAGTTTTCGTCATCAAACAGCGCTTCTGGTGGCCATCCATGGGAGATGAGGTTGGGGAATATGTGGGTGCCTGTCCCGTCTGTGCCCGTAACAAGACTCAACGGAGCCGTCCTGCTGGCCTGCTGCGCCCTCTCCCTGTGCCCCAGCGACCCTGGTCTGACATCTCCGTGGACTTCATTACCGGACTGCCACTGTCTGAAGGTAACACCACCGTTCTCACGGTGGTGGACAGATTCTCTAAGATGGCACATTTCATCCCTCTGCCTAAGCTGCCCTCAGCCAAGGAAACTGCAGAGGTGATGCTATCCAATGTTTTTCGTGTACATGGTTTTCCCAGAGATGTGGTGTCAGACCGGGGCCCACAGTTCATCTCCCGCTTCTGGAAGGAGTTTTGCTCTCTGCTGGGGGCCACGGTCAGCCTGTCATCAGGATATCACCCACAGACAAACGGCCAGACAGAGCGGATGAATCAGGAGCTGGAGACATGTCTGCGCTGCCTGGTTTCACATAACCCTACCACCTGGAGCAAGCATGTTATTTGGGCTGAGTATGCACACAACACACTGCCTTGCTCTGCTTCTGGTCTCTCCCCCTTCCAGTGTGCCTATGGCTACCAGCCGCCATTATTCCCGGAACTGGAGACAGAGGTCGGTGTTCCCTCAGCCCATGCTCTCGTCCGGCGTTGTCGCCGTATTTGGAAGTCGGCACGTCAGCAGCTCCTCAAGACCTCAGCCCGGTACAAGAGGGTGGCAGATCGGCAGCGGGCCCCAGCTCCTTCCTACCAACCTGGTCAGCGTGTCTGGCTCTCTGCCAAGGACCTTCCACTGCGGGTGGTGTCACGAAAGCTGGCACCCAGGTTTGTGGGGCCATTTCCCATATCAAAAATCATTAATCCCGTGGCTGTGCGTCTCAAGCTCCCTAGACCCTGGAGGATTCATCCCACGTTCCATGTCAGCCGCATTAAGCCGGCCAAGGAGAGTCCACTGGTGCCCGCCTCCAGACCCCCGCCACCTCCCCGGGTCATCGACGGTGAACAGGTCTACACCGTTAAGCGCCTCCTGGCGTTCCGTCGTGTGGGTCGAGGCCGTCAGTATCTGGTGGACTGGGAGGGTTACGGTCCGGAGGAACGGTCATGGGTGTCCTCTGGGAACATCTTGGATCCTGACCTCATCGCTGACTTTCATCGCCGCCATCCTGACATACCTGGGCCGTCAGGAGCCGTCCCTAGAGGGGGGGGTACTGTCATGTCTCGCCCAGAGCCCTAAGTTATGTTTTCTTTATTTCAAATTCTAAGAACCATATTTGTTTTATTTTGGTGACTTACCTGTCTTCTCATTTCAGATCCCTTTACTTCCTGCCCTCGTGTTTCCTGCTCCTCTGATTGTCTGCCCCACCCTGATATGTTTCACCTTTGTCAATTATCCTTGCCTCACCTCACCTGTGTAATTATCTCTGGCTCCCTGTCTATTTAGTCTGTGTGCTTCCAGCCCTCTGTGCCAGTTCGTCACTTGTTCATGTAAGAATTACTCTAGGATAATTCCCTGTTCAGCTTTCCTGGTTTTTTGATCTCTGTTCTTGTTTTGGACCCCATGCTTTGTCTTGCCATTTTGTGGATTATTGCCTACAGTAAAAAGACTTTTGGAATCTCTGCCTGTCTCCTGAGTCGTGCACTTGAGTCCTCCTCTGTGTCCCAGCCTTGTCACAAGCAACACCACGTGCTAATGTCACTAAGAGACTGTAGGCTTTTCATGATGTCCTTAATTGTTGAACAAGTATTTTTCCTTTTTACAATATTATATTGTCTGATTTATCTTTTACATTTTATCTGTTGGACGTCTTTGTTGCTAAGTGGACTTAATCATTTATTGAGGATTTAACATTAGCATAGGCCTTGCTAAGTGCATATTAGCAGTAATGTTGGTTGTTCAGCTATAGGTGATTTTACTTTTCATTGCTGTTTTCATTTGCAAGAAAGAAGCTCACAGCTAGCAAGGCTGTACTGTAAGTAGCGCTAAGCTAGTGCCCCGCGTGCTCTTCATAAATGCGATGTCGAGCCGCCTGAAGTAACCTTGTGACTAAAACGTCGACGGTTTGGAATCTCTGGCCTGGCTGGATGGAACACGTTCCCTGTTGATCTTTTATGATGCTTTCCTCAGCTCCAGGATTGTCCTCGCACTGTCAGCAAGAAATGTATATCCTCGTACCCTCCAAAGTACTATAGCCCATCCATAGTGGATGGGAAGATTAATATCACATAGGTAATTGCCGTATAAAACTTTATACAGGGTGCCAGGGGGCCCATAAGAGCCGTGATACCACAGCTCATATGACATCTCCACTTCAATTCTGTGCACCCACATGAACCTATCCACTCCGACATGTTACGTAGTCGCCTGCCGGAGGGGGGGGGGGAGTCTGCTTGTAACAAATGTGCAGCTGTCAGGAGGTGTCCTCACTGTCCTGTTTACATCTGGATTCAGCTGTCAGGAGGTGTCCTCACTGTTCTGTTTACATCTGGATTCAGCTGTCAGGAGGTGTCCTCACTGTTCTGTTTACATCTGGATTCAGCTGTCAGGAGGTGTCCTCACTGTTCTGTTTACATCTGGATTCAGCTGTCAGGAGGTGTCCTCACTGTTCTGTTTACATCTGGATTCAGCTGTCAGGAGGTGTCCTCACTGTTCTGTTTACATCTGGATTCAGCTGTCAGGAGGTGTCCTCACTGTTCTGTTTACATCTGGATTCAGCTGTCAGGAGGTGTCCTCACTGTTCTGTTTACATCTGGATTCAGCTGTCAGGAGGTGTCCTCACTGTTCTGTTTACATCTGGATTCAGCTGTCAGGAGGTGTCCTCACTGTTCTGTTTACATCTGGATTCAGCTGTCAGGAGGTGTCCTCACTGTTCTGTTTACATCTGGATTCTCCACGCAATGGGATTACAAACGCCACATTTACCCAGTGTAAAGGTCAAGGGTTAAGAGCATCAAGATCCCCTGGGGAGAATGCAAGCCGATCAGGCCTCAAGAGGACAGCGGAGTGTGTGTGTGTGTGTGTGTGTGTGTGTGTGTGTGTGTGTGTGTGTGTGTGTGTGTGTGTGTGTGTGTGTGTGTGCTCAAGCATATTTTCTTCTATATTAAACTGGATTAGTAGTCTGCCCTGCATCCTTTATCGAGTTAATACTTGAAGCTTGCTGGGATTTCACTGACTTGATCTGCCTGAGCTGTGCAACCCTCTGTAATCTGTTTGCTGTGTGTATGTGCAACTCTCTGTAATCTGTTTGCTGTGTGTATGCACGCATGTGACTATATTATGCCTATGTGTTTTGACACATGTGTCAAATGTGTGTATATGCATGTTTGTGTGTGTGTGTGTACGTGCACGTGTGTGTGCTCACGCGCGCGAGCGTGTTTGTGTACGTGTGCGTATCTATGTGCACGTGTGTGTGCGTGCATGTGTGTGTGCACGTGTGTGTGCTCACGCGTGTGTGTGTGTGTATGTGTGCGTGTCTATATGCACGTGTGTGTGCATGCGTGCGTACATGTGTGTGTGTGTGTGCGTGTGTGTGTGTGCGTGCATGTGTGTGTGCATGTGTGCATGTGTGTGTGTGTGTGTGTGTGTGTGTGTGAGCTCACAGGATAACAGCAGGATTGGGACGGGTGTTATTTGGGTGTAATTGCTGTTTACTTGCTCACACAGTAGAAGTGGCTTATTAACACTTCCTGCCTGTCATCAAAGTAGCAGCGCCGCCCGCGGCCTTAAGGGGATTCCACTTGATGGCAGGCTGTTCTCACGGACACGTTATTCCTCATGTGACTTTGCTTACGACAGCATAGGTTTATTTGTTTGTATTATCGGGACTAATGGCTTTTCAACGCATTGTCTTGAGTCGGAAAAAAAAAACACATCTTTTATTTAAGAGGAGCACAGGCGGGGATCCGTCGGGTCGGCCAAGTTTCTGTTGCCATCAGTTAAAATCATCAGGCTCTTTATGAGCTCAAACGCAGGAGTCTCTATTCCTGCACTGGACCATTATTTCCCAATGACTCTACGCCTTTTCCTCAAACGTGTACAGGCGGGTGTGATGTGATGATGTTGATGTGCAGAAGGGAATTCTATCGTAGCTGTTTAGCTGTTACACAGCAGTGGAACAGATACCTATCCAATCCATATGGTTTTGCTCAATTTCAATTGAATCGCTTCAAAGTGAATGGTTTATTACAGGAACCAGGAAGACATAGAGATATGTCTAAAATGCCCAGTGTGGGTGAGTATAGTGTATACAGAGTCGTGGCATTCTGCACTGGTGTGGGATGACCTTCCTGGTATGGCATCTATTCAATTATCCCTACACAAATTCTAATCACAGCGAACAGAACAGTTCTGAGTGATCACCTCCATCGCACTGTTCTGAGTGATCACCTCCATCGCACTGTAACAGTACTGAGTGATCACCTCCATCGCACTGTAACAGTTCTGAGTGATCACCTCCATCGCACTGTAACAGTTCTGAGTGATCACCTCCATCGCACTGTAACAGTACTGAGTGATCACCTCCATCGCACTGTAACAGTTTTGAGTGATCACCTCCATCGCACTGTAACAGTTCTGAGTGATCACCTCCATCGCACTGTAACAGTTCTGAGTGATCACCTCCATCGCACTGTAACAGTACTGAGTGATCACCTCCATCGCACTGTAACAGTACTGAGTGATCACCTCCATCGCACTGTAACAGTACTGAGTAATCACCTCCACTGCACTGTAACAGTTCTGATTGATCACCTCCACTGCATTGTAACAGTTCTGAGTGATCACCTCCATCGCACTGTAACAGTACTGAGTGATCACCTCCATCGCACTGTAACAGTTCTGATTGATCACCTCCACTGCACTGTAACAGTACTGAGTGATCACCTCCATCGCACTGTAACAGTTCTGAGTGATCACCTCCATCGCACTGTAACAGTTCTGAGTGATCACCTCCATCGCACTGTAACAGTACTGAGTGATCACCTCCACCGCACTGTAACAGTTCTGAGTGATCACCTCCATCGCACTGTAACAGTTCTGAGTGATCACCTCCATCCCACTGTAACAGTTCTGAGTGATCACCTCCATCGCACTGTAACAGTTCTGAGTGATCACCTCCATCCCACTGTAACAGTTCTGAGTGATCACCTCCATCGCACTGTAACAGTTCTGAGTGATCACCTCCATCGTACTGTAACAGTATTGAGTGATCACCTCCATCCCACTGTAACAGTATTGAGTGATCACCTCCATCGCACTGTAACAGTTCTGAGTAATCACCTCCATCGTACTGTAACAGTATTGAGTGATCACCTCCATCACACTGTAACAGTATTGAGTGATCACCTCCAACGCACTGTAACAGTTCTGAGTGATCACCTCCATCGTACTGTAACAGTATTGAGTGATCACCTCCATCACACTGTAACAGTATTGAGTGATCACCTCCATGGCACTGTAACAGTATTGAGTGATCACCTCCATCGCACTGTAACAGTATTGAGTGATCACCTCCATCACACTGTAACAGTATTGAGTGATCACCTCCATCACACTGTAACAGTTCTGAGTGATCACCTCCATCGCACTGTAACAGCTCTGAGTGATCACCTCCATCACACTGTAACAGTATTGAGTGATCACCTCCATCGCACTGTAACAGTATTGAGTGATCACCTCCATCACACTGTAACAGTATTGAGTGATCACCTCCATGGCACTGTAACAGTATTGAGTGATCACCTCCATCGCACTGTAACAGTATTGAGTGATCACCTCCATCACACTGTAACAGTATTGAGTGATCACCTCCATCGCACTGTAACAGTTCTGAGTGATCACCTCCACCGCACTGTAACAGTATTGAGTGATCACCTCCATCGCACTGTAACAGTTCTGAGTGATCACCTCCATCACACTGTGGATTTATTTGATTGGAGAAGGTTCGTGGATGAGGAGGCCTTGTAATGCTCTCGTGCAGATTGGAATTATAGTTGTACAAAAAACTCCTGGAGGCTGCAGAGAAACTCAGGGAGCAAAAACAAGCTCACTGGTTCAGTTCAACTTCGGTAGGCAGAGCCAAAACAAACACAAGTTGGACAACTTGAACGGCAAGGTTTTCCAGTCAAAATAACAAAATGATCATCAGAAATATAAACAGAAACTTTTTTTCTTTTAGTTTAGCTGACCAGTCAGTTACTTGTAGTAAATTCACACTATCCTTGGCCTGCAGGAGATGGAATCATGCCAGGAAAGACAGCAGCCCACACTACTCCAGAGCAACTGTATAACCTGTGTTGTGTTGACAGTCCGCACAGCAACCCATGTTAAGGGCATACCCAGGGTGGAGGCGGGATTCGATCCCACGATCTCCCGCTTGCAAAGTGCACGCGCTAACCGCAATGCCAAGAGAGCTAGCGCCCTTTGGCGGAGCTGCTTAAGAGGCCTTATGCTCGTTAGGACTCTGAGGACTCTGATTCACTCGGTTACACGACCATGACTGAACGTGATGCTCACACTGATGTTTGTCCATTATTTACTTATTTATTATTTATTAGTTATTTTATCGACATGTCACATACGAAGGTCATTGGTTTGACGCCCACAACTAAAAGAGGTTTTTAAGAGTTAGTATAAGGTGGAAAAAGAAGCCAATTAACCAGTAGTCGATCTCTTAAACATGATCTGATTTTGGAAAAGAGAAGAATTAAGAAAAAAAAATCATGCAAAAATAGTGGTTAAGAGCTGTCTAAAGGGTTAATAGTTGATCTGGTGGGATGCAACATAGAAAAGGAAAGAAAAAAGGAAAGAAAATAGCAAATTCAAGCAAGTTAGATCAGTAATGATCAAAGGATGGTGGAAGACATGTAAACATACTCTTTAGACATCAAGCTGAAAAGGACAAAACACATCCAGCCCAAAAAAGAGAGTTTACGAGTTAAGAGCAAAAAGAAAATGTCCATCACTTTTCAAAAAAAGGACAAGAAATGTAAGAAAATCAAAGAAGAAAAAAATTGGAGGAGAAAGGGGAGATTTGGCTCCCCTTTGTCATGCAAATCAGTTTGGCATCGGGGAAAAAAATACCTTCGTCGTCCGTGCGTGTGTCACTATCAGCTAAATCGTCAGTGTGTTTCTTTGTAAGGGGACCTATAGGGACCAAGAAGGAGAAAATACATGGAGGAAAACAGGATGGTCAAGAACACACACAGCCTTCAAAAGATGCTCTCAAAAGACAAAGAAGATCTGTCAACGTTTTAACTTTCTGTAGCAGCCATTTTGGAAAAATGTAAACAAACACGTGTACAGCAAGACGTTACTGTAATTACACATATGAGTCACTTAAGACAGTAAAGGAGCAAGAAAAGAGGGACTGTTTAAAAAAAGATGTGGGAAAAAATAGCAGTTTTTTCTTTGTCGAAAGTGAAGAATTAACTGAAGATAAAAGATCTTAGGGTGAAAAGACATAGTTAAACCCATTTACACTCTATGGTTATATAACATGTGAAACGTGTTACTGTAACCAGTGAAACGTGTTACAGTAACACGTTTCACATGTTACTGTAACACTGGGAGCGATCATCACAATAAGCAGAGAAAATGGCAGAAACTGAAAAACAGCATTCGACCGCTCAACAGAAGCCTGTGACAAACTCCCCCTGTTGCATTTTGATTGAGTGTGTGTGGGTGTGCACTCGCACACACAGACACAGACACGCACGCACACAAACACGCACGCGCGCACACTCACACGCGCGTGCGCAACGCCAATTGTAGATTTAAGTGCGGGGGCCGAACTGTGAACCGCCATGTTGAGGGAGAGTGGTCTTCGTCGGGTAAATTTAATGAGAGAGAGGGAGAGAGAGAGAGAGAGGGAGAGAGAGAGAGAGAGAGGGAAAGAGAGAGGGAGAGAAAGGGAGAGAGAGAGAGAGAGGGAGAGAAAGGGAGAGAGAGAGAGAGAGAGATGAGAAGAGAAGATATTGTAGAAGTGGAGAATTTCCCTCTGCCATTTCCATTTCCCCAGCATCATATTTTGTCCCAGCATCCTCTCTGTCTTTGCCTGTGTGCATTAGAGAAGCACACACACTCTGCCTCCCAGTAAGGGACGAGAGCGTCCAGACGGAGCAGTTGTTGAGCAGTTCAATTTGGAAGATTTATCTTTATCTCAAACCTTTTTGTACGTTATGAAATCTCATTTCTAAATATGTCTGCAAAGATCAGCGCATGAATCTTGATTTGTCTCGAAATGTCCAGTAGTAATGGCATTTTCAGGGAGATAAGTGACGGCTTTTAAATCTCCCTCATTGGTGGACAAGTCCGACAGGGGGAAGCGGTCAGAGGCCTCTGTACCTAGAAACAAGGA
>NC_139632.1:39193747-39211247 GCF_964638095.1 Poromitra crassiceps
GGGCTGTCTGCAGCCTGGGGTCCGCTCTGCTGTGAAAAGAGAAAGAAGGAGGAGGAGAAACCGCCACCTCCACAGCCAGCCACCTCACACACCCCAACTGTGCCCGGCTCGCATGCCTCTCGGTCGGCTGGCCGGACAATATGCACCCCGCTGCAGCAGCAGCTTCGGGAGGTTTTCTCACTGTGTTCGGGACTTCGGCTCTAACTCGGCCAGATGGCTGGACACATACGTCACTTTTGCGCGCGCGCGCGTGTGTGTGTGTGTGTGTGTGTGTGTGTGCGTGCGTGTGTGTGTATCGAATTACAGTCTGCACCTCGGCCCGCCTCCGCTCGCCTCGCTTGATTTCTCAACTCTCTCCGCGGTCCGTTGTTTCATAGCTGGGCTGTTCCTGCTCTCTTTCACTGTCAAAATTAGGCTGAGGCCATCGTATTCATGTACATAAACATTTGCTACCTCCTCTTCCTCCTGAAAACCGGCGTTAGCATCCATAGTGTGTGACTGACAGCCCTGACCTAAGTGACGACAGACAGAGGGACAGACAGAGGGACAGACGGTCATGCCTGGCGACTCCCCACTGTGACGTCGGAGTTTTGGGATCCAAGATGTCAAAATAAAAGTTAAAAAAGTAAAACGACCCCAGAAGTCACTGTAGTGTATATGTAAGTGTCTTAACACGTTAAGTGCCATAGCCGAGATAATTCGTCTTACATAATCCAACGCTTGAGTGCCAGAGCCGAAATAACTCGTCTTACATAAACATTTTTTTTTTTTGATGGTGGGACATCAATCAACAACTTTTACATCTTCGAGATCACTATTGGAGCAAGAGAATGTGTATAATCTATTTTACCGACCCACTAAGTGTTGACAGTGCTCCCCCAGACGAGCGAAATCAAAGAAAAAACTGCCGCTGGAGCAAGCCATTCAAGGAAATGGCGAGGCGATTTTACAGTAATCCATTCCACACTTGTCTTGCCCGAGAGCGGCCGCGCAGGCAGCCGCACACAGAGAGCGGAGAGCGATTTGCAAAATAGATTATAGGTGAAACACACTTTGAAACACCTCAGAAAGGCCAGAATCAACATCTGCCCATCGCCCACGCATTCCCCGGCCCATCTTGACTCGCACAAGGAGCGTCCGCACGCAGGCAAGCAGGCAGGCAGGCACGCAGGCAGGCAGGCAGGCAGCAGCAACGCGCTTCTGACACGCCCGCTGTAGAGCCAGGAGGAAGGAGGAGAAGACACACGGAGGGAGGAGTTTGAATGAGAGGGGTGTTTCCTGTTGTTATGGAGGAAATTACTGTTCAAAACTATTGTTTAGAATGTCTGACGGTCTTACTGATGCCAAAAATGAATGGTTAAAGTGACTGTTCTGTCGAATTTCACAAAAAGCCATTTATCTCTGAATAAATTTCCAGACGCTGAAACCATGCTGTACTCAACGGCTAATATCTACATAACTACTAACTCTGCAAACTAACTCTTTTAGACAGAGAAAGCACACATTCTATTAGTTATTTTTAGATGATTGGTGTTCATGAATTCTTAACAGAAAATAATCCTCGGCTCTTGTAAAATGAGCCAGAATCCTCAAAAAAAAAACTGGCACAACTTACCTACAGGATGAAAAAATGGCTGGCACTCAATGTGTTAATGTGAAAATCGAGTTCCTCCATAATTCACCTACACATTGACTGATTGGGGTCTCTAACCTGCCCCATGCTCTTTAACTGGCACAGACTCACTTATGTAGTATATGCGGACCGCAGCGATTCAACGTAATGTTTGAGTCTGGGGAGAGACTAACTCGGATGAAACGAGTATCCGGTACTCGTGATTAGGCTGTGTATCATTTAAAAAATTATGATACCAGTACCAATACCAGTACCCTTAAAGTGACAGTACCCTTAAAGTGACAGTACCCTTAAAGTGACAGTACCCTTAAAGTGACAGTACCCTTAAAGTGACAGTACCCTTAAAGTGACAGTACCCTTAAAGTGACAGTACCCTTAAAGTGACACCAATACAAATTTGAATGTTTTGGTGGCATCTCGGCACGCTGAACTGCCAACAACAACAAAAAGCGTACTTTCAGTTGAAACCCTGCCCCCTTTTGATTTAAGCCACGCCCCCTTCAAGTTCAGATATGGATAATTTAGTTGGTTAAACAGGTACAGATAATGGTGTACTCGCTCATCCCTACTCCTCCTTACCATGATGTACACCATGTTTTTTTGGACAGAAAGAACCTAAAATTGCAGGTAAACTGAGTTGAGGTGGGTTTAAGGCTCATTTACGCTCCATTTTCATACGAAAATAAATGCGTCCGTTTCAAACGGTGCAATCGTCACTGCCCACATACTTCCATGCGTCTTTCACGTTGGTATCATGTTAAGCAATACATCCACCAGTGGGCAGTAGAGAGTCTAAATGTATGAGTGTGTGTGGGGTTTTGCTCCGTTTCATGCGTATCCGTAAGCTTTCAGATGACGGACAGAAAACGCACGAAATGAACGCAGAGTACGGACAGAAGGCTCTGTCCGTCTCCGTCTTTAACGTAGAGTATAATTGGGCCTTTACTCTTCACTAAATATGTGATTATAATGAAGTTTGTCCAACATCTCTGGTAAGGAGAAAGGCACTCGTAGAGGACATAATGTACCTCTGACAAGGCCAATAGTCCAGTCTGCTATGATATGCACATTTTGTGAGTCGGATCGGATCCACTCGAAAATTGAACGGGTTCTTCCTTGGGGCGACGCTACACCCTCCCACGAAGTTTCATCAAAATCAGGAGAGTAGTTTTCCATAATCCTGCTAACAAACAGACAAACGGCATCGACAACCTAACCTATTTGACGATGGTAATAATCCATCCAGAACTGCGTGAACCGTACAGGCGACCATCAAACTGTGAATCCTGGAACCTACTTCAGTGTCACCTTCCTAACAAAATGTTATGTTTACCTACTCTTACTGTACCAGATTTGATTCAGACGTTTCATCATAAAACGACTCAGTCTTTCATACTTTTCCTCACCTCTTCCCCCGAATCAAACACACTGTCGTGCTCTGTGGAATTCTTTCAATATAGAAAGTTGAAATCAGCAAGACATCCACATAGTCCCCTTTACAGCATTCAATAATCCGGACACATTATCCAGCCGACTGTGAATCACACTGTGCACGAGGTGCCTGCGGAGCGACTGTGAATCACACCGTGTGCGCGGGTGTCTGCGGAGCGACTAAAAATATGTTATGTAAATGTGAAAATATGTCCTGAGATAGAGTCGATCGCAAGACGATGCAATCCTAAAGGGGTATATGAGTAGAGGGAGAAGAGATGCTGAAGCATTAATATTCTAGATCATTATCAGGCTCTGGGCCTGAGGCGTATGAAGTGAGATTAGGGGGAAGAGACACCGATCGCGTTGAGAATTATCTCATGAGTTCTATCCGAACAGGAGAAAATGTGGAGAGAGAAAAGAAAGAGTTATTAAAAAAAAAAAAGTAGGCTACCAGAGTTAGATTTTAACTCCAGCAAGGAGCATAATAACAATAACCTGGATGAATATGTTAAAGGGAAAATTCAAAGTCCTCCAGGACCAGAAGAAATGCCAGTGACTAGTGTGTGTGTGTGTGTGTGTGTGTGTGTGTGTGTGTGTGTGTGTGTGTGTGTGTGTGAGAGTGCGCGTGCGTGTGTTTTGCGAGTGTGTATGCACATAATGTGTATTTGTTTGTTTGCGCTGGAACACTGAGTGATACCAAATCTAATACAATCTGCCAAATGTTAACAGAATGACAACAGGGAGGAGGAGGGGTGGGGGGTGAACAGGGCAGGAGGGGGGGAAGAGGGGAGTGGGTGGGACAAACTCAAGGGGAAATGCAGTGAAAATTATGAATCAAAAGTCCTACTGCATGTCACGCGCACACACACACACACACACGCACACACAAACACACACACACACACACACACACACACACACACACACACACACACACACACACACACACACACACACACACACACACACACACACACACACACACACACACGGGGGAGATAACAGGAGAGAGCCAAAGCTATTGCCAATTATAAAACGGCTCTCTCAAATCGAACAATCTGATTGGCTCACAGCCGTGGTATAATGAGCATATACCACAGTCAGTATTAGGGATGTTCATTTTGAAAATTTTCCAAAATCGATAATCGGTGAGAATTAATGATCAATTATCGATTATCGATTTTATTAATACTTAGAAAATTTTCAATATCTTTTTTTTTTTTTTTACAAAATGAATGCCTATGGCAGAAAATACGAAAGACAACGTGTTCTCCTCAATGAACTCTTTATTTCAATGTGTCTCCTCTCCAACACTCCTCTTAAACAAGGCTGTTAATGACATTTGGTGTTTACTTTGCAGACTGCAAGTTTGCATGTTTAACTGTTAAACAAAAAATATGTGCGTGCTTAACGCAGCTGAGCCACACCTCTCTTACTGTAGTCTTAATTCAAATTATATAACCGCATCTTTTAGACACTTGACTTACACACATACATACAGTAGCCTACATTCACTTCTTACTGTACTGTAGTCTTAATTCAAATTATATAACCGCATCTCTTTTAGACACTTGACACACATGCATACAGTAGCCTACATTAACTTAACTTAAATAAATAAACAATCAAAATGTACAATCCAAAACGAGAGAGAATGAGAGAGAGAGAGAGAGAACCAGAACGAGAGAGAGAGAGATGATGGTATAGTGTTACTTACTTCACATGCCTATTATTTAACTTAGAGCCTCATAACACAAATGAGTGACTCATGAAGGCGTGCTGACTAGTGTCCCATGAAACAACAAAGTGAAGTTCAACTCCAGCAGTGTCCATCGGCCTACTGATTCTTGTTTAGGAAGATAAGCATGTTAACATGCTCTGGGGTGAGACGCGAACGCAGCTTATTGACAGTCAGTCCAGCAGCAGAAAAGACGCGCTCTGAAGGGACCGAAGTTGCAGGAATGCACAGGTATCGTCCCGCTAACTTCGCCAGCCTGGGGAACCTGCCTTCAATCACTTTCCACCACTCTGCAGCGCTGCACTCCAGGGACAGGGGAGTCTCTCCCTCATGAAGTTGGTAACTTCGTCTTGCATCCCAGCGTCGTCGCGACAAGTGGAGTATTCCTTCCCAAGCAGCATGGCCATAGCAGAGGCTGGCGTGGCTGGGCCGACCGCCTCCTCTGTGTCGGACTCGGAGTCATCAGACAACGCCACCGCATCATCTCCCCCAGCCTGTGGGAGAGCCGCCTCGCCCGCATCCAGTGCCTCTCCAAGTTGAACCAGCCTCGCATTTGCAGCCAGGGCTGTGGCTAGCTGGACAAACAGCTCTTGCTTTCGCTTTAGAAAGCGCTTTTCAATCCGCCTGGTAATGGTGCTTCGCGAGGGAAGCTCATACAATGGCTCAATCACGTTCATCAGGTGTTGAAAACCGTTGCCCTCAACGATATTTATGGGCAGCAAATCTGTCTCGATGAGGTTGCATACGGCCTGGGTGATTTTTTCTGTACGCCGGCCATCACATCTCCTCCCCGCTAACGCCGCAGCGATGGTGGGCTGAGATGACAACGAGGCGGCGGCGTCATCTTCCTGGTTAACCAGCCTCGGATGTACGCTGTTCAAGTGGTGAATCATTGGCGTCGTAGCCGTGTTGTACTTATAAACTACATCACAGTTCTTGCAATATACGAGGTCGTCTTTTAACTCGAAATGGTCCCACACAAAACTTCGCTTTGCACGCTTCATTTCCTCTGTCTGCTGTGTTCGTCTCACTTCAGTTCTTCTCGCTCAATTAGACCACACCCATAGCCCCACCCACAGAGGTGTTCTGTTCATTGTTCTCTGTCTGTCCAATTGCGCCCTCTCCTGGTTGCAACCACTAGTGAAAATCAAATTTGATAGTTATAGCAATTTGATTTGACCAAAAAAAATAATTAAAAAATCGATCCAAATGCCACAGGATCGATTCCAATCCTTAACGATCGATTATCGATTTTCGATAATTGATGAACATCCCTAGTCAGTATACCACAGTTAGAGCCACTCACTGTGTGAAGCAAATGAGGTGAGCTATTTGGACCTGTGCCAGGAGCTGAGTCCAAACTGGGACAGGCAAGAGGGGCTCAGTGTCAAACAGCTCAACTCATTTTTTAAACAGTGATTTAAGACATTTAAATAATAATAATAATTTTCATATTGCCATACTTGGTAACCGTTCATCATAAAAGCAATAAATCACTTCAGACCGTGATATATGCTACGGTGTCGGGTGAAGCGCGACCCTTAGGTGTGGTATAATGAGCATATACCATATGTCGTGATCTATTGCTTAAAGGGGGACTTACCCCCCCCCAGATATGTAACAAAACGGCATGAAAAAACCCCGTTGTTGACGTTGGAGCATGTTTCCAGCTTTACTCACACGACCAGAAGAGGGCGTATTCGTAAACATCGGTCATTTTAACCACCCGGAAAATGGACCAATGTTGAGCGTTCCCTTGTGAGGAGGACGGGCTGGCTTCACCAGGTGACCTCGTACACATCCTCTGGAAAACACTTAAGAAATAACTGGCCCTCGTTGCATTCCTGTCCCTATTCTCCTCCTCAACCAACCAACCAAACAACAACCGCATCGTCGGCATATCGCGAGTCCATTTAAACCATCTAAAAGACCTGGGAGGGCAAGGACATGAGGAAAGACGGGCGAGCAAGGAAGGAGAGAACTTGAGAACGGGGGAGAGAGAGAGAGGAGGGCGGCCAATGATTTCTTACCTTTCATTAAAGGAATTTATGGTATTGCTACTGTGCTAGATGACATAACAAAGGTACCAAGCATGCCCGTAGCTACCATTGAGGACACAGAGGTCATGACCTCGGTATAAAAAATAAAATAAAATAAAAAATAACCCCGGCCCCCAGATCTATTCATCTGTCATTGATGTTTTTAAAGCCCTCATAAATAACATGATATATGACATAGTTGATCAGAAATGTAACAATTTGCTTCCTCTCTGTGTGCGAAGGAAGAGACATAACTCACCACAACGTTCACATTTTGCATTGGGGCTAGACTTTGGGGACAGTTCTATTGAAGTGAATGGGTAAGTGTAACTCCCCTGTAAGTGATGTTTGTGTAGATGGGCCATTGTATTTAATTGAGCAGTATTCTGCCATGTGACCTGTATGCAGAATATATATTATGTCGGGAGACATTTATTTTTTGTATCATTGTAAAGCAACAGCACAGTAAAGAGGATATTAATCTAACATGATGTCTATAGTTGTTTATAGATCTAGCCTCTTCATTTTGCTCTTAAAGTGCACCAGATTGAAGAAAAATTTGTACTTTAAAATTGACTAAATTTTCTTAACCGGGGGGTACAGCCCCCCCCCCCTGGACCCCCCACGCCGCGCTAAAATGACCTTGGTATTTCTCAAACCCTGGTTACGGGCCTGGTACCAAGGATGGTAGATGTCCTTTCTGCCTCTTTCCAAACCAACTCTGGAGATTCTTTCAGAATAATCCCACCCAACGCTAGACCCTTTCACCGGAATCATGTTTCTAAGGAACAATTTGGACTGTCTATTGTATACTGTAGCTAGCTTGTTTGCAACCATGCGAGTCCGATGATGCCGATGACGTCGCTGGGGGGGAAGCAGCTCTCCAGGAGCTACTATGAAGGAAAGAGAGCAGCTCACACCGTGGTTAAAGGAGAACTGACCCCCAAAACACTTTTTTCAGCTTTTAACCAATATATATGACTTTGGGGGTGATGTGTGAAGAATTCTGGTCAGAATTTCCACATTTGACACCAAACTGTTGCCATTTTACCATTTGTATCATTTTTCAGCAGCATATCTGGCATAAGCGCCCTCTAAGGGTGGAACACTGCTTTTTTTTCTCTCAAATGAATGGGATATTTGACACGTCGTGACGTCACGGTGAACCAAAGACTATGGGATTTCAAGATAGTTACTCCCCTACCCCCCCTGTACCCTTTCGGCTCCTCACAACTCCAAGCCTATTCCTATTGAAGTTTGCTCTTAAAATACTGAACCAAACGTCGTCAAAGTTGGCACATGTCTTAATTATAGTTAGTTTCCCGCTGAATGTGTCATTACTTTATTAATATCTTACCTGGATAAGCTCGAATGATGATGTTTATATTATCAGTCCGAGTTGGAAGCACTGTCTCCAGCCCAGTGAGGCGGGAGAGAGTCGTACTGTATCCTCATCATCCTCATGCACGAGCCCCAAGCTCCGGGGGCGCGCGCAGCAGCAGCTGGGCTCTCTGTGCTCTCTCGGCCAGAGCAGAGAGAGAAGAGAGAGCAGTCTGACATTTCCGCAAACAAATCTCATCGAAGTTTAGCGTACATGTAAAATATAACGCTATACTACGACGTGACAATGTGACAAAGCTTCTCTAAACACATCGGCTACTATCATAAATTCCTGCATCCCTCCTACTGAGATTATATATATACGGTATTGATTTTGGACAGACTGAATGCGCGGAGGAGGAGGAGGAGAGATCTACAGCTGTGCCCTGAGAGACACTCACCTCGCTCCGACTATAGCAGGCTACTCAGCTACTGACGCTGTGCCCGTCTGTGAAAAGCGTCCTGTCCAGTCGCACCTTCGCAAACAGATGCGGGATTCCCTCAATCCTGTACCCAATCTCAGACTGTATTGAGCAGAAAAATCGCACACCAGCTATTTCTGTCTGTGTTTGTTTGTTGCTCCGTGAGGTTACAGAGCGCCCCATGCATGCAGCAGGCTGTTTCGCCAGCCGGGGTCTGGCAGGAGGGAGGAGGCGCAGCCTGCACTGCGCTGAGAGGAAAACTTTTGCACAACTTTTAACAAGAATCACGAAAAGCCCCCAAACTAAAATGAAAAAGGGACTATATGGCAAGTTGGACGAGGGAATGACGTAGAGAAATCTCGCATTGTGTTACCCCAGAGCGGGGGGTTTCTCCTATTGTGCGGTGTGCTGCGGTAACGAGCCGCACATCACTTTGCTCTTATCGATAAGACGCCCACATACACACACATGGAAAAAATAATTAAATTTCTAGTTCACCACTGAATTACCAAATTGATATAACTTTCAACCATTTTGAGCAACACTCTTTCCATACATGCCACCAGCGTTGGCTAGTTGTTGATATTTATAAAGATATTGCCCCTCTCAAATAAATTATTTTTGAGGCGGTAGGCAAACTGTAATGGCGTCGATTTCCGAAAAAAAATCTTGACTTGAACACAGCCAAAGAGTTTAGTATAGACAAGAGTATATGTAATTTCTTGGTTTTTTCCATAGGTATTTTCAAATCACTGTTCTGATACATATCTAGGGGGTTAGTCCTCCTTTAAGGTGCGAGCGTATAGGAAGAGAGCAGCTCACATCGTGGTTAAGGTGCGAGCGTAGGAAGAGAAGTCCTTGACACCTGGGACACTGCTTTAGTCAAACATCAAAGCAGTAGATCAAAAAGCAAAACATCACATAAAGACCTTCAAGGGCGTTTTCACAGCTACTTGGTTTAGAGCCGATTTTTCAGCCGTGAAGTGTTTGTCTCCCTCAAGTTGGTTCATTTGTCCTGATGAGAGCACCGTGATGAGAGCACAGTGATTGGAACAAGAACATTGTTCAGAGGACGGTTTCTCCATACGCTTCCAAACCAACCTTGAAAAGCTTTGTTTTGGAGTGATCATTGATAATTAGACTAATGGCTCAAAAACTACAGGAAGCACTGTGGATATTAGAGGTTATACTGTTGCACACTATGTGGAGAAAAAAAACGGTAAGGTAATGGATATACTGGAATACAACTGCAGGAATGTAGGTTCAAGTGTTATGGAAGGTTATGGATCATAGAGCCGTGAGTGTTCAACCATTTATTGGTGATGATGACGATGGGGATGAAAGGAGGGTGGAGGACGTGTGTGCAGCACATCATGTGTGGTTTCTGCAACAAACGTAAAGGAATCAACACGATCACCTCTCAAGCCAGTGTCTGTGCTTCCAGACACTCTCCCTCACTCCGTCCGTTTCCAGTGTGTTTGTCCCGTTAGTTAGTGAGCCGGCTTTGAACAACACTGTCAGCTAACAGGCCAGTGGCCAGTTCATTTATCAGCCAGTCAAGCTGTTTCTGAAGCAAGCCTGCTCCCTTCATGCAGTGAGTCTGTCAGCTTGGCTCTGTGTTCCCCCCACTGCTCTGTGAAATATGGTCTGACAGTTAGCTACAGAGGTTTCAACCAAACTCGCACACAACACTGACTCCAGGCTGAGGCTGAAACCAACGTCTGAGAGCAGATTTACACAAGAAGAAGAAGAGCCAGACTCCAGAGGAAAGAGTCAGCAGAAGAGACGTTTCTGTGGGGCTACATAGGGCATTATGGCTGTCATGGATTAGTATGAGTTATGATGATGTATGAGTGATTTGAAGCTCCTGCAACAAGTAGATCACGTGTTTTGTTTCTTCATAAAGCAAATTAGGCAATGTTTTAAATTAGCCTTCCATCATAGGATATTGTGAGTGACTATTAATAGTACAGATATCCTGTATATGTCTTAAGTAAAGAGTTACCACTTTTTCATTATCAAGGTGACCGGGTGGAGCCTGTCTTATCCCAGGCCAGTCGCCAGAAGAAACCGTTTCTGGAATCTGTCTTATGTTGTCTGAATTGTACGTTTCTGGAATCTGTCTCATGTTGTCTGACTTGTGTGTTTCTGGAATCTCTCTCAGCGTTGTCAACGCTGATGAAGGCTTGACGCTGAAACGTTGGTTGTGCTTCTGTCCCAGGTGACTTATTACATTTTTGAAAGGACATTATTGCAGTGCTGGCCTGCTTCTTCTATTGCTCTTATGGGAATCCATGATAACATGAATCTGTAATAAGTGTGGTGCACCAGAGATTATTGCGTGTAACTTGCGTGTTGTCATGTCATTCTGCTTTTAATACTTTACAATACTTTAAAAAAAAGGAGGCTACATTTAAATATAAATGTAAGATTCCACCTGACTTTCCCAGATAAAGCTCACGTGTAAACACCACGTTACATTTTCTTCCAGCAATGAATTCCTTCTTGTTTTAGCAGACAGCCAGCGGTGGAGAGGGACGTGGAAGGTGGAAGCGAGGTGGGCTGACACGCAGCAGCTGGATTCACACCCACCTTGTTGCGAGTACGCCGCGTGTGCCTTAGCCTGCTGAGCGGCCATGACAGCCGCGCCACATTTTTAGTCAAATGAGCCTCTTCCAAACAGCCTCCTCCCCTGCTGCGTGTACATGACAGCGAGGACATCTTAAAAGAGGAAGCCTGGGGCGTCGCGGTGACAAGACCAATTAGTGTAAAAGTGCATGTATATGCAGCTGCATGGGAATGAATCCCAGCTAATTGCATGCTATCTTAGCGTGCTCTCTTTGCTCTCTAGTCTATGTCCACACACACGGTAACATCACTAAAAGATGTAGCAAAACTTTTAAATCACCAAATGTATTTTAATAAGGTGAATACTGTTACAGATGTTTTTGGATTGAAGCTTCAGATAGCTGTATTTTGTGGCTATATTTAAGGTTATTTACTGTAAATGGAAGCATCCACCAATGACATAGCTACTGTATATTATGTTATGTTATGTTGAGTTATGTTATCATGTCATGTTACGTTATGTGATGTCATCTTATGTTATGTTGCGTTACAGTACGTGATGTCATCGTGTGTTATGTTATTTTTGTGTTATGAGAAAGGCAGAGAGGAAGCCAATATATTCCCGCTGTGAGCTACAGCTTCAAATATGACTTCTCCACGCTTTTTTATTTCCAACATAATTCTTAACGTTGCTTGTATGAATATTGCATGAAGCCGCTAGTATCCATGTGCCAGCTAGCGTCTCAGCCTAATGAATCAGGACTCATATACTGCATATTTTGAATGATATACTGGCACTACTGCAGCCAGGTGACACACACACACACACACACACACACACACACACACACACACACACACACACACACACACACACACACACACACACAGACACACACAGTCTCTCACACACTCATGCACATTCTTTTTCACTCAGTGTAGCACATGCACTCACATATTCAGACACACATGTGCACGTGACGTGGTGACTTCAGTGTATGTAAATGGCATGTGTGTCACTTTGTCACAAATGGAAACAGCAGGGGCGCCCTCATGAATATTGGATGGCATATAACATGGTTGACATTCTGACATCCAAAGACATGAATCTATGGAACAAGGAAACAGGCTGTGTGTGTGTGTGTGTGCGTGTGTGTGTGTGTGTGTGTTTGTGTGCGTGCGTACGTACGTGCATGCGTGCGTGCGTGTGTCTGTGTGTGTGTGTGCGTATGTACGTGCCTGTGTGTGTGTGTGTGTGTGTGTGTATGTGTGCGACTGTGCGTACGTACGTGCGTGCATGCGTGCGTCTGTGTGTGTGTGTATGTGTGTGTGCGCGCGTGCATTTGTGTGTGTGTGTGTGTGTGTGTGTGTGTGTGTGCGTGCGTACGTGTGTGTGTGTGTGTGTGTGTGTTTGTGTGTGCGTGCGTGTGCGTACGTGTGTGTGTGTTTGTGTGCGTGCGTACGTGTGTGTGTGTGTGTGTGTGTGTGTGTGTGTGTGTGTGTGTGTGTGTGTGTGTGTGTAGGAGAGTGCGTGGCAAAGCTCTCCAGGGATTGTGGCTTCCAGGGACCTAAGGAGGCAGAAATATCAATGAAGCCTGTGATGGTGAGGAGCTCATTAGCCACAGGAGAGCTCCACGCTGAAGAAGACACTGTGTTGAATTATTGACGCAGCCAAACCACACTGAGCAGACTGACTTTCTGACAGATTGACACTAAGTGACGAGAGCAGACTGAGTCTCCATGTTACAGGCTGTTCTTATCCCCTGCTCGTACTTATACCTGCAAAAAGTAATACACTATCATTCATATAGTGTGGTGGCCTGCAAAAACCCTTCACACGGTGAAAATGTGATATTTGAATTTTTTGGTATTTCCATAAATTTGAAACTTCCTATATAACTTTTTTGAATTTTTGAGGTAGCTCACTCAGATCAAAAGTATTTTAATCTGTTATGTGTCTAAAAGTAAAATGTGAGGAAAATGGCTTTAAGCATTCCACAATGTTTTTCTACAGGGGCATTCCAGCAAAACCATAAAAATAAGTATTTTCCCCTTTTATGAAAATAATTATTCACCATGATGTACTATGGAGATGATAGTAACCAAATCACTCAAAATCTCAAATTATCTGATTTTTGTGATTTTTTTTTGCATACATTATTAAATGGGTGACTGAATACCCAGGGATGTGATCTAAAATAGAAAAAAAAAATCCTTTCAGCTCGACTTTAAAGACGAGCTGAACCCAACGGAACCCAAGTGGCGCGAGGGTCGAGACTTTTCAGACTGAAAACAAATCTTGTCTGAGATGACAGAGAGTTGAGAGGCGGGCGATAGCGTCTCGATGATTTGATTTGACAATTCTGCTGACTGGATTTGGCGTTGGCCAATCCTGGCGTGTTCCGCCCCCAAATCGAGTTGTGGTGCTACACGAGTGGGGCCTTAAATAGGCATGCTCAGGGCCAGTTTAAAGAAGCAATCGACTGACAAAGGGGAGCTGTTAATACATGCAGAATTTCACACACACACACACACACACACACACACACACACACACACACACACACACACACACACACACACACACACACACACACAGACACACACACACACACACACAGAATGCTAAATCTATAAACAGCCTTGCACAAATTGATATGGTTTGAGAGCTTTTGAGAGATCAAGAGTTTGTCCTCAGAGTGTTGTTATTAATGTACAGTATGTATAGTAGTGTTAAATATATCATGGCAAAATGATGAGATTAATGAACAGAAACTACAGTAGCATGGCCTGCAGGTATATTGTTAGGGAAACAGAGACTTCAAGTGAGTATGTTGCATTATATATTATGTGTGCAAAAAATAATAACTACAGAATAAATAACTAGAACAGGAAAGGCCTTGAGAATGTATATATGTATATTATATATTTTTCACAAGGCCAAGGGCAGTTCAGTCAATATATGAACAGAAGCCACTCTCCTCCAGAGTAAGAAAGCAGTGAGCTAAGACGCGAATCAATAGTTTTTCGAGCTGTTTCACTGCAACTCATTTGGATAAGATGGTGAAGGTGGTTGGGAGAGCACCCAGGGGGGTTTCTCCGAGGTAAGGATACAATTTCTGCCTGTCAAATGAGAACACTAAAATAAAGTTAATACAACGTCTAATACGTTCTGCAAAAACAATCGCACACTCATTGCATCTAACCTGCCTCCTCATTTCAATCCTTTAGACCATTATTTAAAAAATTTGGTGGTACTTAAAGTGCAGGCTTCCCAGGGGTCCTGGAGGAGTTTCCAGACGGGCTTAGCAAAATGACGCATTGATTTTTTTTATGTTTAATTTCACTACCCATTGTGAGAGAATATGTAAGAAGGGCTAACTCTAATCATAGCTCTCACTCTATTATCTCGCCACATAATATCTTTCCAATATGGCTCCCTGGGCAAAATCAAATGAAAACATGAACACATTAAATAAGAAGCCATGCTCAAACTGGCCTCATCCTCATCATCTGCAACTGAAGTCGCATCCCTGAAAATTAGCCTTGTACCGGAAAGGTCAAGTGTGTCTAATCAGCCCTGCGGCAACATGAGACAGGCGCTAACTGACAGCGGCAAAATAAAACAAGATTATAAAAAAAAACAGCGTATCGACGGTGCGAGGGTTAACGAGACGCCGCGCCGCCATTGGCAGCCTCGCTCGTCCGTCTTTCAGCGAGACCTCGCTCCCTTTCCAATTATTGACTGAGAATATTCCCCGTCCCCGAATCCTCCCGCTTATACATCATTACCAGCCACGATCAATCACTGATTATTAAATGAAATGTCCATTAAGAGCGGAGGGGTATTTCCATACCGGGCGGCGGGCCAGGGAGGGGGGGGGGAAGGGGGGGGGGCGTGCGCTTGCCGGAGGCGGCTGGCGCGAGCGCGGAGACGGGAAGAGAGGGGGCAAGTCAGGCCGCGCTGCTGCTGCATACATAGCCACTGTGTGGACTGTGTCAAAGCCTTGAGTTGACGGCTGCCAGAGGTGGGATCCATCATGTGGGATGTGGGATCCATCATGTGGGATGTGGGATCCATCATGTGGGATGTGGGATCCATCATGTGGGATGTGGGATCCATCATGTGGGATGTGGGATCCAGCATGTGGGATGTGGGTAGGGCTGGGTATTGGCAAAGACCTCACGATACGATACGTATCACGATACATGGGTCACGATACGATTGTATCCCGATACATTGCGATACAATACATATTGCGATATATACTCAAAATACACAATTTACTGGGAAAAAAAATAATGAAAATACAACTCGCAGGTAGTGTAATACTATGTACATCACTTTATATCGATAACTTAGTGGTCAAATTGAGTCAAAAGTCAAAAGAGTGTTTGCACTGAAATAAAAAATATTCTTATTGTGTGTCACTGAACAGATGGCTGTGCAAGAAATCGATATGACGATATATCACGATATCTTTCTGAAATATCGATACAGTATTGCGGGGAAAATATCACGATATATTGCCGTATCGATTTTATTGCACAACCATAGATGTGGGCTGTGGGATCCAGCATGTGGGATGCGTGCACACCATAGACTGTAAAAGGTGCACACACACCAGGAGTTCCCACTCTTTTCTGAACATCATTTTCCAGGACATTTTCAGTGATGATCTCGCTCAATGGTTTCCAAACTGGGCTATGCGTACGCCTAGAGCTACGTGGAGGTGCTACAGGGGGTACGTGAGAGAAAGGGGGACATGATAAAGTGTAAGAATAAATCATGAAAATCTATGAAATGTTAAAATAAATCTGCTCGAGGGGCACTAATTGCACCTTCTTCACTCCCTTTCTTGTTATAATTCTTCATCACATCATATGCTATACTGTAGTTTTCTCTTGCAGTTTTCTAAGCAAAATGTTGTAGTTGGGAAAAGGGGGTACATGGTTTCAGAAATCAGGGAAAGGTACTTGGATTCAGAAATCAGGGAAAGGGGGTCCTGAAGCCAAAAAGGTTTGGAAGCCACTGATCTGGGATGACAGACAGGGATCGCGCTGCACACTAACCTAATAAAAACTGCCACAGTTACCAGCCAGCAGTGCAGTCCCTATAGTTACGTTTGAAGGATAACGTAATATATTATTCAAAGTTTCAGTCACTTAAGTTGTCATGTCATTCAACCTGCATGTGACGTGACTGTCGGGTACATTCACAGCGTTTCCACAACATAACCGACGGGAGCCGATTCAAAATACTCTCCTCCATAAACTACCGTTTGAACGTTAAAGTCCCTGGAAACCAAAATCCACAAAAACGTTCTAACTATGTTATTTAGGGTCTTATGTTAGTAATTTTGTGCCTCCGAAATTATTATACATTACTTTCAACCCAAAGCCTTAAAATCGCCACTTTTCTACAAGATTCTACAAAGTACTTCCTCATTGAAGACAGCAGTGCGCGAGGTGCTAAAACGCAGGAGCTTATGACGTCATAAGCTCTATATAACCTTTGTACACGCGCGCAATCCGCACCCACCTATGGCAAGTCCGTTCTTTGCCCCCAGTGACAGCGCTCCCTCGCTGTCCGTCTCCCTCACTCTGTGTGCCGTCTGCCAAGCGCTATGCTTGTGAGATTAGCAAGGTGTCGGGTTTCATCTCTCTCTCTCTCTCTCTCTCTCTCTCTCTCTCTCTCTCTCTCTCTCTCTCTCTCTCTCTCTCTCTGTCTCTCTCGACTAGTGAGAGAGAGCGAGAGACACACAGGCTGGTGGCTCTCTCACTCACACACACACACACACACACACACACACACACACACACACACACACACACACACACACTCGCAAGTGCTGTGTAACTTGATCTCTTTCTCCGTTTCCCTCCCCCCTCTGTCTCGCGCTCTCTCTCTCGGAAAACCTGCTGTAGATGGGACACGCCCACACAGTCCGCGGGAGAAATACACTCTAAAAAATAATGATTTCTCATGAGTTTTGCCAGACTGTCAAACCTAAATTTATATACTTTGCGACGTTCATCATCGTTCAAATTTGGCTGGTGGCTTATTAACATAGGGTCCTGTGATGTGATGAACTCAAAATGCTAAATAATAAAGAAATATTTCTGGTTTCCAGGGACTTTAATATGACCCTGAGCCCTTTCAGATGGCAATGTTATCCGTTTTGGGGAGCTCTGATAGCTAGCCTAGTAGTTCATTATCAGCTAAAGGATCATGTTGAAATAATTTCCCAGGAAAACAAGGACAACAAAAATATTGTTGTATTTA
>NC_139632.1:39213747-39233747 GCF_964638095.1 Poromitra crassiceps
TCAGTCTGTCTGTGCTGCAGGTCAGGTGACCTGTCAGTCCACTGCTCAGCTGCTCTGTAACTGTCTGTTATCCTATCTGTCTACTACCACATCTGTAACTGTCTGCCTGTCTGTTATCCTATCTGTCTACTATCACATCTGTAGCTGTCTGCTTGTATGTTATCCTATCTGTCTACTACCACATCTGTAACTGTCTGCCTGTCTGTTATCCTATCTGTCTACTACCACATGTGTAACGGTCTGCCTGTCTGTTATCCTATCTGTATATTACCACATCTGTAACCTGTCTCCCTGTCTGTTATCCTATCTGTCTACTACCACATCTGTAACTGTCTGCCTGTCTGTTATCCTATCTGTCTACTACCACATCTGTAACTGTCTGCCTGTCTGTTATCCTATCTGTCTACTACCACATCTGTAACTGTCTGCCTGTCTGTTATCCTATCTGTCTACTACCACATCTGTAACTGTCTGCCTGTCTGTTATCCTATCTGTCTACTACCACATCTGTAACTGTCTGCCTGTCTGTTATCCTATCTGTCTACTACCACATCTGTAACTGTCTGCTTGTATGTTATCCTACCTGTCTTCTACCACATCTGTAACGGTCTCCCTGTCTGTTATCCTATCTGTCTACTACCACATCTGTAACTGTCTGCTTGTATGTTATCCTATCTGTCTAACACCACATCTGTAAATACACCCAGCAAACATTTGGACTATGTCTGTCTGATATGGACAAAATGAATGTTACAAATGTCATAATAAATTATTTTGATGTCAATAGATGATGATGGTGATGATGATGATGATGATAATGATGGCACAAGGGATGGTAACATCTTGTCCTGTCTATTAATGAAGTTGATTTATTAGGATAAACCCCTTGAGATGAGCCATCTCATTTACGAGGTGGTCCTAAAGATAGAGCAGAGTTTTTTTTATGCTTTATTTTTGATAGAGAGAGACAGGCAAGGTACTGAATGGAAGAGAGAGAGAGAGAGAGAGAGAGAGTGAGGGGAGGACATGCAGAAGATGACCCGCGGGCCGGATTCAAACTGGGGTCGCTGCACGGAGCACTGAGCCTTATGGTACGCGCTCGACTCTGTGCGCCACCGGGGGCACCCCAGAGCTCAGCTGTTTTAATATGAAGTTTGACTGTGCCACACTTACCATATTGTGACACTTTAGTGCTTGTTTGAGTTGACTTTGTGTTCTCGTGTATGTTCATACTGTTTGTAGACATGTATCTTTCGCCCCCCGTCCGCTTTTCGCTGTCTGTCTCTCTCTCTCTCTCTCTGTCTCTCTCTCTCTCTTCTCGCTCACTGCGCCACTGAAGCAGATGCATTTGATGCCATGCTACAAATCACACATTTAGCTTTTCATCAATATTTCATCTCTCCTTCCCGGCCTGGGCTCTTTCTAGCTCTCTAAATCAACACTTGCTGGGGGGGGAGGGGGGCAGTCGCTGAAGAGCTGGAAGTGAAAGACGGGGTGCGTTGGGGGTAAAGTTGGGGATGGGATGGGGGGATGGGGGGATGGGGTGAAGGGCGGGGTCCTAAAAAGTTGATATTCCAAATCGATAGCACAGTGGGAAGCTCAAGATACAATATGTTTATTGTCACTCGATGTACAAGTACAGAGGAGGATAATGAGAAGAGATGAGGATAATGAGAAGAGAGGAGGATAATGAGAACAGAGGAGGATCATGAGAACAGAGGAGGATAATGAGAAGAGAGGAGGATAATGAGAACAGAGGAGGATCATGAGAACAGAGGAGGATCATGAGAACAGAGGAGGATAATGAGAACAGAGGAGGATCATGAGAACAGAGGAGGATAATGAGTACAGAGGAGGATCATGAGAAGAGAGGAGGATCATGAGAACAGAGGAGGATAATGAGAAGAGAGGAGGATCATGAGAACAGAGGAGGATAATGAGAAGAGAGGAGGATCATGAGAACAGAGGAGGATCATGAGAAGAGAGGAGGATCATGAGAACAGAGGAGGATCATGAGAACAGAGGAGGATCATGAGAACAGAGGAGGATCATGAGAACAGAGGGGGATCATGAGAACAGAGGAGGATAATGAGAACAGAGGAGGATCATGAGAAGAGAGGAGGATCATGAGAACAGAGGAGGATAATGAGAACAGAGGAGGATCATGAGAACAGAGGAGGATAATGAGAACAGAGGAGGATCATGAGAACAGAGGAGGATAATGAGAACAGAGGAGGATAATGAGAACAGAGGAGGATCATGAGAACAGAGGAGGAGGATAATGAGAAGAGAGGAGGATCATGAGAACAGAGGAGGATCATGAGAACAGAGGAGGATCATGAGAACAGAGGAGGATCATGAGAACAGAGGAGGATCATGAGAACAGAGGAGGATAATGAGAACAGAGGAGGATAATGAGAACAGAGGAGGATAATGAGAACAGAGGAGGATAATGAGAACAGAGGAGGATCATGAGAACAGAGGAGGATAATGAGAACAGAGGAGGATCATGAGAACAGAGGAGGATCATGAGAACAGAGGAGGATCATGAGAACAGAGGAGGATCATGAGAACAGAGGAGGATAATGAGGAAAACCCAAATAGAGAAACAACAAAAGGGATCAAGACAAAGAGAATTCCTTGTCATGACAAGAAACATAACAAAAGGTAGAACCACAATTAGGCTATAACTAGAAAAGTGTGGATTTGATTTAGTTTTGCCTGCTATTATCATCTCCCCTGAAACAATTTTGTGGCTGGGATGTCGCCTTATTGCTTTAATTATTGAGTTTGGGTTGTTTAGTCAAGCGATTCCTCATTTGTTTAGTGATATTTATGTAGCTGTCAGAGTTGGTTAGAGTGTGATTCGTCTCACCTCAGGTCTATCTAACTTTACAAATGTGCATGTCTGCATAATGTATGTGAATAGGAAAAAAAGATGCCCTACTATCTGTCTTGACTCATGAGTATGAACGAGTAATAATTGAGTTTCCAGTAACACTTTGTATGGCTACAGTGTGTATAATGTAATACTTAAAAGGAACTATAATGCACTCGTACTTCATATCAAACTGATGCTGATGCATATAAGCTGCCATAAAAGGTAGATTATAGATTGAACTTCAAATGAATTGAGTGCAAGCTTCTCATGTATGGACATGATGGAAAATGCACAGACACTGATAACTGATGCTGCTGTATGGATCATGTTAGTATAGTGAGAGGACATATAACACAATACTTTGTGCTTTTAGCAGAAAACCACTCACGGAATTACAATTATAATACTGTACATCATAATTTTTACGTACATATTCATAAGAAGCATAGTCATAATTAAGTCTTTGTTACATCTATAAGGTTTTACACTATATGTCTTCTTATAAGCACGGCCTTAAAGGCCCCCTCCAGTCAGTTTTTCTATCTAATATATATATATATATATATTTATATTTACAATTTTACCCCATTTTCTCCCCAATTGTACATCGCCATTTCCCCCCCTACTCTAGAGTATAAATGTTACAGGTATATTATCTTCATCTGGTCTTCATTTTGGATAGAAAATACGAGTTTGGGGTAAAACTTGACAACATTTTTCACGGATTCCTTTTCATTGGGCCGGGTGACGCTTTGGAGTGGAGGAAATGCAACGTGCTGATAGAAAGCAGCCCACAGGGTTTACAGCATGCTGATAGAAAGCAGCCCACAGGGTTTACACTAGCATGCAGTGTTTTTTCCCCCATGTAATCCGCTTAGCGTTCGGTTTGTTTAGCACCTTCCACCTCCCCATCCGCTAGCAGACAGCTACTGACGAGCCATCTCAGGTGACGTGTTCAAAAGCCTCGCTCGTTGTTCAGAAAACGGTGTCCCGCACCCAATTAGCTGTTGTTGGAGTGTGAAGCAGCTGTGAAATGACTGTAAAGTGTGTGTGTGCAACTCTTCCTCTTATTCAGTCGGTAATTTTAGTGCGGAGTCATAATTCCTCTGTGTAATTATAGGTGTGCCAGCTGAATGCCAAGTCTGTCTCATCTATCATCAGATACACCGCAGGCTGGCAGCTCCAGCCATCCATCTTTTCAGCAGACCAAAGCTATAGGAAAAAGTTTGTCAAGGTATCACCTTTCGTATACGTATACACACACACACGCACGCACGCACGCGCACACACACACACACACACACACACACACACACACACACACACACACACACACACACACACACACAACCTGATATCACCCACCCTCACTTTCTCCTCTCTCTTCCCCATAGGGTTTGATCGTTATGTTTTTTTTTGCAGGGCTGGGAACATAATCATATATCTCCCGATTTGATACGATCACGATACTCGGGTGCCGATTCGATATGTATTGTGATTCTTAAAGGGATACGCCAACATTTTGGGAGATTCACCTATTTGCAATATTGCCGACAGTAAATGGATAATGTGGATGCCTTTATCGTCACTGTGCGTGGCCTACAAAGGGCGGCACAGCCCTCACTGCTACTTAGCTAGCGCGACAATGGCAGCGAAAAACTTACGATTTTGATTGCTAAACTTGCACCAAAAATTCACGAATGCTTTTATTTTATATTGTTGCATACTGGCTGTGGTCGGGGAGCAACCTCCATCCTATCAGTGTATCATCACCAAACCATATCTGATTTGGAACACTGGACAAATATGGGCCTATCGGTCTAATCCTGCCCCCACCTCTTCCTTCACTGCCACTCGCTCTCTTCTCTGTGAATAATGGTGGGTGTCGTTCGTCCCTGCGGTTCGGGTAGAAAAGGCTACGGCGCAGCATAAAGCTGAATCAATGGCCTCTGTTTGCATATCAGTCAATAGCATCAGCAGCAGCAAGGCCTGCCTAATTGATCTCCTCCTCCTTTTAAACTGCTCCGGGCCCAGACGAGCACAGCCGCTTAAAGGCAACAATCCCAAATCAATGAAATAACACTTTCAAAATATTATCCGTTTGAAGGTTGCTGCCTACACCTGCTTTGAATCGCAAACTCAGGCATACTGTAATCCGTTGGATTACTCAAACGCGGCCAATCTAATCTGGTTGTGGCTCTGTTCCTTATAGCTTTCTAATCTAATCTGGTTGTGGCTCTGTTCCTTATAGCTTTCTAATCTAATCTGGTTATGGCTCTGTTCCTTATAGCTTTCTAATCTAATCTAGTTATGGCTCTGTTCCTTATATCTTTCTAATCTAACCTGGTTATGGCCCTGTTCCTTATAGCTTTCTAATCTAATCTGGTTATGACTCTGTTCCTTATAGCTTTCTAATCTAATCTGGTTATGGCTTTGTTCCTTATATCATTCTAATCTAACCTGGTTATGGCCCTGTTCCTTATAGCTTTCTAATCTAATCTGGTTATGGCTCTGTTCCTTATAGCTTTCTAATCTAATCTGGTTGTGGCTCTGTTCCTTATAGCTTTCTAATCTAACCTGGTTATGGCTCTGTTCCTTATAGTTTTCTAATCTAATCTGGTTATGGCTCTGTTCCTTATAGCTTTCTAATCTAATCTGGCTATGGCTCTGTTCCTTATAGCTTTCTAATCTAATCTGGTTATGGCTCTGTTCCTTATAGCTTTCTAATCTAACCTGGTTATGACTCTGTTCCTTATAGCTTTCTAATCTAATCTGGTTGTTCCTTATAGCTTTCTAATCTAATCTGGTTATGGCTCTGTTCCTTATAGCTTTCTAATCTAACCTGGTTATGGCTCTGTTCCTTATAGCTTTCTAATCTAACCTGGTTGTGGCTCTGTTCCTTATAGCTTTCTAATCTAACCTGGTTATGGCTCTGTTCCTTATAGCTTTCTAATCTAATCTGGTTATGGCTCTGTTCCTTATATCTTTCTAATCTAACCTGGTTATGGCTCTGTTCCTTATAGCTTTCTAATCTAATCTGGTTATGACTCTGTTCCTTATAGTTTTCTAATCTAATCTGGTTGTGGCTCTGTTCCTTATAGCTTTCTAATCTAACCTGGTTATGGCTCTGTTCCTTATAGCTTTCTAATCTAATCTGGTTATGGCTCTGTTCCTTATAGCTTTCTAATCTAATCTGGTTGTGGCTCTGTTCCTTATAGCTTTCTAATCTAACCTGGTTATGGCTCTGTTCCTTATAGCTTTCTAATCTAATCTGGTTATGGCTCTGTTCCTTATAGCTTTATAATCTAATCTGGTTATGGCTCTGTTCCTTATAGCTTTCTAATCTAATCTGGTTATGGCTCTGTTCCTTATATCTTTCTAATCTAATCTGGTTATGGCTCTGTTCCTTATATCTTTCTAATCTAATCTGGTTATGGCTCTGTTCCTTATAGCTTTCTAATCTAATCTGGTTATGGCTCTGTTCCTTATAGCTTTCTAATCTAATCTGGTTATGGCTCTGTTCCTTATAGCTTTCTAATCTAATCTGGTTATGGCTCTGTTCCTTATAGCTTTCTAATCTAATCTGGTTATGGCTCTGTTCCTTATAGCTTTCTAATCTAATCTGGTTATGGCTCTGTTGAGTCTGTTCCTTATAGCTTTCCCAAAAATCTATTGAAATTATGATGTTAAACACACATTTACAAACTAATTGGAAGAATGCTGCAGCCATTATCAACGTGTACTTTTGTTCTGGAGTAATTCGTCTCGCTTGGCCAGACCATTCTCCACAGCGCTGTGCCAGAGGAAGGTCTGGCAGAAGCTATTATATATATATAATATAAATATATATGTATATACGTATAAAAGAAAAGAAAAGAAACAATTATATGTGAACTACAGTATGTCAGTGATTCCCAACCTTTTTCAAATCAAGTATTCCTAATTTAGTCCACAATACCACACTAGAGCCACAGACAGAACCCCATTTAATAAGATGTCGCTCTGACCCAAATCATATCGATTATTTTGTCCATAAAATAATTCCAGTATTGTAGGTAGAGTGAAACTACAGTATGATCAAAATAGTTATTGCTTTACATTCTCTGATAGCTTTCACTTCTTGTAGATTAAACAATGGTGACGTTTATTGGTCTTTTTGCTGGGGACCCACTGGAAACCCCTCAGGGACCCCTGGTGGCCTCTGGACTCTATGTTGAGAACCACTAGTCTGAGTGGCAAGAATTTTAAAGAGAAAATCACCAAACATATAACTGTAATGAACAATAATTATAATGATGATATCTTTAAATTAAAATAATCTAATATATTTCTGTCACAAAAGTATTAGTTGTTTGTGTATTTTAAAATCCAATAGTATTTTTATTTGACATCTAAGTGATCCTGTATTCTCTTCTCTCAATAACATTTCATGAGGGGGCACCAACGCACCATACTGCAATAATCGCACAGTGTCAAGCAAGGGGCAACCTCCGCTGCTGAAAAATGACGCCAATGCAGAAGTGCCTTAAACCTGCATTCGTTCTAACGGCTGCAAAAAGAAGTCTGATTGTACTGTATGTAAGTCAATGGGGAAAGTATACTTGACTCACTTGATTTATTCCCTCAGTCAACACTTTCTTAATGAGTTGATGGTCTCAGTCGCTAGTTTCAAGTCTTCTTCAATACAGCATGATGTTCATTTAGCAAATTATGGTCCCAGTTAGAGTCAAATAGACGATAAAGCAGACTATGCTTTTGGGCGTGATTGACAGGTCACCTGTCCAGTGATGGTGCAGCTCGCTGATTACGGACCAATAGCAGGCGGCGCTGCGGCTCTGTGGGAAACCCCTGGTCTCGCGCTAGCTGCTACTGGCTCCAAATTACCAAGATGGCGACGGTCAAAATGCCAAACTCCAGGCTTCAGAACAGGTGTCCACAAAGCAATGGGTGACGTCACGGTGGCTAGACGTCAATATTCATTATACGGTCTATGGTGTCAAGTCATTAAGTCATGCCCCCTCACCTCACCCAACACTCATGATGGATCACCTTCCATCTCTCAGTGAGAACAAATAGAAGGGAACAGACAGAACCAACAGATAGAAGAGAACTGAAAGAAGCAACAGATAGAAGAGAACACAGACAGAAGCAACAGATAGAAGAGAACTGAAAGAAGCAACAGATAGAAGAGAACACAGACAGAAGCAACAAATAGAAGAGAACAGAAGGAAAACGTTCAGATAGAAAGAAGATCAGAGACAAAGAGACAGACAGTGGGATCTGCTCTAACTAAACCGCGCATTAGATTCTCTAATTAGAGTCTAATTAATGGTTCTGTTGATGTCGGTTACACCAAAACAGCTGCCTGGCTGGAAATACTTGATTAATTCACTGATATTGCATTGTGATACATTTTGGTAGATTAAAAAAATATATTTATTCAGATTTTATTCCATCTGTGTTTCATCCAATCCCTTCACAGAGACAGAAAAGGAATGTAAATGGACACTTGCGAGGGTATAATTGTTCATTTAAATATTTAAACCACCACTTCTAACCGCTGCTAGCACTATACGGCTTGGCACAAAAATAATCGTTAATTATTATGGATTGATAATAAAAAGGGTTATTAAATATTTGCTTTCCACCCCATTCTAATGCTGGGTTACTGCTGTTTTATAGAAGCAATAAGCCAATCACAGCTGTTCTTGACTCTCCTAACAACGCCTCTTTAACTTTTCTAAAAAATCGTTGTAAAGTGCTGCCTCTCGTGGCTTATTACTTTAGTCTACCACACGATAACTGATAGCAATGATCTAGACAGAGTGTGAGCACAAGTTGGAGCTTTAACGAGATACAAACACAGTGATGTAGTGGGAAATAAAAAGGGAGAGGGCAAACAACCACCCGATGGACACACATCGATTATACTTTCAGAGAAATGCAAATTTCCCCTTAAAAGACCTTAAAAAATTAGGGTAAAAATCGGTAAAGTGGGTCCAGGTAGAGCAACACCGTCTGTGTACAGAAAACTGACTTAAGGCACAATTATACTCTACGTTAACAGGCGGGAACAGGAAGGGCCTTCTGTACGTACTCTCCATTCATTTCCTGTGTATTTCTGTCCAATCCTCTGAAAGCTTACGGATACGCACGAAACGGAGCAGAACCACACACACACACTCACACATTTGACTCTCTACTGCCCACTAGTGGATGTATTGCTCAGCATGGAGAGACAACATGGCGTTAGAGCAGTGATGGCGACACTTCTCTTAATGGACAGCTTTCTTTCTTGATGATACCTTTTTTCTCTCCTCTCTCTCTCTCTCACCACTAGAGCCTCTAGAGTCAAGTCAATCTCTCTCTCTCTCTCTCTCTCTCTCTCACCACTAGAGCCTCTAGAGTCAAGTCAATCTCTCTCTCTCTCTCTCTCTCTCTCTCTCTCTCACACACCACTAGAGCCTCTAGAGTCAAGTCTCTCTCTCTCTCTCTCTCTCACCACTAGAGCCTCTGGAGTCAAGTCAATCTCTCTCTCTCTCTCTCTCTCTCACCACTAGAGTCTCTAGAGTCAAGTCAATCTCTCTCTCTCTCACCACTAGAGCCTCTAGAGTCAAGTCAATCTCTCTCTTTCTCTCTCTCTCTCTCTCTCTCTCACCACTAGAGCCTCTAGAGTCAAGTCAATCTCTCTCTCTCTCTCTCTCACCACTAGAGCCTCTAGAGTCAAGTCAATCTCTCTCTCTCTCTCTCTCTCTCTCTCTCTCCACTAGAGCCTCTAGAGTCAAGTCAATCTCTCTCTCTCTCTCTCCACTAGAGCCTCTAGAGTCAAGTCAATCTCTCTCTTTCTCTCTCTCTCTCACCACTAGAGCCTCTAGAGTCAAGTCAATCTTGGAAGAAAGACGGTAGCCGCTGTGGAGACATGGAAGAGCCTCCGCGGGGCCCAAAAGGTGGCTTAATGGGATAGCAAATCACCCTAAGAAACCTTAATTAGTGACAAACGATTAAGTGCTTTCTTTTACAGCCTTATCCCTCTTTCTTTATGTCTCTGACGAGGTGCTGGATGGGCTTGGGCAAAGATACCGGCTGGCTAAAGTTAACATGTCGGTGCTAGCTTGAGCTAATTTGGGAGCGACTGTAGCGTAATTGTTCAAAGGTTGTTATTTTGTTTTGATTTGTTTTGTTTTGCATTTGAGCTGCAAGTTGTGTTGTTAAGAATGTAGGATGTGATTCAAATTAACTCGAGTTCACCATAAAAATGGAATAAACTATGAAATTGGCAGAGTCACTTCTATCTCATCTGCTACGTCCGAATGCTCAACCGGAAATCCTTCTTTCTATCTCAAAAAGTCTGAGAAAGTAGTTATAGTAGGCTAATTGATAGACCGGCTATTACTGGGGAATGTAATACTATTATTGTAATATAATGTATTCATCCAGACTATACTAGTCTAGCAGACACTGTTCACTCCTTCAAGTCCCTCTCAAACGTGCACTTTTATAACTTGGTATTGATTTATCTGACATTATATGGGAAAGGAGACTGTCTGTGATACAACTCGGCTCAGTTAATAGCAGACACCAGCTGATCCAATTTAAAGTCGCTCACCGCCTTCGCTACTCTAAGCATAAATTACACAAGATCTACCCTTCTGTCTCACCACTGTGTGACAAGTGTCAGGTGTCTGAGGGCACTCTGTCTCATGCCTTCTGGTTCTGCCCTTCACTGGCCGGATTCTGGGCCAACATTTTTGATTGGTACTCTAAGTCTAAGGCCTAAAAATGAACCCTGCAGCCGGAGGCAGAACTCGCCATCTTCAGCTGCTCAGAGTCCTCTCTGAACAGCTGTGCAACAATCTCTGGCACAGGGGACGTCACCAAAAGACTCATTCTGAAGGAATGGAAGTCCTCCTCTTCACCTTCTTTTCAGGTGTGGCTGGTGGACATGATTCCTGTTATAGAGATGGAGAGACTCAGGTTCTCAACAATCTGGGACCCGTTTTTGGCCTACTTTGACGAGTTTAAGAATGATGACTAGAGACTGAGGTTAGGGGCGACAGATGACACTGCCACTGGCTGGTATCTCATGGACCCCTTGCGTGAAATCCCATGTACAATCTAGCTATCTTTCTCTATACATTTGGCAATGTGGACTCTGTTTGTCTGTCTGTTTGTTTCAAGAATGTTGTCCGGCCACAGCTATGCGGTTTTACGTGTGATCGGGCTGAAACGTGCAGGGGGTGTAAAGAGCACCCGTGCGGGTGACCTGATGGAGCTGGATTTTTTAAATTAGGGCAGATTAATTGCCCTAATTGCCCTAAGGCTGAGGCTATAGTTCAGTGATGATGTCATCAGTGATGTCATACATATGCATTGTGACATCATTGTGACATCACTGATGATGTCATCAGTGACACACACACACACACGAGAGAGACTGAGGGAGAGGGAGAGAGGAGAGGGAGATAGACTGAGGGAGAGAAAGACGGGGGAGAGAGACTGAGGGAGAGAGAGAAGGAGACATTGCGCATGCTCCAACAGGGCAGGCGAGGCCACGCAGCAGCCGAGCTGCGGGCGAGGCCGCGTAACGGGCGAGTTGCGAATGCGAGCTGCAGGGCCAGCTCGGTGAGCTGCAGGGTGGGTGCTAGCGAGCCCGCACAGCAGGGGCGTATGCAGAAATTGAATTATAGGTGGGCCTGGATCAAATTGGGTGGGCCTGGATAGGAAGGGGTGCAGAAGCCCGGCCGAATAATGCATTTGACCATCATTTCAAGTAGAATGATACCACCCAAGCAAGAATATTTCAAGTGTTTCAAGTGCTTTACTGAAATATTTGGACCATATAATGATAATACAATTATCTCAACCTTAAAAGGTTACATATAGGTGCCAAATGTTGCATACATGAATGCTTATACTTGTGTGTATACTGTTACTTTATACAGAAATTAGAACCACTGATCCATATACTGCTGTGAGTTTAAAAAATAACAACACTGAGGCTGCTTCAAGTTTGAACAAGACGCCCTCTGGTTTATTTATCCACAGAGAGAACAAAATTCCTAGATGTCATGAAGTTGTCATGCATTAGACTCTGGACATGATGTGCCCTGCGTTTTTACAAAAGTAACAAAACCACTGGCTAGCAATGCAGCAGCAAGTTTGCCTCTAGAAAACAACCAATTAAAAAAAAAAAAATGTTTGGGGGTGGGCCAGGGCAAGAAGTGGGTGGGCCTGTGCCTACCCAGGCCCACCCGTAGATACGCCTCTGCCGCACAGTGGGCAAGCCTAGGAATCCTATGTATCCTATCTAGGAATGCCTAGCATCTCTTACAAAAACATACGCACCTTATGCGACTGGTACGTTGTAACGTTGAATGTCGATGATGTATGTATGTTTTTTTCTTTTCTTTCCCCGTGTCTGAGCCTGGTCGTTTGTCTTGTTCGTGTGTTCTGACAATAAAATATTGGGAAAAGATTTCCCTTTTATAAACGTGCATTTGACATCTAAATGCATTTGTGTAGTGTAGTTGTTTTCCGTCTGTCAGGTTGATTTTTGACTGTCACAGAGGTTTGCTAAAGGCTTCATGAGTCCCATTCCATTCCATTAGCCCTGAACAAAAGTGTCACCAGTGCTATTAGAAATGGATCACCTGTCACACGCACAGTTGGATCTGTTTCCTCTACAGCACTTTGTAACTTTGTTTTGAAAAGTGCCTCACAAATACATGATCATGAATGATTAACTCAGCTGTTTTCCTCTCTCTCTCTCTCTCTCTCTCTCTCTCTCTCTCTCTCTCTCTCTCTCTCTCTCTCTCTCTCCCTCCCTCATCCTCCCCTCCCTCTGTCTATTTTTCTGATGACCTGAGAGGCAGTGGCCAATGAAAGACAAAAGGTAAAATGGATATGGATTTTCCTCACACGGCCGGCCATCCCTGAGATGATTAAGTAGTTCATCAGTCAGAAATATAGAATTCTTCCCGGCGTGCCCATCGACCTGTCCTATAGATACATTAAAACGCCGGCAGGAAATCGTTGCACGACGCGCAACGCCACTAACGGGTCGACTGCGAGCCGCCGCGCGGCCCCCCGATTGATCACCGCCGCCGCAGCTTTGTGTCCGTGTGAGTACGGGTGTCACACAAGCCACACATGTTGAACACGCATGTAACACGCATGACCCCACACACACACGCCATGTTGAACACGCATGTAACACGCGTGACCCCACACACGCACGCCACTGTCGGAGAGCTGTTCTGCATGTCATTAAACACGTATAGTTCAGCTCCATTCTGCAGTCGATGGATGGTATTACATTCAAATATGGATGGTGTTTTTGTGACATATTTGTCATTTTATGGCGACGTTAACAACTGCAACTACTAACTGCTATTATGTATTGATTGCATTTATATAGCGCCTTTCTAGATACTCAAAGCACTTCACATGTCAGGGGAGAGGAGCTGGACTCAACTCATCCACCGCTGATGAGTAGCACCCACCTGGGTGATGAGTAGCACCCACCTGGGTGATGAGTAGCACCCACCTGGGTGATGTGTTAGCACCCACCTGGGTGATGCACAGCAGTCAGTTTGTGCAGGAACGCTCACCACACATTAGTGTCCTCTAGTAAGTAGGGATGGGCATCGAATTTCGAATTTTCGAATAATCGTTGTTATTATCAAGGTCGACTTTTATTATTGAAATTCGAAATTCGAATTTTTTTTTTTTTTTTTTTTTGTGAGTGAAATGTTGCATTGTCTCCCCCGATTCTAAGTATAGTCAAATCGCTTGGTTTGAGCAAGTAAAACAATTTTTATAAGCATTTTAAGCAAGGTTTATGGAAAAATGAATGGCGGATGAAATCCCATGAAGAGGGAGAGGGGGTGACTTTGGCACCCCTTTGGCACTCAGACCTGAGCCTACTAAATATTTAAAGGAGAACTTACCTCCAAAACACTTTTTTTCAGCTTTTAACCAATATATATGACTTTGGGGGTGATGTGTGAAGAATTCTGGTCAGAATTTCCACATTTGACACCAAACTGTTGCCATTTTACCATTTGTATCATTTTTCAGCAGCATATCTGGCATAAGCGCCCTCTAAGGGTCCAACACTGCTTTTTTTTTTTTTCTCAAATGAATGGGAGATTTGGTACAACCTGACGTCAGGTTGTCCCCAAAGACTATGGGATTTCAAGATAATTACTCCCCTACCCCCCCTGTACCCTTTCGGCTCCTCAGAACTCCAAGCCTATTCCTATTGAAGTTTGCTCTTAACACATTGAGTGCCACAGCGCTTCAGTAAAATTGTCTGCAGCCTGTGCCAGATTCACTTCCATTCAGTTGAAAACAGCTATAGAATTTTTTCTATTATGGCTATATTAACGGGGCTGGACTTTAATGAAACATTGAACACTCCTGCTTCTTCCAAAGAAGAAATTTTGTTTCTAGACAGTTCCATTATGAAATGACAGCCTCTCAAAAAAGTGCACTTTCAAGGGTTTTCTGTCGTTTTTTTTTACTTTCCAAGATATAGTCCCTTTTATGAATACCTTTTGCACTCTAATTTCGAGCACATTCACTGACTCTGGCTGGTGTTTTCTGATGTGGTGGCGTGTGGTGTGGTTTCTGTGCAGCCTGTGTGCCACACACCCCTCTCCCCCCCCCCCCCCCTCTCCACCTCTGAGCTGCGGGCTCCTCCCACACGCACAGAGTTTGTTTTCTCGACTCCGTTTTTGCCCCGGACAGATCCCAGCGCCCATCAAGGAAATGATGCGCGCTGGCAAACGCGACTGAACGAAAAGGCTTGGCCGTTCGGCTTCGGATGCTGGCTTTCTTTGCAGGAAATCGTGTGGAGATAGATAGAAGCATAAGAGCTCAGTTGTGAGCGCGGATGCAGCCGAGCCCACTCTCCGCTGTAGATAGAGCAATATATACGGCTCTGGCTGATCATGCATCGGTTTCCACTTTGATCACGGCTTTCTCCGCTGTCTCCTGTACAAAGTAAAGGATCTGAGGTGGGTGGAGCAGCTCCTGTGACGATGTTTAAGGTGGCGCCGTGTGATCCCTTGAAGGGATTCATGCTCACTGGCTAGGTACGACCTTAAACAGCAGAATTATGGAATAATATGAATTATGATTTTAGGACGTCCACAGACGTCCTTGGCACTCCTCGTTACTTTTTTTTAGGACGTGCACAGACGTCCTTGGCACTCAATGTGTTAAAATACTGAACCAAACGTCGTCAAAGTTGGCACATGTCTTAATTATAGTTAGTTTCCTGCTGAATGTGTCACTACTTTATTAATATCTTACCTGGATAAGCTCGAATGATGATGTTTATATCATCAGTCCGAGTTGGAAGCACTGTCTCCAGCCCAGCCAGGCGGGAGCGGGCGGGAGAGAGTCGTACTGTAACCTCATGCACTAGCACCAAGCTCCGGGCGCGCGCGCAGCAGCAGCAGCAGCAGCTCTGTGCTCAGAGCACAGAGAGCACAGTCTGACATTTCCGCGGCTATCAGTCCGACTTCAGAAGCACTTCTCTCGGCCAGTCTGCTCTCTCATGCACCCGCGGGGGCGCGCGGCAGCAGCACACACCAGCAGTGAGAGGCGGGGGCTTTCAACAGTCTGACATTTCAGCAAACAAATCTCGTCGCAGTTTAGCGGACATGTAAAATATAACGCTATACTACGACGTGACAATGTGACAAAGCTTCTCTAAACATATCGGCTAATATAATATCATCACTGTGTACAAGCAACGCCAACTTTTATGGAAATCAAGTCAGCAGAGCAGAGCGACTGGCTCTGTCTGTGTGTGTGTGCTGCTCGGGGGGATTCGCATGGGAACAGTGTGAGGAGGAGAAGAGCTCTGCGCTGCCTCCTGCGCCCTGAGAGGAAAAATCAGAGGTGTTCTAACTTTCAACATGAATCACGAAAAGCCCCAAAACGCAAATTAAAAACGGATTTCATTGCGCGGTTTATCTCTAGTTAGACGAGGGAATTACGTGGAGCGTAAGGTTTGTCCTCACTGTGTGCTGTGTGCTGCGAGCAGCGAGGCTCTTAACGTAAGTTTAGACAAGCCACATGCAAGCCACGCACACACACATGGGACAAAAATAATTAAATTTCTAGTTCGCCACTGAATGGCCAAATTGATATAACTATCAACCATTTCAGGATTTTCTGTTTCCATACAGGCCACCAGCGTTGGCTAATTGTTGATATTTATAAAGATATCGCCCCTCTCAAATAAATTATTTTTGAGGCAGTAGGCAAACTGTAATGGCGTCGATTTCCGAAAAAAAATCTTGACTTAACACAGCCAAAGAGTCTAGTATAGACAAGAGTATATGTCATTTCTTGGTTTTTTCCATAGGTATTTTCAAATCACTGTTCTAATACATATCTAGGGGGTAAGTCCTCCTTTAATGAACCACTCATGATTGTCAAAACTGTTTTTTATTTTCGAAAATGTCAATGTCATGTAACATGTTCTTTACTTCAGTGGTGCAATGCTTGTTTGAGCTAAAAATCCACAGCAGAAGCTTTTTATATTAATTAATAAAGCCGTAGACTTAGAATCAGGGGAGACAATGCAACATTTCACTCACAAAAAAAAACAAAAAAAAAAAAAACATTTTTTTTTTTTTTCCGAATTTCGAATTAAATTCGAATTTGGCCAGCGAATTTCGAATAGTGTTTTTGCTAGAAATGCCCATCCCTACTAGTAAGAGAGTGGCGTCAGCGGAGGACCAAAATTGCGAGACTCATTAGCCAATGAACAGCCAGGAATGGGTCTCGTGCTACTTTTGCATGCTAAAATAAAGCTGATAATGTACAATTTGATTCAAGGGATGAAAAACGCTTTCAGAGTACAACACAAACTGTCTATTTTGCTGCAACTCGACAGTGCTGCTTCTTTTACTCAAGAGTTCCACTTTCTACTTCCTGGAAAAAAACTGGTCCATTGGAGTGAATGGAGATGTCGGAACTCTTCTATTATACGGCTCTGCCACACATGAGCTCTCACGGTGGAGAGTCTGGGATTGAATGTACCAATTAAGTAATGAGGGATGATTAGGTGGCCATGATGGAAGGATGGACTGTGTGGGAATTTAGCCAGGGCACCGGGGTTACACCCCCCAGGGCACCGGGGTTACACCCCCCAGGGCACCGGGGTTACACCCCCCAGGGCACCGGGGTTACACCCCCCAGGGCACCGGGGTTACACCCCTACTCTAGCCAAGAGTGCCGATGGGATCTTTAATGACCACAGAGAGTGGGTTTAACGTCTCGTCCAAAGGACGGTGCTCACTCACAGGGCAGAGTCCCTGTCTCTGCCCGGGGGCATCAGGGAGGGGGAGATTATTCATGAGACCGGAGGGAAGAGCACCTCCTCCTACTGGTCCTCCAACATCACATCCAGCACCAGATGCATGGTCTCCCATTCAACGACTAACCACAGCCAGTGCTTAGTTTCCCCATGGTCTTCCATTCAAGGACTAACAACCACAGCTTAGCTTTCCCAGTAAAGCCAGTGATGTAACACAGGAGCCACATGGTGGAAACTAGTGTGTTATCAATTAAAATAAAGGAGGGGGTTTAATTCATCCAAAATGTTGCTGAGTGTTTCTGGCAGGCAGCTGTCGGAGTAAGGCCATTAGAGACATAGTAGACATTCTTCTCTTCATTTAAAATAAAATCACTTTTGTTCACATCATAACTAAAGCTGCATTCAGTGATGTTTTTGTGTTAAAATAAGTGTTAAATGGCTCTATATTCTGACAGCAATCACTGAAATAGAGTGTTTGGTCAGTAACTTGGAACCCCCAACCCCCCAACTGTCCTCTATCTCTCTCCTGTAGTCCTGCAGGCAGGGCGGACGTATCTCCGCAACCGTAACTCATAGAGACTCAGGGACGGCGGCTTTGGATTCGGGGTGAAAAAATACATATTGTCCATGAAAGGCATCGCAATCTGAGCTTCCGTTTCCCAGAAAATGTCAACAATTCTCTGATTGGATCAAAATTGGCGTTGACCTCCCAGTATCCAATCAGATGTGAGTCTCTACGAGTTACGGTTGCGGAGATACCTCCGCCCTGCATGCAGGACTACAGGAGAGAGATAGAGGACAGCGGTGGGTTGGGGGTTTCAAGTCACTGACCAAACCCTCTATTTCAGTGATTGCTGTCAGAATATAGAGCCATTTAACACTTATTTTAATACAAACACATCACTGAATGCAACTGTAATGGCATTTTTGCAGTAGAGTGATTATAGCTCAAACCTCTTTTTCTAAGTCTAATCATTTCGCTGTACCATTTGGACACAACCGCATATGTTTTGATGTATTGTAATCCACTTTGGCAATATCGTACATTTTCTGACCGTTGCAACGAATTGAAGTATTCATAATAATGTCTGGCATTTGATTGGAGTAAATTGATGCGGAGGAGTGAAGAACGATAGAGGTCTCAGAGTATGTTGTCTGAGATGTTAACAACTTGTTACTTTCACACACACACACACACACACACACACACACACACACACACACACACACACACACACACACACACACACAGACACACACACACTTTTACACACACACACACACACACACACACACACACACACACACACACACACACACACACATCATGTCCTACAGGTACTTTTGTAGTTGCCATGGAAGCCATCTCAGTAAGGCCACACTCAGACTTTCTCAAGATCATTAGTTGTGCACCGGAACTATGGATCTCTCTCTCTCTCTCTCTCTCTCTCTCTCTCTCTCTCTCTCTCTCCTATACCTGCAGTATACATCAGCATTCAGCACCCATCTTTGGAAGCAGGCATATCATATTCTACAATGCTACATCTGCTTGTTAGGGTTAGGGTAGACTCAGCTCTCACAGTCTTAATCCGTTTCACTACTGTAAGACTGAGAATATTACTATTTAAATTTTTTCATAACGTCAGGTGGTGCTGTTGGAAGCCTTGCATCGGAGAACCAATCATGAGGGTTGTGGGCGGGCTATGCAGAACCGGTGTCTCGCAAAACATCGCCACGTTTGCGGAGAAACATATTAATCACTTAGAAACAAACATAACCTGTTAAGGCTCATTTATACTCCATTTTCATACGAAGATAAATGCGTCCGTATCAAACGGTGTAATCGTCACTGCCCACATACTTCCATGCGTCTTTCACGTTGGTATCATGTTAAGCAATACATCCACCAGTGGGCAGTAGAGAGTCTAAATGTATGAGTGTGTGTGGGGTTTTGCTCCGTTTCATGCGTATCCGTAAGCTTTCAGATGACGGACAGAAAACGCACAAAATGAACGCAGAGTACGGACAGAAGGCTCTGTCCGTCTCCGTCTTTAACGTAGAGTATAATTGGGCCTTTAATAGGACGTGTTTCATCCGGCCCCGGCGGCTAGAGGTCTTTCCCCCAGCGATAAGCCCGACTCCCGAGGCTAACGTTACAGAGCCTGCTGACTCCTCCTGACTTCACAGCGCTTCATAGTAGCAAGCGGACCACTTCCGAGCTCTGAACCAGATTTGGAACAGTAAATTCCCATACTATGGCTCGACGTGGTCCTCCAGAGTCCATCAGAACTGCGTTCCATTTCAGAGCAACGGTCTGCTACCATTATACAGAAATAACAGAGGTACTGGAGAATGTCGTGATTGACCAATCAGATGAGTATTAAACAAAGCCATGTAATAAGGGGGGGCTGTGATTGGCCCGGCCGTTTTCAGGCCAGGTGGAAATCTGTTTGAATGTGAGTGTGGCCAGATGCATCTGCCAGAGCAAAACACAAAAAACAAAACAAAAACATAAGCTTGCAGATTTTGTCAGGGGGGATAGCTGCGTGCTATTTATAAAGTAGACTGCATTCATCTAATCTATGGTGTAATATTTAATATAGCCTACAGCCTGTTTCAAAAGATATACATAATACATGATGACAGCACTGTTAACATTACATTGGGGACAAGGGAAACAATGGTGGCACTAGTATTTCGACAACTCTCATTGGTTTGCTGATGGCTGTGGGCTTGAATGACAGCTTACATGGAGGGAGGTGGGACACACTGTGTGCATCT
>NC_139632.1:39238747-39264675 GCF_964638095.1 Poromitra crassiceps
CAGAGAGAGAGAGAGAGAGAGAGAGAGGCAGAGAGAGAGAGAGAGAGAGAGAGAGAGAGAGAGAGAGAGGCAGAGAGAGAGAGAGAGAGAGAGAGACAGAGAGAGAGAGAGAGAGAGAGAGAGAGGCAGAGAGAGAGAGAGAGAGAGAGAGAGAGAGGCAGAGAGAGAGAGAGAGAGAGAGAGGCAGAGAGAGAGAGAGAGAGAGAGAGAGAGAGAGAGAGAGAGAGAGAGAGAGAGAGGGCCTTTTAGCAACAAGGGCCCCCTAGTCTGACCCTCCCCCCCCTCCCCATCCTACTTAGTGACTCAGTCACCACGGCAACAGAGCAGAGGGTAAATCACCGTGGCGATTGCCCTAGGACGTGTCATGCATGGTGATGCTGAGTCCCTGCTGCCACCACCGTGTGGCACAGCACACACACACACACACACACACACACACACACACACACACACACATCAGTATTATTGACCATGAACAACTCGCTCTCAAATCTCCCAGAGCCAGACATCAGGACAACGCTGAATCTGTGATGCCATGAAAAAATGCCAATTGTAAAGTTCATGACATATGCACTTATACATGACTACACACGCGGGTGGAGAACATAACGTATATGCACTTATACATGACTACACACACGTGTGTGGAGAACATAACGTACACAACTTGTTAACAGTGTGGTGCCTCCTTATCACTCATGCCTCCTCTGCATGTCTTCAGTCGGGGTTGTGGCAAATTCATTTCTCCTGGTATCACTCACTGCTTGTTGTTGCCATCAAGGAGAAAACATTTTGTATTTAAATGCTAATTCCTCTTTAAAGCTGCACTAGGCAACTTTTGCATGTTGAGTCGACTGTTTTTTCGAGCGTTTCAAGGACTTCCTAATCCTGCAAGGTGATGTCAGTAAACTCGTCTTCTGGGCTGAAGAGGTTCAGCTCTCTCATGGTTGTTTAGGAGACACTTTGCTGAATTGACAACATCAAAACGATTCACTTTGAGATTGAGGCTGGTGAGACGGGTGCATATATTTATATAGAAATATGGACGTAGCCACCGTGATGTCACCCATTCGTTCTGAAGCCTTGAGTTCAGCATTTTGACCGTCGCCATCGTAGTTATTTGGAGCCAGTAGCAGCAAAGAACTTTTATGGAAAGAAATGGCAGGTCCATATTGCCCCATTGCAACATCAGCGCCCAGCAGTCTCCGCCATTTTTGATTTTTGGAAACGTGACAGCGCCAAAAGAACCTCGCAGTGGTCAGCTGCGGTAGCGCTGGCCCCTATAATCAGCCTCTCTAAACAGTAACTCAACGGGAGTTGAACCTCGGGTCCTTTTCATTAGCTATTTATCTTGAAAAAAATAAAAAAAAATAAAACGAAAAATTTTGCTTAGTTTCCACAATATGGTTGTTGTTTTACATCCCTGCACTACACCACTTCAATCAAGATTTGCAGTATGCCCGGAAAAGATGTGAATCCCCAAAGTTTAGAGTGTTCTCCCGTTGAGTTACTGTTTAGAGAGGCTGATTATAGGGGCCAGCGCTACCGCAGCTGACCACTGCGAGGCGCATTCTGTTTCCAAAAATGGCCGGAGTGTCGTCTCTTTCCTTCCACGCTCTTTGGTAGCAGCTAGCGTGAGACCAGGGGTTTCCCACAGAGCCGCCTGCTATTGGTCCGTGACCGGCGAGCTGCACCATCACTGGACAGGTGACCTGTCAATCACGCCCAAAAGCAGAGTCATGCTTTATCATCAATTTTACTCTAAATGGGACCATAATTGACAAAACGAACATCATGCTGTATTGAAGAAGACTTGAAACTAGCGACTGAGACCATCAACTCATTAAGAAAGTGTTGACTGAAGTCATGAATCAAGTGAGGAGCAGGGACATTTCCCCATTAACTTCCATGCAATCAGACTTTCTTTTTGCAGCCAGTGGAGTCGCCCCCCTGCTGGGCATTAGAGAGAATGCGGGTTTGGGGGACATCCGCATTGGCGTCACTCTTCACACAAACTGACGCAAACCTTTCAAAGGGGACTCGTCTGCAAAATCCTTCCAAGGGCAAGGCAGGCTAATCACCATTCAGGACGCTCACCTAGAAGTATCCGATCGATGGCACTCCTCAGTTCACTTGGGTTGCCACACAGTTGTTTCAAAAGGTAAGTCTATCGATTATCCGGCTCAAATGTATAGCAAACACTGCATTTTTATGAGCAACACATTGGCATGCGGCTCCCTCAGGGCTCCATGCAGAGGGAGCTCATGCTAATGAGCACGCTAGCAGATTTAATGAGGATTCCTATATGAAGTTACTTTAGTTACTTCCAACTTTGACTATCTGCTGTTTGAAAAAGGTGTCACCGTGGCTTTGACTATCTGCTGCTCTGCTGTTGTGTGAGGCAAGTGTTGTAATGTGTGCACGTTGTTCTTTATTTTAAAATGTATTTTAAAAATGGAATCCTGCTAGGAAAGTGCAAATTTTTACTAAATGTAACCGTAATCATGATAGTGTTGGTTTGTTTTTGTAATCTGAATAAGTAATCTCGTTACTTACTCCCCAAGCCTGAATATATTCTATAGTTTACACAAGGCATACAATGTATGTATGTATGTATGTACAGTATGTATGTATGTATGTATGTATGTATGTACAGTATGTATGTATGTATGTATGTATGTATGTATGTATGTATGTATGTGTGTATGTGTGTGTGTGTGTATGTATGTATGTATGTATGTAGGCTATAGTATGTACCACACAGGGGACACACTAATTTCATTGTACAGCTGTGCAATGACAATGAAGGAATTCGAATTCTAAACCAGCCTATGCATCAGCACTGAGCATTGTAAATACCAACAAAATGTGTTGTTAAAGTTAAAGTGAGGGAAGTTTAATGTTGCGCTGCCACTATAATGGCGATAGCAAGAATACAGTAGCATCTAGTATCTTTATTAAAGTGAATTAGTGATGAATCACCCTCATGCATGAATCACACATTCATAATAGCCTAATTTTATGCATGATCCATGAAAAATAGAAATGCGTGGCAAAAATAGCATAGTGTCAATATTTTAGAGAGCCCCCAACATTTCACAAGTCATGTTTCCAGGGGAGCTCATGTGTTATTAAGTGGAGCCAAGCTCCCCCTGGCTTCCCTGTGCTGTAGTCGGCACCCTGCAATTACTCTGAGAAAATGATTACTGCCATGAAAGTCAAACTCTCTGTGGAGTAATTGGAGTTATAAGCCATCTTGGGCTATTTACATGTACAAGTACAGCCGCTACATGTTACTTCTTTCTTTTTTCTTTTTCTTTAGGGGGGGGGGGTCCTTCAAACTTTCTGAAAATTCTAAACATTTACCACTTGGGGCCACCAAAGTATACAAAGTTGAATTTCCGCCCATTTTAGATCTTGTCCCCACAAACCCCCATAGGCGGGTTCGAGCCATAGGTTGAGGCCACGTCTCGTCATAGACGCTGGTTTAGCTGGCTCAGCCTGGCTGGGGGCGTGGTCACGGTGGGGTAAAAACCCCCGTTCTATCCATTCAGCAAAGTTAGAATTTAGCTGATAGCCCAGCCCAGGCAGACACGATCGGGGATTTAACCACCGCAGCAAACGCACCTCTGAGCAGACGTCTTGTGTTCTGCTCTAGAACCCCCAAACCTGTAGTTTAGAGCCGCAGCACCGTCTTTTGGTGAGTCAGCCCATGAGATATATGGGCGGTTTTACCCCACTCGCGCGCCAGCCGTTTCACATTTTGTGGGCGTTCCCAGACATGCGGACTGTCTCTATATTATCTGTCAGAGAAAGATCACGGCCTGTTTGTCCAACACCCTGCATGCTGGGTGCGTCCCAGGAAGCACGGTGAGTCTAACTGAAGATGGCACAGCTTTCATGTCCTCATAGCCTGGGATCAATGAAACCCGTGGACGTCTGCAAAAAAGACAAGAAAAAAGAGAGAGAAAAGGCAGAAAGACATAAAGGATAGATAGGCCCCATGGAGAGGCGGGGAGGATAAAACAGAAAGAAGAAGGAAAAAAAAAGGAAAAGAAAAATGTTCCCAGTTTAGCAAGACGCTGGCCTAATACCTATCGTCAGGTGGATCTACAGTATACTATATGCTTCCAACAGATGAGAGGGGGCGTGACTGGCTTTTAAAGAGGAACCAGCAGATTAACAGACTTGCATTCTCTCTCCCTGCTTATGCTTCTCTCTGTTTCTGTGTTACTTATTTCTCTCTTGTTGTGTTGCTGCCAGCACCACCCATACGGAAGAGGCATATATACACATATATGTAGTAAACATACATGTAGTATATGTTCATATAAGTATTCGACATATATCCACATATATATCCAGGATATATGTGCATATATGTGCATATGTATCACAATATATGAACATGTATGGAATTGGAACGTTTCATATATGGTCCATATATGTTAGTCCTATATAATTATATATGTGCATACATGTATAGATTGTATATGGACACATATGGTAATTAATTATATGTACATTTGTATGCATTGACACTATACGGACATATATGCTTAATACATATAAAACTATATATGAATAATAACTATACATACATATATGTTTTATTTTATATGAACATATATGACTATTACCTGTGTATAACTGTATGTATTTATCTGTATTCGACATATATCCACCTATATATCCAGGATAGATGTGCATATATGTGCATATATATCACAATATATGAACATGTATGGAATTGGAACGTTTCATATATGGTCCATATATGTTTGTCCTATATAATTATATATGTGCATACATGTATAGATTGTATATGGACACATATGGCAATTAATTATATGTACATTTGTATGTATTGACACTATACGGGCATATATGGTTAATACATATAAAACTATATATGAATAATAACTATACATACATATATGTTTTATTTTATATGAACATATATGACTATTACCTGTGTATAACTGTATGTATTTATCTCTATTCGACATATATCCACCTATATATCCAGGATATATGTGCATATATATCACAATATATGAACATGTATGGAATCAAAACACATATCTCTTAATTAAAAGAGATGTAATTTTCCAAATTATTTTTGATTGAACAACATCTCAGAAGTGAAACCCACCATGAAAATGGTTAGTTTTGTGCAAGACTTCCAGCACTACTGGATATTTTCAAGGTTTGTCCAGTGTGCATGAGATTTAAAAATAAGGGTTTTTTGACAGTGGAGTCATTAAAATGCCCCACAGTCTATATTATGGTTTTAGTGTAAACATTATATATTATATATGATTTAGAAGCTCATCGTAAAGCTGATTCCAAATATATAATTTAAAAGCTTCATAAATTAAATCCTGTGGAGTTATTAACCATATTAGATCCCTAATCTCTGCCCCAAATGCATCATGGGACTTCCATGCAAATTCTGGAGAAATGTTCACGCCCCCTCCAACCAGTCTCTCTGCTGCACCCTGGATTACTTACATGAATATAGATGATCACATGTATGAGAATACTCATATATGTTAATTGCTTATATGAGCATACCTGCTGACATATGTCAGTAAAGTCATGTTAATTGCTGATATACACATATATGTAGACATATGTAAGTAAAGTCTTCTATGTTAATTGCTGATATACACATATATGTAGACATATGTAAGTTTAACCCTATATGTTCAATGCGTACACAAACATATATGATTACATGTATGAGAATATCCGCATATGTTAACTGATTATATGAGCATATATGTTGACATACATAATAGTAATCATATATGTTTAATGCTTATACGAACACATATTTTGATATGGAAGAGAATAACATATATGTGTGTTGCTTGTATTTGCATATATGCGGAAATATGTAGAAATATTCTTATATGTTAATTGCTTATATGTACATATATCTAAACATATGCGAGAATAACCCTGTATGTCCATTACTTGTATGAACATATATGATCACATGTATGAGAATACTCATATGTTAATTGCTTATATGAGCAAACATGCTTGCATATGTAAGTAAATTCTTATATGTTAATTGCTGATATGCACATATATGTAGACATATGTAAGTTTAACCCTATATGTTCAATGCTTACACAAACATATATGATTACATGTATGCGAACATCCGCATATGTTAATTGATTATATGAGCATATATGTTGACATACGTAATAATAATCATATATGTTTAATGCTTAAATGCACACATATTTTGATATGCAAGAGAATAACATATATGTGTGTTGCTTGTATTTGCATATACGCAGACATATGTAGAAACATTCTTATATGTTAATTGCTTATATGTACATATATCTAAACATAATAGAATAACCTTGTATGTCCATTACTTGCATGAACATATATGATCACAAGTATGACAATACTCATATATGTTAATTGCTTATATGAGCATACATGCTTACATATGTAAGTAAATTCTTATATGGTAATTGCTGATATGCACATATATGTAGACATATGTAAGTTTAACCCTATATGTTCAATGCTTACACAAACATATATGATTACATGTATGCGAACATCCGCATATGTTAATTGATTATATGAGCATATATGTTGACATACATAATAATAATCATATATGTTTAATGCTTATATGCACACATATTTTGATATGCAAGAGAATAACATATATGTGTGTTGCTTGCATTTGCATATATGCAGAAATATGTAGAAATATTATATGTTAATTGCTTATATGTACATATATCTAAACATATGCAATAATAACCCTGTATGTCCATTACTTGCATGCACATATATGATCACATGTATGAGAATACTCATATATGTTAATTGCTTATATGAGCATACATGCTTACATATGTAAGTAAATTCTTATATGTTAATTGCTGATATGCACATATGTGTAGACATATGTAAGTTTAACCCTATATGTTCAATGCTTACACAAACATATATGATTACATGTATGCGAACATCCGCATATGTTAATTGATTATATGAGCATATATGTTGACATACGTAATAATAATCATATATGTTTAATGCTTATATGCACACATATGTTGATATGCAAGAGAATAACATATATGTGTGTTGCTTGTATTTGCATATATGTGGAAATATGTAGAAATATTCATATATGTTAATTGCTTATATGTACATATATCTAAACATATGCAAGAATAACCCTGTATGCCCATTACTTGCATGCACATATATGATCACATGTATGAGAATACTCATATATGTTAATTGCTTATATGAGCATACATGCTTACATATGTAAGTACATTCTTATATGTTAATTGCTGATATGCACATATGTGTAGACATATGTAAGTTTAACCCTATATGTTCAATGCTTACACAAACATATATGATTACATGTATGCGAACATCCGCATATGTTAATTGATTATATGAGCATATATGTTGACATACGTAATAATAATCATATATGTTTAATGCTCATATGCACACATATATTGATATGCAAGAGAATAACATATATGTGTGTTGCTTGTATTTGCATATATGCGGAAATATGTAGAAATATTCTTATATGTTAATTGCTTATATGTACATATATCTAAACATATGCTAGAATAATCCTATATGTCCATTACTTACATGAGCATATATGATCACATGTATGGGAGTACTCATATATGTTAATTGCCTATATGATCATATATGTCAATTTATATTTGGATCACATATATGATCCTCACATATATATGCATATATCTCAGGTGGGTTTGTATGCAAAGTGCATACATGTACATGTATGTGACATATATGTGGACCTTGTGTCGGATGTATGTCCATATATGTGTATATATGCCTCTTCCGTATGGGCAGGGGGCCCCTGCACGGCCTGGGTGCCCCTGCACGGCCCGGGGGGGCCTCCTGGACCAGCCGGGTCCCCCTGCATGACCTGGGGGCACCCTGCATGACCTGGGGGCACCCTGCATGACCTGGGGGCACCCTGCATGACCTGGGGGCCCCCTGCATGGCCCGGGGGGGGGCTCCTGGACCGGCCGGGGCCCCCTGCATGACCTGGGGAACACTGCCCAGGGGCCAGAGATAAGGGAAGGGGAATAAGGTAGACTAGAGAGAGGGAGAGAAGAGGTGCTATCAACCTGGCAAAATAGTACCTACACCATGTTAGCATTAGCCTAGTCTCGCTGGCCAGCCTCCCTACCGTGAGAGGAGTCTGGCGCCGCAGGTCTCCATAACTGGGATAAACCCTCCCCTGCTCTACTCTGCTCTCCCATTGGAGGGACTGTTTCAGTCGCTGCCGGATGTCCGCTCCCGGCTTATTACAAGCTCTGTCATTGGCTCCGACCATGTCAATCAGAGCAGCTTCCGCTCCCTCCTCCCTGTGTGTTGCTGTAAATAGTGCCCTGCCGCCTCAGTGAAAACAACAACGCTAACTAGCTAGCAAGCTAATGGCAGAAACCTACACGCTAGCTCGTTGCTACACGCTGAAAACGGCAAGTTGGATTGTTGGAAACTATTTTCCAAGGGCACTGCCGCTAAGCGCCGCCCATCACAATCCCACTATGGAGACCTGCGGCGCCAGACTCCTCGGACGGAAGGGAGAGGAGGCTGGCCAGCGAGACTAGCATTAGCCCAACTTAGCCCCAGTCTATAGATGGATAGTGGTCAATGTTGTCAAATTCACCAACAATTTCATGTATGTTGGACATGCTGCTGTGGTGGGTGGACTTGTTGAAATGTTGAACATATCTTGTTTGCAGACACATGCCAACATCTTATTTTTGCCCCTAGCAGTGACACAAACACACTGACCAAATCCTCTACCACTTCATTTTGGACTCTGTTTCTCCTTGTAAGATATCTCACCATTTTCACTTCACCCAAAAGGAAATTTAACAATTAGCAGCATTACTTCTCCTGTAACCAGCCCCAAATACAAAAACAACTTCGGACCGTTTCTCATCGAAAGACAAAAATAATGTCTCTAAAGTGCCAAATAAGGCTTTTATCCGACCACACTCTAAGAAACAGGCGAAAACCAGTTTACACCCCTCTACAAAAAAGGACATTCATTTGAAACAGTGGGATTCATTACAGATATAAGGGAATTCACAGGCGCAGCTCCATAGATAATTCACTGCAAGTCACCAGTTTGTTTCTTTGATGGGTTTATATAAAACTCTCCACCCTGGTTTATCTGCACAATCTACCTTCAGATGCCTTCTCCATACTGAGTCGTCCTTTCCATTTAACTTACTTTTGTTGAGGGCTTTAACACAACACTTATACAACCCCTTGCCATTCACAGTATATAAATCAACACTTTGTGAATATTTTCAGCATCCATAACAGTCCAGAACAGTCATCCAGAACAGGGTAACGTTCCAACTCTGGGAAAGGATCCTCTGTATTCGGGGTTTCCTCCCCCTCACTATGTAGATCCTCAAACGTTCATTTCTTCCATAGATCATTTTCCAGACCACTGCTTTAATAAGATGTGTTCTGTGTAGCAGACTGACCTCAGACCCAAGAGATCAGCCACAGCATGTCAATCCAACTTTAGTCCCAGTCTATAGACGCAGTAAACCAGTGGTCAATGTTTCAACTGTATGTTGGACATGGTGCTGTGGTGGGCGGACTTGTTGAAATGTTGATTTGCAACACATTTCTGCTTCAGAAGCATTCATATTGAACATATCCACTGTTTGCAGAAAGGTGAAATGCCAACGTCTTATTCTGGTGAAGTGGTGATTGGGTTGGAAAAGCAGAGGAGAGAGAGAGCGAGAGAGAGAGAGAGAGAGAGAGAGAGAGAGATCTTCTATTGTATGCCAATGCTTAAGTTAACTACTTATCTGATTGCAATGTTACATAGCTGTTTACACACCTCCTTATTATATATTTAATTGTAAGCATACTCTTAAGCTAACTTATATATACAGTATTATATTTGAGTGCAATGTTACACACTTCTTTATTCTCCTATATCTTTAACTGTATGCACATTTTTGCTTTTGTTTTTCATTTTACGTATGTTGGGTTAAAAACACGATTTCAGACGGACAAGCCCTTCTTTATTGTCACACGGTTACACATCAACACATGCACGGAGGGCCACAACACACACATGCTGACGGTGGCCGGTGAAATTTGTCCTCTGCATTTAACCCATCCTGGCTTTGTCCTTTCCTCCGGGGGGCAGGCCAGGAGCAGTGGTCACTTTCTCGTACAGCGCCCGGGGCGTACAGTTTTAACCCTGAATAGCTGGATAAACGGATTGGCCGCTACAGGGCTCCTGCCAGAAAGCACACAGTGATAATAAGGCCCAGAATTAACCCCCCTTAACTAATAGCATAATAACTAATGACCAAATAGCCTAAAAGGAGATAGCTAGCTAGCCAAACAATTAGCGTCCTTCATTAGCAATCAAACTACAGTGCCCATCTTAGCCACACAACACAACATAATAAATTCAACTCACATCTCCTCTGACTGCTGTACAGGCAACTGCTGTAGGCATACCCGCGGTTAAGTCAGCCGCAATAACCACTCTAACTTCCTGTTTGTATTTCCAAAATAAAAGCATTACTAACACAAGATAATAACAGCAAAACTCGCTGCATTAATGCAAAATAAGTTATACAGCTCTGCCAGGGTGAGGAATTCTCAACACACTTGCTTTGGCAATGCATACGTATGTTTCTCATGCCAATAAAGCCCCTTTGAATTGAGTTGAATTGAATTGAGTGAGTGGTGGAGAGATCAACGGATATACTGTGTGGAGCGAGGGGGGGGCATTCCTTCTCATAGCTGTGACGGGCAGCCTGCCTGCGGGCGTCAGGGGAACGGACAGGTAAATCTGTGGAGATGCAGGGTGCTCCGCCTGGGCCACTGCACCTGATCTGATGTGATGGATACAGCATATACACTAAGCTCTGCTGACCCTGTCACATGTGCACTGTGTGCTGAATACACATGGCAGCCATGTGCTTCCTCCCCGTGCGGACCATGACAGTGAAAACATATCATCGCTGATGACCTGTAAGTGACAGTGATTTGTCCCTGTTTGTGTTTGTGTATCCACTGAGGAGGTACAGTTAGCCTGCTCTATCGTCTGTCAGTTCAGTCTTGAAATATATATTTAAAATGGTAAAGAAAAAACTGTCATAATGTCAGAAGTGAATGTGCATATAACGTATTACACCTATACTCTGTTTTACCCTCTACCCATCTTTTTCAGATCAAAGACGGGTTGGGCACCATTCACATTTGAACCGATACCGGTTTCCGTTACCTGGAATTCGGTACCAGTACGAAACAGTACCTCCCCCCCCCGCCCCCCGCACTTTCTCTCGTAATTACAAACATGTAATTTCAGTTGTAAAAACGTAAGTCCAAACTTATCAATTTCAACAGTGTTTTTATTATTTAGAATATTTTACACACAGATGCGCTCTCAGCAGGTACCCAAATTTGGTACAGATTTTACTTGAATCGGGACTCGGTAGTACCGATGGAATTCAATCGGTACCCTTAAAAGTACCGATTTCAGTACCCAGCCCAGACCCCTATCTGGGGATATTTTTATTATTAGATATAATTTTGTCAAATTTTCCATGTACAGTATTGTAGGTAGAGAGATAATGGTGAAACTCTGATCAAAACAGTCATTCTTCTACATTCTCTAATTGTGTTGACTTGTTATAAATTAAATAATAGTGAAGTTTAATTGCTCAGTTGTCTGCGGGGACCCCCTGGAACCCCCTCAAGGACCTCTGATGGTCCTCGGACCGCACATTGAGAACGACCGCTCTATCTGACTGCTATAACAGATTCAACCTACACAGTATTGAATATATTCTAGCAGAAACGTTTCCATTGCGACGCATTTTGTTTGAAATAATTAGAAGAACTGCAGGTCCACCACGGCTGAACGAGCAGCACGAGCTTGAAATTAAATCGGCGAAAGCCGGTAAAGAGGAGCCTTCAGAATATCACAATACTAAACACTTACAATGTACTGCGCTGGCAATGTCACACAGGCCTTGGTGGGGACATGGACAAATTCGAGTACGTAGGTAAGAGCACTTGTGAAGGACACTTAATATTGCTCAAGAGAAGAATCACATGCTGTACTTCAGGGCACTTTGTGTGGTTTTCTATTCACACTACATTTAGTTGGCTAAGCAATGTTTTGGACGTTTTAGTCCATTGACACTGAGCTCACACTGATTTAGCTTTAACACACAATGATTTGAATAAGCGCTCTGTATGAGGATGAGTGCATGTGGTGCCACTGTTTTTCCAAAGAAAAGTTATCAATACATTCAATGCCACTTGTAATAATGAACATGGCATAGAAAGTATCATATTGTTTCTGAATGATACTGATACAACTGGAAGAGGGTTTTGCATTTGAGCACTATATTGTGAGTATTATATGAAAGCGCTGAAGCAAATTAACTCCTTTTCAGGCCCAGAGGAGCGGCGGTAGTAGATCCCACAGTGAACGCGTGGAGCGGGAGGAACAGAAATCAATCACCTGAAGCATCTGGAAAGAAAATAATATGTTGCCGCTGCGCTTGGGGACAGCTGTGTGCAAAATATTATACCATCAGCTGATATAGCCTGGTGTTCAGTGCTCTTAGAAAGATGCACAACGTCCCCTGATGCAACGAGGCTTCTTGAGATCAGCCACTCCACTTGGTCCACGAGAAGTCTAAATAAAAACAAGTGGCATCTTGAAACCCGTTGGAAGAAAATTAAATTATCTCTGAGAAAAGATCGGGGAGGGACAAAGTCATCATCGCTCTCTTCAACTCAACTTCACGCTAATCTGCACAGCTGGCGTCATCACCAGGGCCCGGGACTGACACAGACCCTTATCTCCTCCCTATAGACCAAATCACCGTGATAAATGCTGTCAAACTCTCTCGTTGGAGGGGCACGGTGGCTCAGTGGTAGAGCTGTCGCCTCACAGTCAGAAGGTCCTGAGTTCGATTCTCGCCTGGGACACTGTGGGCGCTGTGGTTGTGTTCCCCCCCATATCTTCAGTGCCTACTGCCCAGGTGGGGTATCTCGTCGTAAGGGCCTTTCTCTCTGTGTGGAGTTTGCATGTTCTCCCCGTGCTCCCCCAGGGGGTTCCTCCGCATATAACCCCCCCACTAAAAACATGCAGAAGATCAGATCGTCATCGTCATCCGACCAGTGACGACAACATCCGAAGTCGGTCCCCGGGCGCTGTACGAGAAAGCGACCACTGCTCCTGGCCTGCCCCCCGGAGGAAAGCACATGCCTGGATGGGTTAAATGCAGAGGACACCTTCACCGGCCACCGTCAGCATGAGTGTGTTGTGGCCGCATGCATGTGTTGTGGTGTTCGTGTGACAATAAAAGACGGGCTTGTCCCGTTACGAGAGTTTTTTTTTTTTTTTTTTTTGCCGACTACTTTCAATTTAAATGTTCAAACGGTTGGTAAACATGCTTGTCCGACGTATCTAGCCTTTCTTCTGTGTTTGTTTTATGTAGTGTTAGCTAGTTAATAACATTTGTTTACAACTGTCAAACTTGCTGTTTTTTTTGCAGACTCGTTAACATTACGTTACAGACAGAGGCGACTGACGCCGCTCGGATACAGCTCGGAACCCGGATGTTGTAGCTGTAGTAAGCCTGTGCCGCCGAATCCAGAGTTCTCTTTGCTCATGTTTGCCCTTTGCAGAGGGAATTCTGAATAATCCAAATCTTGACCCTCTCTTTATGGTCACTGGACACCCAACAACACAACACGAACGAACCGTTTTTGTCTTCTTTGTCTGTTTTTGTCTTCAACACGTCAGTTTGTGCCGTTCACCGCCATTATGTGTGGAGGTAACCGGAACCAGGGGTAACCGGAAGTAAATGTAAACATCCCCGCTGATTTGGTCTATCGACACTACATGTGATATTAACATGGGGTCTCTATATCTGACTCAAGGCCTTGACACATCTATTTGGACATCCCACCAGCTACATCCCCTTAGCCACTCCCCCTAATCACCGCTCAACCAACTACCTACCACCTTCCTATCCAGAGCTACGGCACCTCGTCCGTAGGCCCGCCCCTATTACTAAACTAGGATGGAGACAGATATTGCACATATTGCAGACTTTCTTGACCTGCAGTAATCTAAGTGTTGTGTTCTTTACTTTCGTCTTGACTTAATTTTATTTATTTATTTTAAATCCCCCCCCTCCATGTTTATCGTATGCACATACATATAAAGGTAAATTCATTGTATTGTGAAAACGTACTCGGTAATACACCTGATTCTGATTCAATACAAATAACAAAAGCTACCTTACACTAAAGCATATTCCTATCTGATTAATGTTCAGTAACTGCATTGGCTTTGTCTCAAAGGGACATTTGAGACGAATGCAGTGATTTTCATATACGCTGAAGCGACGGTGATTGGGACCTGCTCTCATTGTCACTTCTCATTAAAACCCTGCTTATTCAGGCTGGCTACGATCAATTAATTATCACTGAGAAGTCATTAGTTTCACACAGACTCTCTCCTCCAAGTGGGAAAACAAACAACCCCACTACTGCTTCATTAGCCGACTAAAAATGTTCAGATTTCTTTGATTTATTTATTATTTTACACTTTACCTATCCGCTGAGTGAACGAAGAGTCCATCAATGGATGAATTCATTATTAAAATAATTAATAATTAATGAATAAAATTGTCAATTTGAGGAGGCAACCTGTGCAACAAGATGATAAAGAGGGACGATCCTTTATGCACCGTGTCTGGCAGTGAGTGCTTGATCAAACTCAGGTCATGTGACATGTCATGTGGGCAGACTGCATAAAAATATAATGTGTGTGGGTACATTTTCACTCAATCACTTTCCCTACCCACTTTTCCCCAGCCAGTGTGTGTGTGTGTGTGTGTGTGTGTGTGTGTGTGTGTGTGTGTGTGTGCGTGCGTGTGTGTGTGTGTGTGTGTGTGTGTGTGTGTGTGTGCGTGTGTGTGTGTCGTGCGTTTACGACCTCTAGACAGCCCATGCTAGTCTTTCTCCAAGACAGGAGAAAGGGACAATCTTGACAGCAGTCATTAGCTTGTAATAGTCTCCTCCAGTCCACACAGAGACACTGGGTGATTAAATAATGTGACCCGCCCTCCCTCTCTCCCTCCCTCTTTTCCTCTGTCTGAACTCTGCTCCCAGCGGGGTCATCCCTATGTTCCCCGGGTCCTATGTTCCCCGGGTCCTATGTTCCCCGTTTTTAACACTCTAGGTAAACATTTGGGGTGTCTATCCGCTATGCCGACCACCCGCAATGCCGACCTTAGGTTTAGGCATGAGGGGTGGGAGAGGTTAGGTTTTGGGTTAGGGTCTGGGGGAGGTTAGAAAGGGTTCTATGTTCCCCGGTCCCACAAAAACGGGGAACATAGGACCCGGGGAATATAGGACCCGGGGAACATAGGTACGCTCCCCTCCCAGCTAGCCAACTCTACTCCCAGCTAACCAACTCTACTCCCAGCTAGCCAACTCTACTCCCAGCTAGCTAACTCTGCTCCCAGCTAGCTAACTCTACTCCCAGCTAACCAACTCTACTCCCAGCTAGCTAACTCTACTCCCAGCTAACCAACTCTACTCCCAGCTAGCCAACTCTACTCCCAGCTAGCCAACTCTACTCCCAGCTAGCTAACTCTACTCCCAGCTAGCCAACTCTACTCCCAGCTAGCCAACTCTACTCCCAGCTAGCCAACTCTACTCCCAGCTAGCCAACTCTACTCCCAGCTAGCCAACTCTACTCCCAGCTAGCTAACTCTACTCCCAGCTAGCCAACTCTACTCCCAGCTAGCCAAATGTCAGGAGGAGAAATATGTCATCATCACTACAGATGAATGCAAATCAAGGCGGACATCTTGACAGAGGCTGGCGTTTGGACAGATGTCTGCATTGGCAACCAGTTAGCTATACTGCATTGTCATTTCAAGGGTTATCATTTAAAGCCAGTCGGCAAGGCCACCAGTCTCTTTTTGAGGCCAATGCGGAAGTTGCCATACTCTCAAATGGCCAGTGGGGGGCGCAGCTTGTGTAACATCATCCCTGAACGTCCATTCAACTCTATGTGAAATGAGCCAACTTCTCTCTCGGTCTCTGTCTTAAATAAACACTTTACAAATGAGTTTATGGTCTGAAAAAACAATTTCAAGTATTTTTCATGCTCTCAAGGCTCCAGTTTTTTTAATTATAGCCCCATTTCGAGGAAAATAGGCGATATACTTCGGATATTGGGAAACAGTAATACCTCCGCCCGTTAGAGGCAGCAATGTGCCGCAAAGGCATCTAGTCTGCGGAAAGTACACGAATAAGAAAACCTAGCAAAACAAGGCTAGTATGGCTAGCAGATAGCAAGTCATACTTTAGCAAATTATCAGAAAATAGCGCTACTTTATGATATTTTAATAATGTTAGTAGACACACGTAACTGTATAGATGGCATACATGTAACGTGACGCTCATAACATGGCGGACCATTTAACGTTATCTAACGGTATGTAAAGTAGCCTAACGTTAAATGGTCTGTCCATGTTATGAGCGTCACGTTACATGTATGCCATCTATACAGTTACATAAGGTTAAATGTTAACGTGACATAACATCACAAGTTTTTGCAGACTTGAATGCTGTTGGTCGTTTGTTCAATTTGCTTTTCTGTATGGTATTGGACATTTAAAAATGATACATACTTGTCTTGAGGCATCCGCCAAGCTCAGCAATTTGTTATCCTTATTTTAAAACATACTTTATCAGATCGATATAACTCAACATAGCCTAAGGTCTTGCACGAATATGTCTACTGGTAAATTAGGCATATATAGATAATCTACCAAGCAACACTTGATACAAATATAGGTAACCATTTCACAGCAGTACAGCCTACCATGGTGGAAAATTAACCATTCTTTAAGTTTGAATGATATCAAAATATATGTTGCATGGTGTAGCCTTTGTTTATGTCGAATTGTTACAGATAACCATATTTCAATAAATATAAATCATTCGTTGATTTGAAGCAGTCGGTTGGTTCTCCATCTTCATTCTTCTTCCTGGTCATTTGGTTGAAGCTGGTTCACTCGACATCAAATATCTTTATATCACATCTTATTAACAACCTGCCTGCTCTGACCAGACAACTATAATGGGCTCGTTCTATGAGATTTGGGGTACATTCGGGTACATGATTTACTTGCACATAGCCTACACAACAAGGTTCTTTGTTGGCAATGTTTATTGACAAAAACACACTGGCAGATACATACCAAATGGCTCAAAGTAAATCTATCAAAAGTCTCAAATCTGTCAGCATTTAGCTTATGTTATTGCAATATCTTAGGTTGAACAACTGATGATCAGCAATATTCTCACAGTAATATGCACATGGGAATCAAAACGTAGCATTCATTTTCACAAATAATTTGACCAAGGGACAATGTGCCTCTGTTCTGTTGTGCTGTTCCTGCTCCACCATGGTACTCCGACAGCCATCCCTTGAAGAAACAAACGACACCGTGTTATATTAATTACTATAACATAACGCCACCAAATTTCAGTTAAAGTAGGCTATAACCACGGTGCTCACACGTTAGCACACGATGCTAATCGAGCTAGCGTTAGCTTACAAACATGAGCATCACTCAAACAGTCCAACGAGTCCAACATAGCAGAGCACCAAGTGCGCGACCAAATCCACCTCAGTTATCAATTTTAGAGTTTGCCCAGAGATAAGTATAATAGCAGTTTACCTTGTGGAGGCTTAGCAGCAGCTAGCAGGCTGGAGACTCACACCAGCTACTCAGGCACAATGCACCAGGATCACACCACACCATGGTCTCTTGGCCAGGCCCCGGACAAGACGGTGGTCGGCTGGCTGGACTCCTACTCGCCCATACCTTCGGACTAAAAGTTATTATATTTGTTGTCCTGGACCATTTCACCACTGCAACCAGCCAGCCAGCGAGCAAGCTAGCAAACAGAAGCGAACAACAAGATGGCAGTCGTTCAAGCCTGTGAGACAAATTCGGAAACTCCCCCGGCAGCCGCTAGGGGCAGCCGCCCCCTCCTCCTTCTTCTTCTTCTACTAGTTTTTAACAGCCCTCTCTCCCCGTACTTCCGTGTAAAGTTAATCCATTCAACCAATCAACGATGAGCAGGAAGCGGGAGATTCAAGCCTCATTTTCTGCTATCAAAACCCAATGGGTGACGTCACACTGACATTATCCAGTTCTATTATACAATCAATGTTTAAAGCAAAGTCATCAAAGCGGTCTTCTGCTTTATGTGTTGTATCTGTGGACTGCTGGATGGTTGTTTTGCCGGACTCATTCCGTGCTATAATCTCTTTCATGTGGTTTCTCCACCCGAGTGTCTGAGTGACCATTTTCATCTCACTTAACTGCTTGCTGCTGCGCCCTCCTGTGTTGGCTCGCTTCCAGCCAGATGGCCAGCGAGCTCTGTGGTGTCACTCTGCACTCCAGTGACTTTACGGGACGCGTCCACCTGTCTATGGGTTTTACTTTCCCGGCTGCCTTGCCCTGGCCACCCCTCTCCATCCCCAACGAGGTCTGTTCTCTACCAGGTAAAGGAGGCTGAGCAACTCTTAGTGGGAGGAGGTAAGACTGTGTATGGTAGAGAACCAACCCAATGTTCCGCCTTCCGTTGGTACCAATGAGAATGCCCACCCCTTCCTTGCCCTTGGCCCATGTCCCCTCAGACCACACATGGGCAAAATACGGCCGGCGGGCCGCATGCGGCCCTCGGGCGCCACCTGTGTGGCCCGCGATGGAATTGCAAAAAAGAAAAGAAAAAAGAAAAAAATATATTTTTACGGTGCACCTGAACGCAACATGCAAGATACCCGCTGAATAAGTGTCCAAATGTTCATGTCATTCTGGCCAATACTCCACTTCTGTTATAGCATTTCAGTCTGGAATATGGAATATCTTTCAATAATCTTTATGACTAAAAGGCTACATTGTAGAAATTTAAATAATTAACTCATTGGTTTTGGATTTATTTAGCTTCAAGAGTGCATTGTTGTTCGTGTGACCGTTCGGCCCTCAGCAAAACCTGGTAGCGAGGACATTTTTTGTGGCCCTCTCTACCATCAAAGTTGCCCATCCATGGGTTACAGCATGACAATATTTGTTCGGCCACCGGCAACAATCTGGGTTTCTCATGTGGCCCCCCATGAAAAATAGTTGCCCACCCCTGCCTCAGACGCTTGTCCCAACAGTCTATGACTCCTCACCCTTGGCCCTGCCCTCTACCACCCCCCACCCTTTTAATATGTTTGTCCATGGTACAAAATAGTGTGTCCCCTGAAGACTTTCAGTTGCCCTGTTTAGGACCTTTGCAACGTGCCCAAGCCTCCTCTAGCATTCTCCACCAATGACATCAAGCACCAACAAGGATGAACCTCAAGGATGATGTTAAAGACCTTTAAACACTCTTATTGACTGTGATAAACACTGTTATTTGGCCTCTTCAATGCGAGCTCGTTAAACAATAAATCTTTTATGTGCTGTAGCTTTATTGCCACATGGAATATTCATCTGACCATGCGAACTGACTTGGTTGAACGCAATTGATCACAATACAAACTACTGTACAAACTCACCTCTACAAAGCAAGACTGCACAGTCTCCACAGGGGCCGAGGAGCTGTGATTTATGGTAATGCTTTTAAATGCACTCCTGCTTCCTTTGGGGATTTTGCCTCTTTTGAGTGTTTATTGCTTGCTTTTAATAAGGTACAACCAGTTCTCTGTGTTTTAGTGTCGGCTCATCATAATTAAATATGTTATTTCTTAGTCTTCTGATCTTTCAGCATTTTTATTCTGGTTGATTTTAATATCCATGTACAGTATGCTGTCCAGAGATGGGAAGTAACTAAGTACAAATACTTTGTTGCTCTACTTAAGTAGGATTTTCAGGTATCTTAACTTTACTTTTCTGAGTATTTATTTTTCTGAGAACTTTTTACTTTTACTCCCTACATTTTAACACAAATATCTGTACTTTCTGTTCCTTACATTTTCAAAACAGGCTAGTTACTTTAGTTTAATGCACGACAACAAAAAGGATGTGACATTGTCTCTCTCGTCTCGTGCTCTCCCAGCTTTTTATGTGCACCTTTTTGTGTGCAAAAACCATCTCACACAAATTATTAATCAAAGTATCGTCTTTATACATCTTAAACAATACAACTGCACAGAGCTACTGTACCTTAACTGCACACAGCTACCTTAACAAAGCTACCTTAACTGCACAGAGCTACCTTTACTGCACAAAGCTACCTTAACTGCACAGAGCTACCTTAACTGCACAGAGCTACCTTAACTGCACAAAGCTACCTTAACTGCACAGAGCTACCTTAACTGCACAAAGCTACCTTAACTGCACAGAGCTACCTTAACTGCACAGAGCTACCTTAACTGCACAAAGCTACCTTAACAAAGCTACCTTAACTGCACAGAGCTACCTTAACTGCACAGAGCTACCTTAACTGCACAAAGCTACCTTGACAACTTAGAGAACTTCAGCTCTCTTAGATTAGCTACAGTGGGCAGAGTTGCTCATTTTAAATAACAGAAAACCAAGTTTGGAAAGTGTTCCTTGGCTGAACGAGCACACAGTATATAACATCAAAAGCAGTGCAGGGCAGCACTGAAAATGGAAGTGGAAGAGCGCAGCAAAATATAGGTCTTTTAATCACGTAAACAAGTTTTGATGTCACATCTTAACAGGGAGGCTAAGGCTGCAACAGAAAAATATGTATAATATTTCTCAGAACTGCCATAACCGCTGAATACTATTTAGCACCATAAATCACGATGGTAATGGTCCAGTAACTAGTACTAGGGCTGAACACTCTCCTGAAGACTGGGAGAAGTTTTGTATTTCTTAACTTACAAAAGTCAGAATACAAGAACGCAGAATATTTTTCACCTGCTTTTATGAGTGGAAGTGTGCCACCAAGCGACCAACATTCATTAACCTCCTTTGGATGTAATTTCTTCCCAATCACTTTTGGGCACGATTCCACTAATGAAATCCTCACCCTCTCCTCTGGATATCATTCTAACCAGGCTCTTAAAATACTTATCTGTCCAGATATTGTTTCTATCATTATAAACGGTTCCTTGGCCACTGATTAAGGTCCTTATTTTGCAAAATGCTTTTGTGCAGTTAAAATATTTAGTAAGCCATCAATGACCTCTTTGTAGCATGCTAGTCTTGGTTCTATTGTGGTTCTTTTTCTTTACTGTTGATCACAAAATCTTAGAACGATCATCTTAGGATTGTGCGTCAAATACTATGCTGCTATGGCCAACCCCCCCCCCCCCCCTTCCTTTTGTTGTTTGTCTGTGTTTTATGTACGTCTCTGTTATGTTTTATGTTTGACCCATGTATTCTGTAAAGCGACTTTGAGTTCTTGAAAAGCGCTATATAAAATAAATGTATTATTATTATTATTAATACTACTCTAAATTGGGTTATTTCTTATCTCTGGGACAGACCGTTCTCTGTGGCCCTGGGTAATTCTATTTGCTCCTCGGCACGTGAGCTGTGGAGTATCGCAAGAGTCCGTTCTCTGTCCCTCAAGGCTGTCCACTGCCTGTGGTATGTGTACATTCTGCCAGATGCAATGTCCACTATAGCAGCATTTACAGCACAGAGCCATGAGCCAATCGGAATATAGGTGTCTTTTAAACATTATAATTGGGGCCCCCTCCTCAGGGAAGAAGTTGAGTTGTTGAGTTGTTTCATTGGACGAAACCCTTCCCGACCGCTCGTAGCTGGCGGCTGATCACGACAGAAGAGGGCAAAGAGCGGGTGATTTGGCTCTTTTGACTCTGGGCACTCCGGCAGTATTTTGCACTCCGGCAGTATTTCCTGAGCGCTTTAGATTGGAGCAGGCAGAAGAAAGGATAAGGAGGGAAAGGGGACTGGCCCGGACTAATTGCCTAAGCGGCAGATCAATATCTGAGCTAACAGGGAAAGACTACAGTTCAGCGACGAGACAGCCAATAGGCCCAGAGAGTTGAAATGTTCCCCCCGGGGATGGGATTTGTAGTTCTTACTGGAACTATGGAGGAAATCAAAATGGCTGCCTAACGGAATGGATATTGTCGGCCAATGGTTCCCAGGGGCGTCGTGGTGGCTCAGTGGTCTAAGGTGCGTACCATGTACTGTACTGTAAACGTGAAAGCCGTGCAGCTCGTCACATACTGCTGTTCTGTCAGTACACCCACATCAACTTTGGGGTGTTGCGGGTGACGCGGCCTCGAGTCGCCTGTTTAGTGACGTGATGCCAGTGCCCTGGCTGTCTCATCAGACATTGTTTGACGTTGCGCCTGACGCCAACCTCCAGCGGTCTTGAACGTAACGGTCGCTGTAGTGTCCTCATTTTGCAAGCGAGAGAGCGCGTGTTCGACTCCCGTCACGTGTTTTTATTTTCGTTTTTAACCCTACCCCCAAATATAACCAACGTTAACCAAGTTGCTTTAGTTGCTAACCAAGTTTTTTTTATTTGCCTAAACTTGATGAGAAATGGGTACCCCACATGTTATAAAGTGATCATATAGGACATTTGTCCCTTTCTACAGTCTTTGTTGTCTCCCTCTACTTTGAACTGTCTAATGAAAAAGGTAAAAGAGACTCAAAGATCTCAGGAGCAGATTCAAATGTAATCATGGGTGAGTTCTGATCAAGACAGACCTCAAACTCAGTGTTACATATAGTTTCTTGAAAATCTCTGTTTTTTTGGTTATTTTGTCACCATCTCTCGTGCTCAGGTTAGCTTGTTGCTGTGTCCTTTCAGCACGACACTTCGCACAGATCACCTGTCAGTTAGTGTGGGCGGAGCTCCGATTTTCTGTAGCGGGGTTGGGTTTCTGTAGGTGGCGCTCTTTCCTTTGTTCAGCCATGGTGGCTAGCTATCACTGCTGCTCATGCTACCACTTGGTGACAGAGTAGCAAAGCAGATATTTACTTATATGAAAATGTTGCAGATCATTATTCTTATGGGGTTTTTCTGCAGGAAAACCAATACAAGAAAATCAAGTTCCACCAGCTTTTAAGCCATATGCAAATTGTGCAGATTCCACAGCGTTCATATTCCTGTTTACGGAATAGCAGAATGCAAAAAAACAACAACAACACACACATTCCAATCCTCCGGGGGAGCCAGATACCACGCTGTTGTCGGATCCTGCTGCGTGCGGATGCAGCCTGCATGGCTTCTACATTTCCTTCTGTTCAGTTCAAACGCTGTTCACTTCAAAGCAAACACCCAAATATTAATAAGACCATTTGATGAGCTTTCCTGGGAAAGCTCATTTTCCCGATCAGTATCGACTCCACATGAGGTCCCAACCTCAGCACTGCAACATGAGCGCAGGCTAATTTGCAGCATCCCGCCCCCTAACTGTGTCTTGGTCAACAGCGGCAGCCGTAGCAGGAATATTATAATTCGCCGTCCCTGATGTGTTTTTTTCTTCTTCTCTGGCAATAATTAAATGTTCCGATACACGTCTAAATCATGGGTCACATTCGGTGAGCCGTGGTGTGTGTGTGTGTGTGTGTGGGCGAGTGAGTCTTGTACACTAATTATGCTTCAGAGAGAAGCTAGGCGATGGGGGTACCACGCACCGCGGCTATAATTTTCGAGGAGGAGTGAGCGGGTGCAGATGGCGTAAAACAAAAGACCGAGAAATCAAATAGCGTTTGTCTTCTTACACAACGCGCGGCGAAACATCATTAATTCCTGTTTTGGTTTTGTTGACAATTATCCCATTCAGCGCCGGGCGTTCTCCGGAAGAAATTAACAGGGTGGGTCGGGAACTCTGTGACAACGGGCATTCGAGGCTTTAAACGGCGAGTCAAGTGCAGTGCAAGCAGTGGCGCTGGAAGTACTTTTAGGTAGGGGGTGCTGCAAGGCCGTAGCCAACGATTCAACATTGGGGGGGAGGCGCCGGAAAATTTGCCGGCGACTTCGCCAGATTAGAGGAATATTAACATTAAGATTAGACTGTTGTGTCATTATTCAGTCACCTTTTCTCACTCACCTCCATGTCACCACTTGCTCCCACTGCTGTGTCGGAATCCCCATTCTCCCACCCTTTTTGGACTTTTAGCCATATTTAGAGGAATATTTAATTTTAAATTAACATTAGGATTATACTGTTGTGATGTCATTATTCAGTGTCTTCTCCTCTTCTCTGCAGCATTACTCAATTTACCCTCAGGAATCAGGGACAGTGATAGCCTACCTGCTATTCCTCCCATATATCCAGGGCCGGATTAATAGTACCATGGGCCCCCGGGGCTATTCATTTTCTAAGCTATTCATTTAGCCTTTTAGTCATAAAGATTATATCTTCCAGACTGAAATGTTATAACAGAAGCGGAGTATTGGCCAGAATTACATAAACATTTGGACACTTATTCAGCGGGTATTTTGCATGTTGCGTTCAGGTGCACTGTAAAAAAAAATAAAAAATCCATCTCTTGCCACCAGGGGGTGCTGCAGCACCCACCGCACCCAGCTTCCCGCGCCCTTGGGTGCAAGTGGCAAACAAATAAACCACGGACCAAAACCAAAACCAAAACACGGAGGTCCTTTTGAAAAGCCGTCTGATTCTAATTCTCACTGTTCACGAACCGTGAACAGTGCTCTCTCTCTCTCTCTCTCTCTCTCTCTCTCAGTCGGGGGTGAGCTGGATGACGATGGTGGGAGGTGGTGGAGCGTGGCGGGCTGGTAAAGCGAGGGGTCGAGCGGATTGACGCGACCGCAGCGGAGAAAAGACCCCACCCCCCCGGCTCATAACAACAATGCTATACAAGCTAATCACCACCCCACACAAAGAGGGGCCGCCCCTGTGCCATCGCTGCCGTTTGGAAGAGAGGAGAGAGGGAGGGGCCAAATGGAGGGAGAAAACCAGCAGGAGAGAGAAGAAGAACACGCGGCAATAAAGATTTAGCCACTGACAAATGAGTCTGCCTCTAATGAGAAAGCTCAGATAAAGAGAAGAAACGGGGCTGAATTTAAACCCAGACACTCCATAGATCCTGCCAGGGCTCAATACTCTGCCTGTCTAACGCTTAAGACCCCCAGCATCAAAGGTATGGCAGAGAGAGAGAGAGAGAGAGAGAGGGAGAGAGGGAGAGAGAGAGAGAGAGAGAGAGAGAGAGAGAGAGAGAGGTGTATATCTCCCCCTGGCCTGTTTGAGTAGTAATAAAGTCTTGAGCCTGAAGCTGCAGATGTGCGGTGCTGCGCCCAGCGGCACTAGAATGAGCCTAGCCGCGGCGCGGTGCGGCGGGGCGGGGCGGAGGGATACTCTCCGGGGAGACAGGTGCAACGCCGTTAAGCAGGCGAAAACAAATGGCCCGGGGATACGTTACATATATCACCGCTGTGCAGATGCAGTGCACCGGCGCGCGCGCGCGCGCGTGTGTGTGTGTGTGTGTGTGTGTGTGTGTGTGTGTGTGTGTGTGTGGGAGGGGGGTACATGGGAGATGGATTAACAGCAGAGTTGGATAGGCCCTGGGTGTGTGTGTGTGTGTGTGTGTGTGTGTGTGTGTGTGTGTGTGTGTGTGTGTGTGTGTGTGTGTGTGTGTGGGAGGGGGGTACATGGGAGATGGATTAACAACAGAGTTGGATGGGCCCTGGGTGTGTGTGTGCGTGTGTGTGTGTGTGTGTGTGTGTGTGTGTGTGTGTGTGTGTGTGTGTGTGTGTGTGTGGACTGTGGGGGGAGGGAGGGGGGGGGTGTTGGGATCTAGCTTGGCATACTGTGAAATTGGCATCAGATTGGCATGGATTTGCCATTT